>NC_047533.1:1527500-1827500 GCF_012275295.1 Melopsittacus undulatus
CGAGAGGGACCTCGAGGATCATCTGGTCCAAGTCAGAGCATCACCTAGACCAGATGTCCCAGCAACCCTGTGCAGCCCAATCTTAACAGTGTCCAACACTGGGGAATCCACCACTTCCCTGGGGAGATTATTCCAATGATTGCTCCTGTGTCCAGTTGGAATCTCCCCAGCAGTAACTTGTGCCCATCACCCCTTGTCTTTCCCATGGGATCTGTTGTAGAAAGGGAGTCTCCATCTGCTTTGTAGCCACCCTTTAAATACTGGACCATGGTGACAAGGTCTCCCTGAGCCTTCTCTTCTCCAGGCTGAACAGTCCCAGCTCTCTCAGCCTTTCCTAACACGCTGCCCAGTCCTTGACCATCTTTGATGCCCTTCTCTGGACACCCTTCAGATCCCCAAATCTCTTCTGTATAACAGGGACCAAAGACACACACCTATCTCACCCAGCTACCACCAGCAAAGTGCTAAGGAGATAGCAATGATTAGGAAATACAAGAACTGTTAGCACAGCTTAGATTTCAACAGAACTGGAACATAAGGATGCAGCAGTCTCAACTCTCCATGGCAGCCATCTCCAAACATCTCCTATCAGGGTCAATGCAACTAAGGAAAACACAGCCCAGCACATGAAGGGTCCTGAGGTCAAGTGCATGTTGCCAGGTCATAGGGAGCTCCTCCTCACCCACCAAGACTTCCATCCTGCGGGGCTATAGCACCCAACCCATTACAGACTGCACCTTCTCTTGCTGCAGAGGGTTTTCCTCTCTTACCCAAGAGGGATTTTGGCTTCTCCCAGAAATGAAGCCCTTGGCAGACTTCAGCAGTGCCAGTACCAGACTCTCTGGCTGCAGTGATGAACCATGCTCAGATTGCAGTACACAGACTCCTAAAGTCAAACAAACCCATCGCTGTGTCTGAGACATCCCTGCCCTGTCCCCCAGAGGAACCTGCCCAGCTCTAAAAGGAGACAGAGAAACAAAGCCGAGCTGTCCTGGAGTAACTTAAGTGCACTCCTACCCACAAATGAAAGCTGTTCTAAATTTGCTATATATGCGAATTAGAAGAATATGTCGAGAGGCTTAAATAACCTGAGCCTGTCAGCAGAACTCTGTGTTTAAACTAGAAAGGATTGGAAGTCTTGGGTTGCTGAAGGATTTCACTCAGGGATTCCTGCATACACCCGTTTGCAATTTGTACAGGAGTGTCATGCAAAGGGCAGGCAGCACGGCCCAGCTCAGTGCTCCTCTCCCCCCAACTGAGCCATTGTAGCTCCATCGGAAGAAAGCACAGCCCAACTCACACCAACCCAGTTTCATCTCTTTAGCAACCCCGAGCCCACAGCTCCCTGGTGACCCCAGTGTTTCCTATGAGCCATTCCCTTCCCTGTTGCTTGTGAATAGGTCACAGGCCATCAGTTGAGAAGCAATGGCTGGTATTTCATACAATGGTTTGGGTTGGAAGGGACCTTAAATCCCATCCAGCTCCAACCCCTGCCACAGGCAGGGACCCCTTCCACTGGAGCAGCTGCTCCAAGCCCCTGTGTCCAACCTGGCCTTGAGCACTGCCAGGGATGGGGCAGCCACAGCTTCTCTGGCACCCTGTGCCAGCGCCTCAGCACCCTCCCAGGGAACAGCTTCTGCCTTATATCTATATATAGATATAGATATAGTAGGTGTAATTGCATTGATGACATGAAAACCTGATTGGTAAGAGCTCTTGCTTGCATCCCTTTCCCATCTATACAAGCTACTGTGTACTGCTGCTGTGTTTCACTGCTTCATCATCTGTGGAGTGATGAAGCAGTGATTGTAATACAGCTAACTGTAATGCACTTGTGAGCATCCTCTAAGGATTAATACACCAGTGAAGAACAGCTGGGGTTCTGCATCACTTAATCATAATAGCTGTTGGTTTTCCAACACAATGTGGATTTTTCTCACTTAGAGTTTCCTCATCCTGTAGCCTCTTATTCTATTTATTGTGATTCCAAGTAAGTTTGTTCCAGCCATTCTGATCTCATTGCAGCATTCTTCCACCACATGTATTTCTGACTGGCTGATGCACAACATGGGTGAACACTGCGTATCACCATCATAGAATGGTTTGGATTGGAAGGGACCCTAAAGCTCATGCAGCTCCAACCCCTGCCATGGGCAGGGACCCCTTCCACTGGAGCAGCTGCTCCAAGCCCCTGTGTCCAACCTGGCCTTGAGCAAAGCACTGGTGCCATTCTCACAGCAGCAATAATGATTTGTCACATCCACACACTGCTTTTTCACACCTTCAGGTGAAGACACATGAAGACTTTTACATGACTGGGTTACCCCAGGAGCACCCAGGCTCTCAAAACCACCTCAGCTTCTCCTTCCATTCATACACAGCCAGGCGCAGAGCAAGAGCATCCACATAGAGAGCTCAAACCACCCCATGTGCAGCACAAGAATCCGCTCCCGAAACCACTCCAGGAATTGTTAAAAGGAAAAACAAGGAAAAATCCGTTAATTTGGAAGGTTTATTAGCAGCTACATTACAACAGGCCCGAGACATCCTAATGAAAACCGAGGAATTTATCATCCCAGGCACTAGCATCCTGATGGGAGCAATTCCCAGCACTTCTTGAGCAAACCTTATTTCCAGCACCTCTCCTGCCACAACCATCCTGTCCAGACCCCCATCCTCCTCCACATCCTTTCCCACATGGGATACGCCAAAGCCAGCACGCATCCCGGGTTATTAGTCTGAGGTCTATCCACATTGTCTCACCTCCAAAGCTGCCATGGCCGCAGGAGACCGGAGCACTGGGCAGCACCTTCCTTGAAGCAGCTAAACACAGTCCCCATAATTAAAACCACTACAAGCAAGAGCAGTGAAAATGAGAGGTTGAACAGCACCTCTTTTCCCAGCTCCAAGAAGTAAAGCAGCTATTAGTGATGGCTTAAAACAAGGAGCAAAGGGTGCTCATGCCTCAACCGGGCACTGCCCAGCTTTGTAGCATCTTGAGGATTATCCAGCCTATCATAATTAGAAGACAAAGGATTTCTTTCAAGCAGCATCTCTGCATTTCAAGGGTTTCTAAGGCAACCACACAGAAAGTCCAGGATGTGACTGCCCTGTAGTTAAACTTCTGATTCTTATGTTGCAGCCACGTCCACAGAACATGCTGGATCCGCTACTGGGGATACCACAGTCCCTGTGGCCATTAGTCATCCATATGCTGAAATAAAAAGGGCCTGTGATTTAGCAGTTTCATTTTTGAGGTCATAAAAAGAATTCAGAGGAATACCCAGTTCTTAATAAAGTTCCTATGGGGTATAAATTTTCAACGTAGACTTAAAGGCACAGAATTCCTCTTGAATAAACAGAGAAACCTTCCCCCAAAAAGCCAGGAAACGTTAGACTAAAAAGCTTCTATGATAATAAGCACATTTGCACTCAAATTATGCGATGTGGGAAGAAGGGAGTTAAAGCACAAGGAAGTACAAAGACCTCAAACAACGTGCACTGGGGAACAGAAACACGCTTACATCTGCACATACCCCATCACCACCTCCCCAGCGTGGCCCAGATGCGCTGCTGGCCTCCAGTCCACCTACAGACGTCCTCAGTGATGCCTCCATCTGCTTATCCCATCAAGTGGCTGCCCCGTCCACCCTGACCCAAGATGCTAAACCCAGACTTGTCCGGCTGCCACGACCGCTCCATTCCCACGCCCGCTGGGAAGCTGAGGGATCACATTTAACCTCAAGCTCCTGGCTTGACAATTCACTTCAGAAGCCACTACAACAAATGTTTCCTGTTCTCAAGATCATTCACATCACTTCCTCCTTCTTCTTGCCCTGGCTTTTATCTGTCCTGCAAGCTCCAGAGCATCCTACAGCCATAAGAGACCTCAGTGGGTACCACTTTGGTTCCTACAGGTAAGTTCCAGCCTGAACATGCAAAGCTGAGGACAAGATGGTGAGGAACCCATGTACAAAACCACCACACTGGCTTTGGCTAAACAGCACTGGGATATCTCACATCTCATCTTCAAAACCTATCACAATGGCCACTGAGTCAAGAGTGGGTGGACTGAGTTAATATATGCAGACAATTTACCAGGATTTGCCTCAAAAATGAACTTAGAATGTAGATATTGGGAAATACTAGAAATTAGGGAAAAATTCTTCCCTGTGAGGGTGCTGAGGCGCTGGCACAGGGTGCCCAGAGAAGCTGTGGCTGCCCCATCCCTGGCAGTGCTCAAGGCCAGGTTGGACACAGGGGCTTGGAGCAGCTGCTCCAGTGGAAGGGGTCCCTGCCTGTGGCAGGGGTTGGAGCTGGATGGGATTTAAGGTCCCTTCCAACCCAAACCAGGCTGGGATGCTATGAGAAAGCTTCCAAATGAAACAGCAAGTGTCAAGTGATTCATCCAGTCACCATCGAGATGATGCTCAACACTCTGTTAAGGAAACAGTTTTCAAGGCCAGGTCTTAATGAAAAAGTAGTGAGTTATTAAAGATTTGTCTGGAATTTTAAGTCTTTTTACCAGCTTTCTCAAGTCTGCTTTCAAAGAGGTTAAGCAAAGGATGCTGAGGGTAAGTGACCAGCTGAGGTCACTGCTATTTATCCATCTCTTTCATTTTTAATGGTTGGACTTGATGTTAAAGGTCTTTTTCAACCTTGTTGAGTCGATGATTCATAGAAGGGAAGAGGATAGATGCAAACACGTTATAAGCTTCTGACAATAAACATTTTTATCAAGGCACTTGAAGGCATTTCAGAGCTCCCACAGGTCCAGCAGTGACACCTCCCTTCAATAACCAGAGAACATTCATCATTCCTCCACTGGACCACAGCATCCCTCTTCACTCAGCCTGGTTTCCTGCAAGCTGAGACCATAGCTGGCCATCAGACTTCCAACCTAAACAGCCCCAGAAAGACTTATTTCCTTCCATAAGACTTTAATATAACAAGTAGACAAGCAGCAGTATCAAAGATTAAGAAGGTCTCGTTACTGGATTTTACTAGAGAATAAGTTTCTGCTTTACAAACCTGCCCAGGAGGGGAAAACACCATCCCCTTATCCCCATCTGTTGTGCAAACAGCCACTGCATACCCAGCCACCAGATTGACCTTCCCAAGAGGCTCTCCTGCCTGCATCTGAGCCTATAAAATTCCCTTGCTTTTAATAAACAGCACAATTTTTACTGTTTGTGCTTGTTAAAGAAGCCCTCTGGAATAAGAGACACCACTTAAAGCAGCAGGAAGCTCAGATCCAAGGGTGCTTTGCAAGTCCTGGGGCATGCTGATAAAAGCCGGCCCCCACGGAGCAAGCGGATGCAGGGATCTTCCAAACACTCCATGTGAGCCCAGACTTGGCTCGGGCAGATCCAGCCCACGTGGCAAAGGAAACAGAGCCTTACACAGGGCTCACTTGACCTCTATTGAGTCTCAAGGGCTGCTGGAGCACTGACACCCAGCAGAAGGCCATTCCCTGCACGGTACATCCAGAGAAAGGCAGTAAAATCTAATATGCTCTAAAATATCCATACAAAGCCAAAACAATTTCCATATGCGCTGCAGAAGATTACATAAAGCTGGAAAACGGCAGGGATAGGGATAATTGAGAACACTGCCCAAAGTGCAGTTTAAACCACATCCACTGGGCCATCAAAGGACCACTGGGCAGGATTTGGAGGCTGAGAGAACATCCCCTTGTCCACTGCTATGCAGGGAACTGCTTGCTCTTGTGGGCTGGGGTGGCTGCGTTTAAAGGGAAGCACAAGGAGGGGACAGGGTTTCCCAATAGGGCTGCAATCACCACATGCCACATCTCTACCTATCCCCATGGTTCCCAATGTGCCAAGCCTGGCACAGCATCCTCATGTTTTCACAGCTCCCTTAGAGCCACCTGCACCAGGTGAGTGTGAGGAGCAGGTGCCACAGCAGGCTCAGCCTCAGAGGGATTTGATCCTTTCCCAATGCAGGGCACAGGAACCAGCCTCACCCCGTGCTTTTGGATGGGCATCACCACTAAATCCATACTGCATGGCCAAGGTGGGTTTGCCATGATGTGCAACATCTGCAGGTCAAGCTCTCTGCTCCTTTCCACATGCCTCATTGCTTCATTCCCACCCCTTCGCCCACCTCAACTTTGCTAACTCCCTAACACATCCCACATTCCTCATGTGCTTCTGGAGCATATATCATTGGCCTGAAGCTGTGGCATTAAGCACCTGCTGTCCTCCCAAGCCAGGAACCACAAACACTGACTATCCATTGCCCACATCATCCCATTACTACCATCATCTTTATAGAGACATCTTGAAAGAGGTCAACGGGATGAACACCATGGAGATGGGCAGAGGCACAAAGCCAGCACTGCTGGGCAGAACACTTGCAAACACCATCCTAGGATCCAAAAACCAAGGGAAGGGTTTGAAACTGTGGATTGGAGCAAGCCAAGGAAACAGGTTCCATGTGCTGGCAAGGTGAGAGCACCCAGTTCTTAACATGGCCATTGTGCAGAGAAGCAGACAGGGCAGCTTGCATGTGAGCCAGCTTTTATAGAGATGGAATCATAACATCCCAGACTGGTTTGTGTTGGAAGGGACCTTAAAGCACATCCAGTTCCAACCCCTGTCACGGGCAGGGACCCCTTCCACTGGAGCAGCTTGCTCCAAACCCCATCCAACCTGGCCTTGGGCACTGCCAGGGATGGGGCATTTCAATTTAGCCTAAAAAAAGCCTACACAATGGCATCTTTATTACAACACCAATGTATTCAAAATGACTTTAAAAAGCAACTAATGGACACTCAGGACTCATCAACACGTAGCTATAATTCTCTATAATCCCAGTAAAAATGCACACAGAGATTTGGTTACAGTTTTAAGACCAAACCAGTAGCACGGAGAAAACTCCACAAAGAAACTTGCATCCTCCAACCAATCATCATGAATCCAGGGAATTCCAGGTCAGAATTACATTTAAATCCAGACATACTTACAATATTGGAGCCCAGAGCTGGGTGCTCAACAGCCTTAGCATGGCCTGTATCCATGCCACATGCATCCCAGTGGTCCCATGGAATGTCTATTAGCAGCCATCATCTCCAGCCCAAGTAACTGGGGGAGAAATACATCTCCTCCTCTACTTCTCATCCACAAGACCTTTTCTTTCTGATCCTGAGCTACCAAAACCTTCTATAGTGAAGAATACAGCAGTAGCTGCACATATCCACGTGCTATTCAGGCATCCTTGCCCAAGCTGTTTGCAGGCATCAGAGGCCACACTAAACAAGGAGAGGCCACATGTGGGATGCGACACTCCATACATGAATGGTTCTCACTCAGCTCTGACCTGCAGAGACAGAACTGAAGCAAGAGAACCCCTTCAAACCCTAGATCTGAATTTCAAAGATGCAGTTGTCTATGGAGCTGCTGCTAACTCATGCCCTGAAGCGCTTCATCTTCTCCAGCTGATGGTCAGAACTGCACTCCTACCAAACTCAGATGGGCATTTCCCTGCTCATTGCAGGGGAGTCAGAACTAGATGTCCTTCGAGGGTCCCTTCCATCACAAACCATTCTATGATTCTATTGTGCACATCATCATGCAACATTTTGCCTTGTTCTGTCAGTGTACTCATATAACCAAACTGATTTTCTGCTGCTGTGGGAACTTACTCTTATACAAACCTTCCATTATGCTCCTCAGAAATGGCACAGACACCAATATGTGTCAGTGAGAAGAGTAAACATCCCCATGTAAAAAAGGCAGAGCTGAAACATCAACCCATTCAAACTCGTCCTGGATCACCATTGATTAAACATCAGCTATGACAGCACATCCAAGTGATGCTAAAATAACCCCAAAAGCTGGTCTGCTTCCATCTCTGCAAAAGGCATGCTGAGTATTTTGGCCATCCTGACAAACTTGATCCGATAATGGCTTTTGGATGGGTTATTCTTGGACCCCTGTGGAGCAGCATTAACTGCGCTTACCCTGGATGCTTCTTAGGCACCATCCTAAGTGACCTCCTCCACATGCCACACGTATTTCAGCCGTTAAGCTAGATAATAAAACCACATACCGGATATCAGCAAGTGTTAATAAGATGGAATTCCTTCCTGGCAAGGCCAGAAGCGAGCTCCTTAAAAAGAAACCCCACCAAAACCAAAACACACACACACAGGTTCACAGGGCCAAAGTCCAAAAGGAGTTCAAACGCACAGAGCTACTTTTATCTGTGCTATTAAGACCAATATTTGGAATGCAGCAAATTCCCCCAGACCCATAGGTAATGAAAGTCAGATTGACAAGGAAAGGAGTCAATGGGAGCTCATCATTCCTACTAGGAGGCTGTAAGGTCTCTTTGTGCTGTGAGATCTCTCAGGTCCGGCTGACCCTGGGACCATCTCACTTGACTTCATCCCACCGCAGGCATCCAGTCCCAGAGAGGGGCCGGCGAGCTCCCTGCATCCTTGACTCCTGGCCAGGAACACAACCACAGCTCCGAGCGCTCCAAGACAGATCCTTCTGATTATCACAAAATGAAATTCTCAGCTCTTGTCATCATCGGCCTCAGATTTGTAATGTTACAAAAACACGGTTTCCTTTCCCCATTGTATCAGCCCCTCTGCCATTCCCGCTGCTGAAATCAAACAATTTGGGAAGAATTTATATGATGCTAATTTAAACCGAATGTATTCAGCTGCCAATCGCAGTTCCCTGACTCTCCCAGGCCTCCTGCCAGCTCTGCTCTGTTCCAGAGCAACTATCAATCACAGCCAACAGACTGAGGAGGAAAAGACCCAGCCACGCAAGACACGAGACCGGGAATACTGGCAATGGGAAAACTGCCCCTTGCTTTCGGTGCGGTGACATGGAGGGACCCCATGCAACGGGAGGTTCCAAAAGCTTCAGCTCCTCAGTGTACAGCAGCTCGGGATGCTTTGTGCAGGAATAAAGCTACAACATTGCTCAAATCCCAGCAGTGCTTCCAAATCAGCTTGTGCAACTGATGGCAAGTTGACCTTCCTCCCCAGGTTGTATGGGAACAGCACATCCACACTGCTGGAAAGTTATCGAGTCCAAAGGCAGAGATAAGTCTGTCCCCACAAAGGGTGAAGGAAACCCCTTCTAGACCCTGCACCTTGCAGCAGGAAATTCACAGGATCATAGGATTGTAGAATGGGTTGGGAGGGAGCTTAAATCCCATCCAGCTCCAACCCCTGCCACGGGCAGGGACCCCTTCCACTGGAGCAGCTGCTCCAAGCCCCTGTGTCCAACCTGGCCTTGAGCACTGCCAGGGATGGGGCAGCCACAGCTTCTCTGGGCACCCTGTGCCAGCACCTCAGCACCCTCCCAGGGAAGAGCTTCTGCCTAATGCCTAATCCCAGCAAAGACATTGAGAGGTTTAATCCCAGCGTCATGATGACAAGACTGGAAACTGTAAGAGGAGGACACCACATCTACATCCTCTTATATCTAATTGGTAAATATCCTTAAGTGGGTATAAAGAAGTTATTTATTTAGTAATGTACTTGCTGCCATTAACTGGGCAACAAAAGGCAAAGGAACCTCCTGCTCCCTTCCAGCCACACAGCCACAAGAACCAAGGAAGAACCTTAAGAAGGCTGGGCTGCCAATAATGAACAAAATAGAGTGGGGTTTGTGAACAGGTGCCCTTGTAGAAGCTATTGTATTGGGTAAACTCAGCACAGTAAAACCTGTAGCCATCACAGACATTGCCATCATGGATGTCTGGCTCTACAATAGGATGCACAGGTCACAACGTGGTTTCTGCAGACGAACAAAACACTGTACTGAACTCCCAGATGCAGAATGGCATCTCCCCACAGCTCCCTTGCACACTGCAAGGCTTGGTTTGCCTTAAAATACAACAAAGAAGCTGAGTAAAGACAGTAACACATGGGATATACTGGAAATTAAATCAATTAATAGCAATCCTCAAGCCAGACCATCCTACAGGGAGGCTAGTGTTTAAAAGACAGAGAACTGAACTTGCCTCTACCTCTAACCACAAACCCAACAGCACAAGCTCATCACCTTGTGAGAAATCACATCAAGAGTCCTTCCCATAAATCAACAAGTCCAATCCATCCATCACTATCAGAGGAGGCAGTTTACTGCTCATGACAGGTAACATTTCACTACCAGTGGATCTGAATTTCAAAGTAGCAATGTTCTGTTTAAGAGCCTGTGTGAGCAATCTCCTGGCTGTGACAAGGAAAACTCTCTTGAAATTCAAATCTCCAATATTAAAGAGTAGGAAAGGGCAATTCTGGTTTAATACATGCACGGGGATGCTCAGTTCCAGCAGGGTCACCTTTTACAGACATCAACTGCTAGGCAAAACACAAGCAAGCCATAAGGAAAGCTACCCAGTATTTGCAAACCAGGTTAAGATGCAAAAGGAAGTTGGTATCAGTGCATGAACTCCTGTTGCTTTACCCAGAACCTGGGAAACCAACACTGGTGTCTCCAGGTGCTCCAGCTTCCACCAGATGCAGTAGCACAAATGCCCCTGTCCTGGTGAGCAGCACAGCCTGATTGTGCATCCCAGGCTCTGGAGTACCAGCATCCAGCAGCAAGATACAGATGGGAAAAGGCAACAGAAATGGTCCATCACTTTTCAACAGTATATAAATCAGGAGATAAAACCTCCAGTAGTAACCACGGAATGAAGAATCGTGGCTTCACCTATAACAAAATCACTTCATGATTTAAAACTAAGTTTAGTGTATTGGGATTGGAAAAGAACTGAGTTTAATACAACCTCCCCTCCCCAGAACCTCTCCATCACATGTGAACACACAAGTCCTACCTGCTTCATGGCAGTCTCTCCAATCTTGTCCGAGTGCTTACGGATACTCTCCAGGAAATCCTTGAGGTCTGACATGGAAACTTCCTTGATCTCTTCCCGCAGCTTTGGGATATTATCCACCATGATCTTGCAGAAGCGGTAGTGGCTCACTTGGGGCAGGTAGGTGTGCTCGAGGTGCTCCAGGGTCTTCAGTGCAGGGTAGTGCCTGGGGAGAGCAAGCAAGGCAGATGTGGAAGGAAGAACAGCTATTTCCATCCTGTTTCCCCTCCAAAACAACATTAGTCATTTGATGTATCCAAGAATCTCAGCTCTCCTCAAAGAACATAGACCTTAGATCAAGGGAACTAACCATAAAAGCACCATCTTCCTCTGGAAACAGGCAGAAGAATACAAACGCACAGCAGCTCCTTATCAGAGCTCTGATGGGCAAATGAGGATCAGCTGTGTCACAAGCAACCAGCATCACCTGAGCCCAGCAGCAGCTTTCACTCACAGCAATGCCATTTGGGGCTCCATATTACAGTGCAGGAAAAGCTGCTAACCATGTGCAGTATGGTCAGGTTATGTGAGGAAGAGGATCATGGAGGAGCAGATGAAGGAACACAAGAAGGAGCACAGAGGAACAATGGCTCAGAGCAAGCTGCTCCAGTGGAAGGGGTCCCTGCCTGTGACAGGGGTTGGAGCTGGAGGAGCTTTAAGGTCCCTTCCAAATAAGGACCCATCCCTGATGCCATGATGCCTATTACCAACCACCCAGAAGAGCCATGTTTGTGCCAGCTCTGTACCCCAAGGACACTGCACCCATGAAACTGGATGGCTCTTGGGGTTTTCTCCCTGGAAATACCTAGGCTCTGCTTGGGTGGCACAGTTCTACTCGAGCTACACCCTATTACACACAGGATGAAGCATTCTCCTTTCTTACTGCTTGGACACTGTGTGGATAGAAGAAGTGAGCTGGGGTAAAAAAGCCTGATCCCAGCAGAGCCCTGCAGAACCAAGAGGGTTTTCCCTCATCACTTTCCAACAAGCCATATGTGCCTCAGCTGGTGGAGAAAAGCTCTTTCTGCCCCTTCCTTAGAGTCTGGATAATGAGGGACAAAGCAGCTCTCTCCATCTCTTCTCTCTGCTGGATGCAGAGTCACTCCTCTGGGGTCAGACCACGCTTCCTTCCCCAGCTCCATCTCCAGCTCATGGCCACAGATTCTGCACTGGCTTTATAAACACCCTGCAGCAAACAGCACATAACTCATTTTGTCTGCCTTGGGAAGCTGAGTGTCTTCACCCCAAATCCAAACCCTATTACTCCTCTGAGACTGTGTACCCAAACCCCAAGACTCGGGCTTATAACCAGCCTCTTGCTGCTCATCATGAGTTGATATGTAAGTGATACCGGGTGCAGCTACAGAAGTGCTTAATGATACTGTGCTGTGTTTGGTGAATGAAGCCATCAACTACAGACAAAGAAGGAAGAAAAAAGAAGCCAAGGATTCAGATTCTCCTTAAATGTGGCTTTCAGCTTCTATTTGTTTCAAACTGAACCAATCCAAAGAGAGGGGAAGGCAAAAAAAGATGCAATTGTTAGAAGCAGACCCTGGAAACACTTCCCAGAGCGAGGGAATGGAGCAGCATGTGGATTCCCTTCAGAAGTTCACAGCGCTGTGATCAGCTCCAGCTCCCCACCCCACATCTGTCAACAGATAAGCCCCTCGCTGTTCCTCTCAACAGAGTAAAAACACTTGGACAAACCACACGCTGCCCTAGTCGGTGCTGAGCCATCCCGAGTGAGCTCCCTGGGACTCCTCCAGCCAGCCCAACCTTCTGGAGTTAATGCTCATCTGGACCCAAGGCTGCTGGGTCCAAGGAGCAGGGAGATGAGCAGAGCAGGAGGGGGAAGTGTACAAATACGCCCATCCAATTAGTTATCGCCTTGTTGGAAACATCTGGTTTCTTCTGTCTTGTTCCCATGATGGATGGCAGAACCCATCAGGCATCAGATCCCATCGCTCTCCCCGCGTGCCATTCCCCCAGAGCCTGCTGGGTTTCCAGCCCAGCTCCTGCCAGCAGCTGCTCTTTGCCCAGTTTGCCACCCCCCAGGGCTACACTGAGCCTCCCAAGTCCCACAGTGCTTAAATAAACCAGCCCCTGGGATCCCAGCCGTGCAAATATCCCAAACCACGGTTGAATCCTTCAGCATCACAACAGATGCGGGGTGGGAATCATAGAGTCACAGAGTGGTTTGGGTGGGATGGGACCTTAAAGCTCCTCCAGCTCCAACCCCTGCCACGGGCAGGGACCCCTTCCACTGGAGCAGCTGCTCCAAGCCCCTGTGTCCAACCTGGCCTTGAGCACTGCCAGGGATGGGGCAGCCACAGCTTCTCTGGGCACCCTGTGCCAGCGCCTCAGCACCCTCCCAGGGAACAGCTTCTGCCTAAGAGCTCAGCTCAGTCTCCCCTCTCTTGGGCAGGTTCAAGCCATTCCCCTTGGCCTGTCCCTCCAGGCCCTTGTCTCAAGCCCCTCTCCAGCTTTCCTGCAGCCCCTTTAGGCACTGGAGCTGCTCTGGGCTCTCCCCTTCAGGAGCCTTCTCTTGTCCAGGCTGCCCCAGCCCAGCTCTCTCAGCCTGTCAAAGACCAAGATTTCCAGAGGCACAAAGTCCTTGCAGTTCAAGCACTCTCCTGAACAGTTATTTCTACCACAAAACACACTATAGATCTTCTCACCAACTTCTCCCACCCTGCACCACATTTCCAAGTGGCTGGCTTCCATTCACTCAGATTGTATCAGGTTTTGGATTATGACATTATAGAATGAAACTCAATTTACACCTAAATGCCACGTCAGACACTGACTGAACACATCACAACATCCAGCTTCAACAAAAAAGCGAAGAGCCACCTTCATTTAAAAGCCTAAATTGAAGATGAGAGCCCTGCTGCAATCGTGGTCCTAGGCTACAACACAGGAGGCTGAGCAGGAGCGTGAGGATTCCACCCAGAAATCAAACACATTAACTGGAAAAGGCTGATTTTGAAGTCCCATATTTTGAGACTATAATATTCTTTATAGGTATCTATATGCTATACAGACATAGGATATCTTGAATCTATCCAGCTTTCCAGCTCTTCCACCACAGACACCGCTCCACACAGAACTTACCTTTTCGATTTCATTTGCTCTCGCAGTTTGCTGTACATCTCCAGGACTGGAAAGAGAAGGAGAAAACACACACGTGTTGAGATACAAGCACTGGCATGGGAATTACTGGACAAAATCAAGAGCAATCTGAGGTTCCTCACCAGGAAGACACAGCGTGAGCTTATCGACCGTCGCTGAGATATTCCGCTGCTGTAACCGGCATTGCTTCAGCTCTTCCATTGCCACGATCAACTTTGGGAAGGGAAAAAGGACAAGTTTCACTTAGAGCAGTGCACAGATGGAGTAGAGAGGATATAAACTGCACTTGTCCTGATCATCCACCATAGGTTGCCAAAAAAACCCCACTGTGATAACCAGGAGCTCAGCGAGGCTGCAGAGCGCTGCTGGAATAGGAGCAGAGGCAGCTTTGGGTTGGCTCCACAAGTACCAGCAGCATTCCCTTCATTTCAAGTAAGCAAGAAGCAAAACCAGAGGCAACAAAACACCAGCCTTGTAGCACATCCTCTGGATTCCAAAAACTGCTTCCCCTTCCTATTTTATTCATCTCTTCCCTACTCCCTCTCCAAGCTTCTCTTTTCTAGCTCTTCCCATAGACAGGATGTGGCAACACGTTCCCAATGGGCTTTTGACCATCCCAAATTAACAAGGATTCTTTAAATGCTCAGCCTCCAACAGAAAAACCTGTGCATGAGGGCAAGGACAAACAAGGAGCAGCCACTGCATACAACAGAAAACACTCTGCTTTCTTCTCTTCAAAGGGACAGGTCATGGATTTGTCCTCCAGAACATCCATTTATCCCCCAAGTACCAGGCTGAGACTGAAACTCCTTTTGAAACCCCAGGCTCTTGTACTCCAGGAGGTGAATCCTCCATTCAAGGAGGTAAGTTTATTTGCTTCAGGATTGAAGCTGCATCACCTCCTCCCCAAAGGGCATTATTGTCTTTAATCTTCATTAGAATAATTGCTCTGACACACAGCAGCATAGGGATTCTCTTTGTTTTTCAAATCAAGGCAGCTGCCTGCTATGGACCAGGAGCAAAACCAAGTCAGGGCATCTGGGAAAGCAGCTAAGGAATGGAACTGAAAAGCTGCAAGAAGAATTTTGTATAGTAAATGATGCAATTATCAGGAGGAATGAAAAAGAGAGGAGAGGGATCATCCCTGGGAGCCCTCACACATCTCTGACTTAGGCACTTGGAAAACTTGAAGCATCACTACCTTCAGCACGCTCAGCTCTAAAGTGCCCCCAGTCTATGTTCTCTTACGATGAAGGGGTAGAAGAACATATGCAGATAAAGACACACAGCATCCACAAGATGCTCAATCATTTCCTTTCCCCATGCCTCGATGCCTCTATTCATGCAGTTTAAAAGGCAACCTGACTTTAATTGCTGCTGTATTGCTTTGGGAAGCAGGAGCCAGGCTCTCCAGCTCATATACATAGAATCATAGAATGGTTTGGGTAGGAAGGGACTTTCTTCTGAAGAGCTCAGCTCAGTCTCCCCTCTCTTGGGCAGGTTCAAGCCATTCCCCTTGGCCTGGCCCTACAGGCCCTTGTCCCAAGCCCCTCTCCAGCTTTCCTGCAGCCCCTTTAGGCACTGGAGCTGCTCTGGGGTCTCTCCTTCAGGAGCCTTCTCTTGTCCAGGCTGCCCCAGCCCAGCTCTCTCAGCCTGGCTCCAGAGCAGAGCTGCTCCAGCCCTCGCAGCAGCTCCATGGCCTCCTCTGGCCTCTCTCCAGCAGCTCCATGTCCCTCTGGTGCTGCTGCCTCAAAGCTGGATGCAGGACTGCGGGGTGGGAAGAATCCCCTCGACTTGCTGGCCACACTTCTTTGGATGCAGTATTGCTATGAGCAATCCCAACGACAACCCCCAGGGCTGCAGGATCAAGCCCACAATATAGGATTATTGTTGCTTTACACTCCCCCTGCTTCCCAGGCTGTGCCTTCACTAGCTTGCAACCCAGAAGCAGTGAAAGGGAAAAATCACTTCCCAGCACCCTGACACAACTCATCCTTCAGGCAGCAAAGCAAAATACAGGACAGAGAATCAATGCATGCTTTAATACCAGTGCCACCTACGTTATCAGTTAGTGCTGAGCACTTACTGACACTGTAATTTCCCCCTAACAAGCCCAGCCAAATAACAGGAAAGCAAAAACCAGATGGAATGAATGACTGAACTTACTTCTTTTCCTTCATTCTGCAGCTTCCTGTTGGTGTCTGTCACTTGATTCTGTGGGAATATCGGGGAAAAAAGACAGAGCACATCTACATGAAAATCAGGACAATGTTCTTCACAAACACACTGTACATAAACAGCATCACTTTTCACACAGCCTTCTTCTGTATGGCATAAAAGTGTTCTTTAGACGATTTAACAGTCATGGCCATTCTGGCACACAAGGATGCCAGCAGTCACACAGCAAATAACATGGATTTTCTCCCCTGCTACTAGAGAAAGCTAAAAGGCAACAGAGGTTCATAGTGTTACACAGGAGCCTCCAAATGTTGTGGTCTTAATGGATCCAATCCTGTAGCAGATGCTCATGTGGGTTCTCATGGAATCCCAAACTGGTTTGGAAGGGACCTAAAGCTCATTCAGTTCCAACCCCTGCCACAGGCAGGGACCCCTTCCACTGGAGCAGCTGCTCCAAGCCCCTGGCCTTGAACACTGCCAGGGATGGGGCATCACCTTAAAAGCTATTGTACCTGAGTGATAAAGGAGTTGTATTTCCCCCTCCTCAACACCAAATAAGTGACAATTGGGTTTTAACTCCCTATTATCACAGCAAGAAAAGAATTCTTCAACATGGGCTTCATCTATAAAGTTCATATATTTTCTTTCAGATCTTCAGATACATTTCCCACCAGATGCCTCCTCCTGGCTGCTATAAAAAGGTTATTTTTATACAGCTGACATAAAAATGAATGTATATTCTTTACTGAACCATCTCCTTGTATTATCCTACAAAGCTGTGGCTCACAGTTCAATAACCTCCCAGTTTGCAAAGCTGGAGGCTCCATGGACTGGCAAGATCCCAGCAGTTCACCCCTTTGTGGCTCCAGACATCAGTTTGACTCAAGACACAGGAACAAAGGTCACTTTAGACTCATCAGGATACAGAAGAAGCAACTTACACATCATTTATACAACAAATAGAAAGATGACTTTGGGTTTTCTGCTGAACACTCATTCATGTCCAGACAGGAGGTTTGTGAACAGAGATAGCATCTTCTACAGCCCAGCTGGGACAGCCAGAGAAAATTACACCAACTTCCAAGTAAACATGCCCAGATTAAGGTCCTCAGCAAGAGCAGCCAATTGTGAAGGTAAATACCAGCAGAGTTCAGGTGCCTCCATCAGTCCAAGACGAACATGCCATGAAACTCCTTTCTTTCCATAGAATACTAATTTCCACAGCTACTCAAGTTGTAAATAGTCATTTCCAGGCTTGTCTCTCTAAGATCACAGAATCATAGAATAGTTAGGGTTGGAAAGGACCTTAAGATCATCCAGTTCCAACCCCCCTGCCATGGGCAGGGACACTTCACACTAAACCATGGCACCCAAGGCTCTGTCCAACCTGGCCTTGAACACTGCCAGGGATGGAGCATTCACAACCTCCCTGGGCAACCCATTCCAGTGCCTCAGCACCCTCACAGTAAAGAATTTCTTCCTTATATCCAATCTAAACCTCTGCTGTTCAAGTCTGAACCCCCAACACAATGTGGACTGTACATGGAGCAGAGCAACAGTTGAGCAACACAGGACAAGCTTCAGGGTGGACTGAGATGAAAACAGCTCTCTCTTTCCTTTGGAGAACCACCACAAAGCAAGCAGCTGATACACAAATACAGCACAAATACAGGGTGAAGGAGATGGCATGGAGTAGCCCTGAGGAGAAGGACCTGCAGGTGTTGGGTGAGGAGAAGCTCCCTATGACCCAGCTTCAGTGAGCGCCTGAGCCCAGAGAAGCTGTGGCTTCCCCATCCCTGGCAGTGCTCAAGGCCAGGATGGACACAGGGGCTTGGAGCAGCTGCTCCAGTGGAAGGGGTCCCTGCCCATGGCAGGGGTTGGAGCTGGATGGGATTTAAGCTCCCTTACAACCCAAATCAGTCTGGGATTAAACTGACTGAGGATCCAACTTGTTCCCTCCTGACTACTGAAAGAAACTGGGCAACACTGATTTCCCACACTGCTCCAAACTGCAGCATCAGGTCTCACACTGAAATGTTTGTGTAGCTCCAATAAGCAGAGCCATGCGGCCTCTCTGGCTTCCTTTGGTTTTAACACTGACCATGCTGCTTTTTAAGCTTACCATGCTGCAAAGAAGGGGAGTCATCCCATCAACAGCATCTGCATCACATTGCTCCCTCTTCAGCAGTAGCTTCAGCTTTCCTGGCTGATTGCCCTGTGCAAAAACTGCTCATTTCCTTTATGATGTATTGAGCTTTTACAAGCAGGAGCCCAGCATCTCTTCCAAAGATTATTTTATTTGCTTCTATCCTGAAAATCCCACCAGGAAAAAGGAATCCGTGTAGGCTAATTTAAAACTGCTCCTAAAATAATGCCAGGGCTGTAGTAGTCTTCTATTAAAATTACATCTCAATCCCAGTTAAAGCAAGGAGTAAGGATACATTCTGCCCTTGCACACTAGGAGTTTTCAGGGGGCAGGGAGCTGTGTTTTGTTTTGGTCTTAAGGTCTACATGTATATATTGTAATAAAATAGATGATTATTTATATAGACTCTCTGTAGACACATTGAAGCTTTTCAGACAAGGAGGGTTTATAATCTAAGACAGACGCACAGCAAGGGGGGACAGACAACAGGTGAGCACATGTGAGGAATGAGACACTGGGATCACACAGGGGCTTAAAGGATGCTCAAGTCGTTAGTTCATTCATCTGCCTATGGAACATGTGGTATGGAGCAGGGCTTGGGATGGGTGAGGGGTTAAGCATCACTCTGCTACCATTTAGTGTCGGAGTGATGAGAGAGAAGCAAAGGGAGCTGGAGAGGAATCCTGGGAATGGACCTGAAGGACACCACCATGACCCTGCTGCTGACTCCATCCCTCTGTCCAAAACCCATCTACTGATGCCATACACAAAACACATCTACTGCTGATTCTGCTAAGTGTGGGATGTTTGCCTCACTGGCTGTATTATAGTGAGGATGAAGAGCACAGCAGCTCCTTCCTAAATCCTTTACACACGTGATGGAGCACATCTAAAGCCACCCAACAAGAATTTAGGCTGTAGATTCCCTTAGTCATGTACTTTGAATTTAATGACAGCTCCTACACTTACTGCAGTGTCAATATCATTAAGGTTATCAATGACATAATAAGGTTATAAATGTTCCTAGGATGTTGCTGAGGTAATGGACTGTAGATGTTCAATACCTTAAGGAGGCCTATCAAAAATCTGGAGAGGGACTTACTACAGGAGTGTGTAGGTGTAGAACAAGGGGGAATGAGTTTAATCTGAGAGAAGGTAGATTTAGATTAGTTATAAGGAAGATATGGCACAGGGTGCCCAGAAAAGCTGTGGCTGCCCCATCCCTGGCAGTGCTCAAGGCCAGGTTGGACAGAGGGGCTTGGAGCAGCTGCTCCAGTGGAAAGGGTCCCTGCCCATGGCAGGGGTTGGAGCTGGATGGGATTTAAGCTCCCTTCCAACACAAACCAAGCTGGGATTCTATGAAATATCACCCAAAGTAAGGAGGTGCCTCTTTGAGAGTGTATCCAGCATACTTTCTATTCATTTATTTTCCATCCACAGCCACGTTATCAATCAGTGACCCAGCATCTCTTGAAAACAACACACTGCTGTGTAGGGCAGAAATCCACTGCAAGGAGCTCCTCTGCTGCTCAAGAGCAGCAAGTTCCCAATTCAATGTTTCCCCTTCACAGGGCACAAAAGCAGGACAGAAAGTTTAACAACACAGCTCTGAGTAGATTTTAATCACAGAATCAGAGTCACAGAACCCCAGGTTGGAAGGGACCTCAGGGATCACCCGGTCCAACCCTTCCAGGCACAGCATGACCCAGACTGGATGGTCCAGCACCATGTGCAGCCCAGTCTTAACAGTGTCCAACATTGGGGAATCCACCACTTCCCTGCAGAGATTATTCCAGCTGCTTGTTCTCAGGGTGAAACCTTTTCCTCTTGTGCCCAGTGGGAATCTCCCCAGCAGTAACTTGTGCCCATCACCCCTTGTCTTACCCATGGGACTCCTCATCAAAAGGGAGTCTCCGTGTTCTTTGTAGCCACCCTTTAAATACAGGAATATGGTGACAAGGTCTCCCTGAGCCTTCTTTTCTCAAGGTTTTAGTTCACTTGGAGCCACCTGAAATCCATCATTCCTGCAGCTGTGTTACCTATGAATGGCAGCAGACAACACACCCAGCTCATATTTACCAGGTACACTCTTAAAACAATGAACACCAAGATTTCTACAGCCTGATGTCACACAAAACACTCCGAAGCTACAAGCACAGGACTGAAGATACACACTGGAGATGCAACAGGGAGGGCATTTATGTTGCTGCTGCTTGCACATAAGTTCAAAGACCAGCGCTACTGCGACAAAGACCCAGATCAAACAGAGAATGAATAGCTGGAACAAAACACACTCTCACCACTGGACGCAGGGATGATTCCCTGAGGAAACCCTTACAAAGAAGGCCTGGGATTGGGGAAATATGTTTCTGTGTATATTTTCCCCATGTGCTGTTTTATAGATCGCATAGTAATGGAAATCAAGAGAGATCCTGAGGGTACAGAGATGGACTTCACAGTGCGCCACCGACAAAATAGCTGTTGGGAGAATGGGAAACAGCAACAGGCCTTTGCAAAGAAACAATGTGGAATTCTTGGCTAGGAACAATGGCTTAAAAATAAATAAATAAAGGCTTTTTGATGGTATTTTCAATGGCCTCATCCTACAGTCGACCGCTGGATGAATCCTTGCCATGGAAAATGCCACTGTCATAACATGGGTGCTTCTGGTGTCAGAATAGCCCCCCAGGAAGGTGTTTCTGTGAGCATGCGGTTGGTTGTGGGATGGAGAGCTGTGTGTGGAAAGCCAAAAGCCTGCTTGGAAACACCACAGATGGCTTTAAGTGAATAAATAAATGTATGAAAAGCAGCAGTGAGCACACTGAGGTTGGAGTTTCTTTGCCTGAAAACAAGCCCTCTGCTCCAGCAGGACCACATCTGGATGGCTTTCTCTTACCTTCAGTTTCTGAGCCTCTCCTCTAACCTTCAGCAGCTCTGTGATGGAGTCCACAAAGCCCTGGTAATGGAAGTTGCACATCTTCTCAATCTCACGATCATGGTTCCTGATTCGTGCCTCCAGTTTCTCCATAAAGCGACCGTGTTCTTCTCCATCATAGACAGACCTAAAGAGAAGATGACAATGATGGGTCAATATTGCAGTATTTGTTAGTCATTACTTACACAGTGAGCTTCATAAACCTCCTGTGATAAAGGGATAGTTCTGCTGTTTATTCCCATACACAAAGCACCAAACTCAAGTTTGAGTACCTTCCTATTCCAGCCCTTCTTTCTTTTTCCCCCTGCCAAACACAAGCTTCATGTCCCATCAGAGACCACAACACGGCCAACACAGCACCAAAGGATCCAAAACAGTGTCTTTGAGCTCTGTCTTTGAGCTCAGCCACCTCTGATCACTATCTGCTACCATAAGTTACAATGCTGAGAGCTCCTCCTGGATGTTCTTCAGCCTTCAAGAGTAAAAGCTATAATGGAAAAGTATCACGTCTACAGCTGGCAAAACCCATTCCCCTTCCATTCCCAATGTTGACAGCACTGTTAGCCCTCTGGCTGCAAAACCAACACAGCCACAGCAAAGTCTGTTGAAGGAGAAGCAGCAAAAGGGTTGTTGGGGTCACTGCCTCCTGAACACAGCGCCCAAAACACATAAGGACAGAGGAAAGGTCAACAGTTCTCTTGAGTGAGACATGTGGAAGGCAGCAATTCCTGCAGCTGAAATAGCACCCGGCTGATGGAGAAGAGAAGGCTCCTCAAGGGGAGACCCCAGAGCAGCTCCAGTGCCTAAAGGGGCTGCAGGAAAGCTGGAGAGGGGCTTGGGACAAGGGCCTGTAGGGACAGGCCAAGGGGAATGGCTTGAACCTGCCCAAGAGAGGGGAGACTGAGCTGAGCTCTTAGGCAGAAGCTGTTCCCTGGGAGGGTGCTGAGGCGCTGGCGCAGGGTGCCCAGAGCAGCTGTGGCTGCCCCATCCCTGGCAGTGTCCAACCCAAACCACTAAGGTTCTGTGATCCATTAAACCTTCCTGCCTGCAGTAAGGGATGTGACCCTTTGGAGCAATCTGTGCTCCCAGGTCACTTCGGAGGATCCCACCTCTGCAGTTCACAAAGGTCTCTTAGTAATAAAAATACCCTTACAGGACTAAAAGCTGGAGGAAAACCACTTGATTATCATCCTTCAATGTCTGCCCTAGCAACTTCAGTTAGTTTCAGTAAAACCTCTCAACAGCAAAACAAAACCACCCAAACTTTATAAACCTGCTTAAAACTCAATGTAAAATAAAAGCCCCCAAGATTAGAAGCCTGCAAAGGTGACCCTGTTCCCTTCTTTACTCCAAGACAGAAGTTGGTTGGTGCTAAAGAGAGACAGAACCTCCTGAAATCACACGGGTACCAGGGGTTGTTCCTTCCAGCTCAGCAGAGGTCCGCTGGTGGTAGAGGGAAGCTGGAGGCAGAGTGCCATCTAGTGCTCTTCGCGTTTACAGAAGCATCCATCAAGGCTGAAAACACCCAACTGAGTCACAAGTCCGGGCAAAGTGTCCTCTGGAGGTGGCCAAACTGAGCCATAAGGGTCTGGTGACTGAAAACCTTCTATTGTATGTTCATTTAACCACATTGGAGTGTAAAACAAGAGCTGGTGAAAGGAAGCGACGAACCCCAGCATCTCAAGGGTCAGCCCTAAGCTTGGATTTGAACAAACTCTGTACCATGGAATCCCAGCCTGGTTTGTGTTGGAAGCGACCTTAAAGCTCATCCAGCTGCCAGCTCAACACTGCCAGGGATGGGGCAGCCACAGCTTCTCTGGGCACCCTGTACCTCAGCATCCTCATCTTCCTCTTTGAGCTCTCCTGTTCATCCACAACCTTCCCACAGCAGAATCAGCATCCTTCACTTCTGTCCTCCCTATAAAACACATGCAAGTGAGCAATAGCCCAGTCCATCCTAGACCAAACTGCAATACACTCCAAAGCTGAAGGATAGCAACTCCAAATTAAGGGGATGTCAAGTTCTTACTCTGCATTGAACACCATCATAAGTGGATTACAGTAAGTGTGCAGGGACTCAGGTTGATTGAAAGAACGAATCTCACCCCTGCAATCACATCAAGACACACTCAAGTCCCAAACTCCACCATCATCATCTTCAGTCCCCTGGCTCTGGTAGATGTCCAACTTCCTGAGCTGCTGCTTCAGCTGCCCAAGCTACAGCACCACTCTTGCAAAGCATCCCTGTGATGCCATACCCTTGATGTAAGTGTGCTGTTACCTACCTAGTCACTGCCAGCTTTCTCAAGCCCAGCTCTGGTTCCCACCTCACACACTCAACTGAACACCTTTTATTACATCCTTCACATTACCCCATCTGGGACATTGCACTTCCCACTTCTTCCCTACCAAACCTTCAGGATTGCCACTGCCCTGCTCTGGATCTCCAGGTCTCTTCAGCTGCTCCCCTCCACCTCGTTTCTTCTGCACATACACTCTGCTCTTAGTAACATCTCTCCTATTTCAGATGCTGATTACAGCCCAACCTGCATCTTCATTGATCTTGACTTGATAAGAAGACACTGCAAGATGATGCAAAAGCATTTCTAGAAAGAAATGGATCTTAAACATAGATTAATACCCATTAACAGTCATGACACCACACAATGAACACATAAAGGAAGGAAAACAAAAATCACAATTACAAGTGGCTTGGCTTATTCATGCTCTTGGTTGTAAATAACAAAGGGCTGGGACAATGCTATAGAAAATGATCCTTGAAGCAGCTTCTCTTATGCTTTTGCTATAAAACATTACTTGCCAGATAGCTTTACTAATAGCCTCCCCCACAAAAAGCCTTCTGATTGAAACAGACTGAAGATGAGTGGTGTGTGCTGCATGTACTTATCATATAGCTCTGTAGGCTGTAACTCTGGGCTTGAAGACTTTGCTCAGTGCCACCCCAGTCTGGTTTACACTTCTGAAGTACACTCGCTAAGCAAAACCATTGAGGGTGCCTTGAAAAGGGTCTTGGATTGCATTGTCTGGTTCCACAGTTTCTGCAGGCCTCAAAAATCCACTTTGGATTTGATTCCAAAAGGTCAACTGGAAAAACCTTCCCAGGAAAGCCAGAGCAGGCAAATGCACCAGGAGTTCCCATCTGCACCTTGTGTCGCTGCAAAGTGTAGTCCCCAAAACAGGGGCAACCAAAGCTGGTCCATGTCAAGCAGCCAAACCATTAACAAAGAGGATGCTGCAGATGTGGATGTGTGCCACAGCTGGATGCTCTGGTGCCTTTTCCATTTCCCAAGCAGCAGCCCATGCAGAAGCACATCACGATGGAGAACCATTCACGCCTTCATCCCCTCCCAGCACTGCAAAGCCTCACTGTGCTGTACTCAACCACACTGCACTGGATACTACAATGCATTCATTCTCCATCACTTCAACATCCATAAGAGCAAAAAACCGGGGGAAAAGCAGAGGTCAAAAACTCTTTAGGGGTTTCATGTGGCTGTTCTCAGATTGGCAGGTCCGATACCAGATACTATCTACTGCATCTATACACCATATCCACATAGTGCTGCAACAAGTCCAGAGGAAGCCATGGAGCTGCTGTAAGGGCTGGAGCAGCTCTGCTCTGGAGCCAGGCTGAGAGAGCTGGGCTGGGGCAGCCTGGACAAGAGAAGGCTCCTCAAGGGGAGAGCCCAGAGCAGCTCCAGTGCCTAAAGGGGCTGCAGGAAAGCTGGAGAGGGGCTTGGGACAAGGGCCTGGAGGGACAGGCCAAGGGGAATGGCTTGAACCTGCCCAAGAGAGGGGAGACTGAGCTGAGCTCTGAGGCAGAAGCTGTTCCCTGTGAGGGTGCTGAGGCGCTGGCACAGGGTGCCCAGAGAAGCTGTGGCTGCCCCATCCCTGGTAGTGCTCAAGGCCAGGTTGGACACAGGGGCTTGGAGCAGCTGCTCCAGTGGAAGGGGTCCCTGCCCGTGGCAGGGGTTGGAGCTGGATGAGCTTTAAGCTCCCTTCCAACCCAAACCAGGCCAGGATCCTATAACAGTGATGCTGAAAACACATCAGAGGAGCTTAAACACCCTGCACACATGTGAATTAATGCTAGCAAATCCTTAGGAGCTCTTTCTGCGTGTGCTCCCCATGTCTCATCCTCAGGCGGTGAACACGAGCCCCCCAGGGACGGCCAAGCCCCCAGTGTGAGCCCCCAGCACCAGTTCCCTGCAGGATGGGCACTCAGACTCTGACACCTAAAGAACCCCAGCACAAAGCTCAGAGGAGGGGATGCTCTGGGGGTGAAATGAAAGGGATCTGGAACAATGCGGGAGGAGCTCTGGGGACACTGGAACAGAGGGGATGTGCTTCTGGTTTCACTTAATAAGTGGAACAAATTCCTGACTCTGTTATGGACTTTTATTTCCCTTTTTGTCTCCCCCCCCCCCCCATTAAACCTCTGTAGTGGTTTTAATCCCTCAGAAACATTTTCTTCTCATTAAGCTACATAAAAGCATTAGCAGTTGGTTTAATCTTCTTCTGACTTTTGTAATCAACAAATTAACTCCTGAGTAATGCAAGCAAAAGTACATGGACTCATTCAGGAGTGTGCAAGAGCTCCATAGAGAAAAGGTCAAAGCAAGTGGGTGAGATGGGTACCTGCTCAGCATCCAGCTGCCAAAGAGCTTCAAGCCTTGGCTTCACCAGGGCCACTTGCATACATGGGGCTTTAGCAAGCTGGGCTCCAAAGACACCCATTTCCTGGCTGTGTTACACCTGAAGTTAACTCACTGGAAGAGCAAGTGTAGAGCATGCTCTTTGTTTTCTTTATGTGAAATAAAGGCAAATTCATTCAGTTTTGTCCCATCTCCCATAAATATCTATAGCACAAATATGGAGGGAAAAAAAGCTACTTTTTCTTTTTTTTCATTTTGGACAAGTATAAAACATTGAATCATGATTATTTTTCATTAGTTTAGTTCAGAAAGCATTCCCATGGGTGCTTTTTACACAGTCCCAGCCTGGTTTGGGTTAGAAGGGACCTTAAAGCTCCTCCAGCTCCAACCCCTGCCCCACATCTCTTGCACAGAAGTTTCACACACCATCATCCTCTCAGGTTACAACAGAAATCATTGCAGTCACTGTAAGATTCAGCAAAACCATCAGCAATATGCCATTACCACAAGGTTCTGGAGTAGCAAACAAAGCCCCTTCTGCAGAGCATCACTGTACTTCGCTATCTGGATGATCTTTGTGGCACAGCTGAGAACACCTTGACTTCAGCCATGTCCTGGTGTGACCCTGGGGGTATTCTCATCACAAGGAGCAACGCAGCACACAGCATTCCTGTAAACCACATGCATACACTGCTCCAAAGCCATCCTACGAATCCATGTTACTTGTCAGTGACTGAAGGAGCCTTTCAACAGGGCTTCCCCATGCAGTTGTCCTGGGCCTGGTTTTCCTCAGTGGCTTTATTAGGGAATTAGAAGCTAGAATGCAAGCAGTGCTTTGGAAATGGGCTGGTGACACCAAAGAGGAGCCACAAGCAGCAGCCAAAGACCTTGAGGAACTGGAAGTGCTTCCAGAAGCCAAGCAGGAGGAAGGGCAGTAAAGGCAAGTGCATGGCTGGGGTCCAAGCTAAGGTCACAACCAGCAGCAGAAGTGCAATGGGAGCAGAGGGGAGGCAGGAAAACACAGAATCCACATCAGCCACAGCACCTGATTCATTGGGCTATGAAGAGGTGAAGGAATTTGGGGTCTGATATGAAGAGAAAGGGCTGCTGAAGATGCAGGGAACAAGGAGCCATGGAAGCTGCTCTGCTATGAGCCTACAGCAGCACAAGGAAGAGGAGGAAAAGAACGCTTGCCAAAGAAGAAGGAAGGCACCATCCCAAAGCAGCCACAAATCAAACTGCTGATAACTGAGAATCGGTTTTATGCACTTCACAGAATTAAGATTTTAGCCATCACATCTATAAAAGCAGATGAGATTATCACGGGACAATTTTAATGTCTATCCTTGCTGTGTTATTGTCCCATAAAAGTGCTTTTTCCTAGGGAAAAAAGTTCACTTTGTCGTCTTAAAGCATTGTTTAAACAAGCTGATTGCTTTTTTGGTGCATTCTTGGCTTTCAGTCCTGGACCCTCCTTTCTGTGTGAAGCAATACTGTCCTAACATCCAACACAGGCGCAACGAATACTGAAGACATGCATGAGATTAGAAGCGCTGCATTAGGAAACCACACAGAGCACATTAAAATTGACACTGCTGTGATTGATAACTTCCACATGGAAAGCGAGTGGACCCACAGCTTGGTTGGAAAACAGGGACAGCATCAGCAACCAGCACTGCCCATGGGCTTAGTGTTGCCTGTGTATGGTCTTGAAGAGCAAAGCAGCAGCTCCACTGCCTCCATCGCTCCAGCCCAGAACCCCCCCCTGTGCTGGGCTGCACCCCCAGAGCGTGAGCAGCAGCTCAGGGAGGGGATCCTGCTCCTCTGCTGTGCTCTGGGGAGACCCCCCCTGCAGCCCTGCTCCAGCTCTGGGGCAGCAGCACAAGAGGGACCTGGAGCTGCTGGAGAGAGGCCAGAGGAGGCCATGGAGCTGCTGCGAGGGCTGGAGCAGCTCTGCTCTGGAGCCAGGCTGAGAGAGCTGGGCTGGGGCAGCCTGGACAAGAGAAGGCTCCTGAAGGGGAGACCCCAGAGCAGCTCCAGTGCCTAAAGGGGCTGCAGGAAAGCTGGAGAGGGGCTTGGGACAAGGGCCTGTAGGGACAGGCCAAGGGGAATGGCTTGAACCTGCCCAGGAGAGAGGAGTCTGAGCTGAGCTCTTAGGCACAAGCTGTTCCCTGGGAGGGTGCTGAGGCGCTGGCACAGGGTGCCCAGAGAAGCTGTGGCTGCCCCATCCCTGGCAGTGCTCAAGGCCAGGTTGGACACAGGGGCTTGGAGCAGCTGCTCCAGTGGAAGGGGTCCCTGCCTGTGGCAGGGGTTGGGATCAGATGAGCTTTAAGGTCCTTTCCATCCCAAACCACTCTGTAATTCCATGCTCACCTCCAGGCAGTTCAGTGCCCAGAAACCAGCACTTGGCACAGACATCCCTGCCTGGCAGCACACGATGCTCCCCAGCTTCCAGCTCCTTTCCTCTTGCAGAAGCCTACGGCTCAGTACAGAGGTCAACTCGAGGTCTCCCCACAGGCACAAGTTGAATGAGATGGCACAAAGCAGCTCCCTGCTGCCAGTTCATTGTGTGGAGAGGTTCCTGACTTGCAGCAGCAGACAGATGTGTGCTCTGCACACAGCGCTGCCATTGGAACACAGCCTTCTGCCTCCTCCTCCTCCACTGAACATAAGCCCTCTCCAGCACCCCAGAGAGAGGAAAAGTCCTTTTAAACCTTCTTATAACTCAAATCAGTTGAATCAAACCTGATTAGGAGCAATCACACGAGTGCCTCCAGAAGGAAACCTGATGCAACAGGGACTTGGCAGGGACAAGCATCTCGCTGACCCAGTTTCTCCCATCAGCACAGCCCACACTAGAGACAGCTCGTTCTCATTTACAGCCTAAGAACTGCTTTCTACACTCACATGCAAGTCTCAGATTAGGCTTTAGTTGGCTAAATATAGATGCCTGGCACCCTTAGAGATACCTGCCTAGGGCAGGTTAACCTGGCAAAGGACCTACAATGAGCCTTTTAGAGATGCAGCTGGAGGCCACACAAGACCAAGCATCACACGCAGCACAAGGTACCTCTGTTCATGCGCTTCAGTCGCTTTCTGTGTGGGTTAGTTGAAGAATGAGAAGCCCTTTTGTTCAGTTTGAGGACTCAGGTCATGAACCCACAATCACACATGCCAAAGGGCAGAGAGGTTCTGTAGGAGATGCTCAGAAATCCATTTGACTTGAAAGGGCTTCTCCAAAAGATAGAACTGAGAGTGAAGAATCCACTTACTGAATTTTATTGCATCTACTCTTGTAGTTCTCCATTATTCCATGGAGATATTCCACCACATCCCCAGGATCCACGCAGTCAAAACCAGACATGACAGTGATGCACAGGGAAAGCGACAATGAATTTTCAGTTCAGCTTCACTAAAGCTTCCCCATAAAGGTATGTTACAGATCATGGTTTAGTCGAGGAGAGAAGGAGCTTAAGGCAAAACAACAGCTCAGGACCAGCTCTAAGGACAGAATCCAGATGTTGAAGCTCAGAGCTTATCTGTTAGGTCTTGGAAGCTCAATATATGGCATGTGTCTACTATAAAGCCCACAAATAGCTGATCTGGACCCACTCAAGACCAAAAGACCTCCATAAAAGAGAGACACTAAACCTGCCTTAAGCCTCTTGTCCCAGCTCATCCACAGTTGAGGTTTGGGGGTCTAATGCTGAGCTTCAGATGAGTAAATCCCTCTTTGCCAGCAAACCTCAACCTCAGCCCCAAACTGCTGCTCACCACTGAACTGCAGTGCTGGAAGTGAAAGCACATCCCCTTCTAACTACAGATGCCTGCTCTACAAATGCATCTGGAGGACCAGACACAGCAACATCCTCAGGGAGAAAAGCTGGATGACAAGGCAAGAGTATTTGGGATGGATGACTACCAGGAGGCCCAGGCTCACATTCCCATGCAAATACTTGTGCCTATTGAAGAGAGGGAAATACAGTAATGGGCTTAAATTGCCCAGGAGAATGAGGTTAAACATCAGACAAGGTTTTCCAAGTGTAAGAGTGGCAGAAATCCAAATGGGATCTCCAAGGCATGTTATGGGACCTCTTTAAACTGATCATTTCCAAGAGTAAGTTAGAAACCATCAAGCAGAACCAGTTTAGATCCATTTGCTGCTGGAGAAACCAAGCACCTCCTCAGCCAGGGAGAGGATTGAGTAGCCCTAAGAACCCCTGCAGCCCCGTTTTCTATGGGTCCAACCAGATGAAGCTCTTTGGAAAGCACCAACTGAGCCCTGCAGCTGAATGAAACAGTGTCTCTGACCCCATATCCTAAATCCTCCCAGGTTTTTACAAGGATTTCCAAGAACCCAACTCAGCTTTCACTGATGGCCATGGACAAATCCCCATTTCCTCCATCTGCACAAGGTCAGCTCTTGGGTTGTAAAACACTCTGAAGCCTTCTTAAGCGTATACTTATGACAACAAAGCACGTTTAGGCTATACATTACTGGATAAATAGAGCCACCATAAAGCCACAGCAATCTCCGGGGTGGAATACAGCTACTCTGTGCCAGACGAGATCCTGGAGGAAAGGAATAATGACCCTAATTGCAAATATAATGGAACAACTCGGTTAGAATGTCCCTATTAAGGAAGGAATTGCAGATGATAAAAGACATGAAGAACTAAAAGCTTGAACAAATTAGCCTCCAGAAGAGCCAGGAAACGTAAGGAGCAACCCAAAGCCAACACACACGGATGCCCCCAACCGAGGCAAGCTATGGAGCGAACTGGCCACGAGCAGAGCTTTCAACTGCCCTCCTCTTTCTGGGAGCACAATGGAAACAATTCCCCCCAGAACAAAAGCCATGCGTCAGCAGGCCCTCCTCTCTCAGAGCTCTTTCAAGTTGGAAGGACACTTGATTCACACCATGTGTAGGGTAGGAATGCTCGCTACAACCGAGCAAGAGAGATCCCGGCCCATCCAAGCTGGTTAGCATTAAGAGGGAGATGAATCATCTTTACAAGGCCTGTAAACAAGGCTGCTCCAAACACGGATCAAGCCTAATGATACACCCTCGTCACATTGACTTTGCAGGACGGGTCTGAGCGTTGCCACCATATGTACTATTGTTAGGCAAAGTGTCAAAACAAGGGGGCAGACACCAACCCACAAGAATGGGAGGATGTGGATGTAAAGCCACCACAAATGTTCTAATCTCCCTTCTGCTGCGCCTGCAATGGTGTTCCAGCACGTCTAATCCTTTACAACAGGCACAGGACACACAGAGCAATGGAGGAGATATAAATAAAGCAGCTGATGTACAATGAGAGACAGAAAGCTCCAACTGAGTCATCAGCTCTGCCTTGGGTTGATCTGCACCGTGACCTTTACTGAAGCATTCATTTTTAAAGGGGGAAAGCAAAGGATCTGAAACCAGGATTATGGGGGTTACCTGTGGTTGAAAATGCAAATGTGAAGAAAATACCAACACCAAGGCACTGTATATAAAAGGCCCCATCAAAAATACAAATAGAAAAGAGACCAGACAAGAAAAAGTGCTGTGGATGGGTCAGGACACTGAGAGATTGCCCCACTTAAGCTTATTCCAAAGGAAATTGAGAGGCAATTTAACTACTAGACCATAGGATCCCAGCCTGGTTTGGGTTGGAAGGGACTTTTAAGCTCATCCAGTTCCACAGGCAGGGACCCCTTCCACTGGAGCAGCTGCTCCAAGCCCCTGTGTCCAACCTGGCCTTGAGCACTGCCAGGGATGGGGCAGCCACAGCTTCTCTGGGCACCCTGTGCCAGCGCCTCAGCACCCTCCCAGGGAACAGCTTCTGCCTAAGAGCTCAGCTCAGTCTCCCCTCTCTTGGGCAGGTTCAAGCCATTCCCCTTGGCCTGGCCCTACAGGCCCATGGCAGATGCCCTTCATCTTGAGCCTCATCAACCTACAGGTTCCTCTCCGGTGGTTGATGGATCTCATTGTTTCAGGAGGTGGAGGCATCGACAACCTCATCTTATAAATGGCATCTTTATATGTCCACGTAAATTCTCCACTGTCAAGGCACAAACTTAATCTTTTTGCTCATCTATAGTCTCTTCAGACCTACCAGGCCATCTGCCTTCACACATGCCTTTGAGACTCCCATCTCCCTGCCCAACATATCACAATGGGAACTAAACCCAAGCATCCTCAGAGAGGGAACCCAGAGGCATCATGACCAGTTTTAGCTTAGGCACCTCTTTGGGTACCTAAAGCAATGGGACATGATCTCCAATACTCTAATACCTTGCAACAAGGTCAGTAAAAGAGGGACCACCTAAGTGGGGCAATGGGATGGCAACAGAACCTATGCTGGCACCTCCACCTCCTGCAATGGTAGGGAGATAACCTCAAAACCTGCCACACATTTGAGGCTGTCACAAGCATGAGGCTTCCTCCAGCTTTTTCATACACACACTTATGGTTCCTGGATCTAGGCAGGTCATCCCTCCTCCAGCTTGGGAGGAAGGAGCCAATATCACTGCCTTTAAACACTTGGAAGCAACAGCAACAAGGAGCAATGAGATGTGGTCGTGCTTATTCTGGCATGCAGTTCACTTCTTCATGCCTCAGCTATAACAGATGAGTACAACAAAACATCGGAAGACATTCAGACACTGGGAAGTGATTCTTCATCATGCCATTGATAAGCATTTCCCTAGCAGAAAGCTTGAGACTGAATCATGCCTTCACCCTCTGTACTTCGTACACTCATTTGACCTGCGTTACAGAAAGGCTTTGCAATTCCAGCACAAAGGAAGAGCTACATGGTAACAGAATCCCAAAGTACTTGCTAAAAGCATGGTATAATTCACATAAAGAACAGGAAAGAATGGAAAGAAACCAACCCAGCTTCCTAAGTGCTGCACAGACACCATCCTATAACGTGCTTTTTCCTGGAACCACACATCCTGTTGATGCGCTATATGGCTCTATGGAGGGGGGGCAGTTTTCCAACCTCCCCATGTACCCTATCCAAAGGCTTCCAGGAGGATCACTTCAAGTGACCACCACGAGCAGTGGGAGGAGGATTTGTCAGCAGTCCTTTTGCCATGTGGATTTTCACGGGCTCGCTGCCTTCCACAAGGAAGATCCAACCTTCCTTAAGGAGGGATCCTGCAGGCACTGCTCCAGCTCCTCCAGCTTGTCTGCTCCCAGACTGATAAATGATTCAGACACAGCCAGTCCTGAGCCTGCAGGAGATGGGATGGAGAGCTGCTCTCCTGACACACTTCCCTTGGGATTGACCCAGGATATGGGATGTTTCTATAGAGGAGGAGACTGCTTAGCCCCTAACAGAGACCTGCAAGTCAAGTGGCACCCAAACTGCAGAGACACCCTCTGGAAAGGCCACAGGGAAGGGGCAGAACAGCCATGCAGGAGCATGCTCCAAGTTCTCTTAGGGGCTCCTATTTACCATAAAGCAGCACAAGGAAAGTAAACCCCATGCAGGATGTGCTGACGAGAGCTTCATGCACCAGACACTAAACAGAAGCACAGCACCCAGCCAAGAACTGGAGGGAGGAGACCTCTGCCAACACCAGAACTGACCTTCTCAAAGCTGAGCAGCAGCAGAGATGATCCATAGGTGCCCAAAGGCTCTCCCTGTTACAGGGGAATACAGACTAAAAAGAGGAGACATAAAGGACCATTCTGCTCCTGAACCTGTGCCACCCCTAAAAGGGTTTTAGGCAATGCAGTTTAAGAGTCACAACAGCTTTGCATTATAGAGACAAATCCAAGACAATGGAAAACCAGAGGGAGACTGGAACACGCAAGGAAATTCGGGAGCAACACTGATGTTGGGGCTGAGCTTGGCTTAAAACAAGCACTCCTCAGAAGAGCACACACTCCTAAGAGGTAGCACTGTGCAAAGGTATGGCCATACCACTACAGTCTGCTAAAGTCCTTACCAAGCCAGCGTTCAACCAGGAAGATCCAGAAACCAGATGTGAATGACAGGGAAGATAAAACAGGGATTAAAAGAGAAGGTGAAGTCACATGTGCCAAGGATAGGGGTGATTTAACCACTACAAGTGGTTAAATCCCTGGCAGGGTTCAAGGCCAGGTTGGATACAGGGGCTTGGAGCAAGCTGCTCTAATGGAACATATCCCTGCCTGGGATAGGGGTTGGAGCTGGATTATCTGCTCATAGGATGCTCACAGGATGACTGCTATGTCCAAGCTTTCTCACCAGCCCCTCCACAAATGACAGCTCAGTGCCTTGTGGCTTACAGAGGGGCTCTGGAAGAAGGACCCAGGCAGAGCAATGCAACCGAGAGGCACCGAAGGACGCAGCGCTGAATACAGCGAGCCACGACCCGGGGCTCCCGCAGCCTTCGGGCCGGCAGAGCTTTAAGAGGCACCGCCACCCTGTGCTGCGATGCCTGAACTGCATCGAGGTTAAGCTTACCCCGAAGCACAGCGACTGTTAAATGTGTAATCCCGCTTTACCAAGCACGAACGCAGCTGAAGCAAGGCCAGCTTCGGGATGTGGAAGGCCTCAAGTTGAACTCGGCACGCAGGGATGCTGGAGCCAAGTGTTTCACACACTGATGCGTGATCCCGGATCCAAGTGCAGTGGGATTCGGAAGAGCGGAAGCCAGACACAGCATCAGCACAAGGAAGTTTGTTCAGGAGTGAAACCTAAGGAGCAGAGTTACCAAAAGCAATCTGGAAACAGCCTCCTGGTTGAATGAACTCAGCTCATCCTTTGACTTGGCATCGCTGTGATGAAGATGAGGATGGAGCTTTGGAGCTTTGGTTCCTGCTTGCAAAGGGGCATGCAAAGTATTCCTGGCAGTATAACATTACCAAGGGTATCCCAAAGCATTTCTTCTTATTTTGGGATCTGCAGAAGAGTCCTTGAATCAGGTATACTTAAAAATGATAACTTAAAGCAACCCTCAAATGCTTCTCCTATCAGAAGCTGCCAGGATACCTTACAGACACCACCCTGCCTCAGTTTCCCTTTGCAGAGAAGCATCATGTGTATTTGACGGCTTGGTAGGCACAGAGGAATTAAGTGGCTAAGGCCACACAACAAACTTTGGTTGTGCCAGAAATCAGAGCACTTCCAGGCAGCAGGCATTTCCCCAGAAGCAAGGAGAAGTCAAAGGGAGCTTTAACTTCACCATGAAGATGAGCAGTTCTGTGCTGACCCACCTCAGCAGCACAGACATTCAGAGATGAGGTATTCCAGCCTCCAAAACAAGACAGGAAGCATGTCAGCGCTGAGCATAAATAACGGGAGCGTGATGGACAAAGAACTGGAGCAGCACAAGCTGCTGCATCCATCCACCACAGCACATACTGCACAACTCAGTGAGAGGGGACAGCAAACACAGATAGCACACCCCTGACTGCTTCGGCCAGTCAGTATCCTGCACCTGCCATAGAAGCTCTTCTCTCTGTAATCACACAATCCCAGACTGGTTTGGGTTGGAAGGGACCTTAAACCCCATCCAGCTCCAACCCCTGCCACGGGCAGGGACCCCTTCCACTGGAGCAGCTGCTCCAAGCCCCTGTGTCCAACCTGGCCTTGAGCACTGCCAGGGATGGGGCAGCCACAGCTTCTCTGGGCACCCTGTGCCAGCGCCTCAGCACCCTCCCAGGGAACAGCTTCTGCCTAAGAGCTCAGCTCAGTCTCCCCTCTCTTGGGCAGGTTCAAGCCATTCCCCTTGGCCTGTCCCTACAGGCCCTTGTCCCAAGCCCCTCTCCAGCTTTCCTGCAGCCCCTTTAGGCACTGGAGCTGCTCTGGGCTCTCCCCTTGAGGAGCCTTCTCTTGTCCAGGCTGCCCCAGCCCAGCTCTCTCAGCCTGGCTCCAGAGCAGAGCTGCTCCAGCCCTCGCACCAGCTCCATGGCCTCCTCTGGCCTCTCTCCAGCAGCTCCATGTCCCTCTCGTGTTGAGGGCTCCAGAACTCATCATCTCCATTATCCCTCCTTCCACTTCCACCCCCCCCAAACTGAAGAGCCTCCCAGCAGCAATGGAAGCAGCTGCAGAACACGGGAAAGCCCAACATAGCACATGGACAAGTTGTCCTGGTGCCTACTTCCTAAAGGCAGTGCTTTTGTACCAAGCACAGGCTGTTCCTGCAGATTCAGTGACTGAAAGCTGCCGACTGTGCAGGTGAATGTGCAAGTTCCCTTGTGCTGGAAAAGTGATGAGGGGGTGACCATAGACACCTGCACAGCTCCAAGAACAACTATGCCCAAGGTGCTCAAAGGGATTCATCCATTCCTCTTCTCCCATATGAAGGAGGTATTTGCCAACTATTGTCTTCAATGATGGGAAATTCCCTCATGTGCTCTCCCAACTGTGGTTATTGCTCAGGAGCTCAGTGCCTTCATCCACTACAAACTGTCACCAGCTGATGGCAACTGTCACTGCAGAGCTGAGTCACGTTCACACCATCCTCTCCTCCTCCTCCTCCTCTCCCACAAGTCAGGCCAATGTTTCCCCATTTGAAACAGCTGCACTCATTACAATTCATTCTGGTGAACTTCAGATTGGGCTTTTTCTTAACAGGCAAAGAACCAGCCCAAAACAGGCTGGAACTGGAGGAACTTTAAGGTCCTTTCCAACCCAAACCAGGCTGGGATGCTATGCTTATGTTCAAAGACAATGTATAGCTTTAACCAAGAGTTTTGGGTAGAAAACTCAAGCAGGATTTCTGCTTTACAGCACATGGGTTAAAGATCCAATTCCTCATTACCTTACTTCCCACAGTGACAGCATGAAAGCATAGGGGAAAACAGAGAAACGACTCCATCTTCATGTGCAAACATCTAAACAAGACAGTAACTTGGTTTTGCAGTGATAGTACTGTTCATCCTGTGCTTTCAAACATACCAGTGACCTGACAGCATCGATCATTGCTCAATCACTGCAAGTAAAGAGAGGTGATTTTATCATGAGGAGCAGAGCAAGCTGCAGCAGCAGCAATGCTGCAGAGCTGCCACAGAAGGGAGCTCTCAGTCGCACACAGAAATGAGCTGCACCTCTGGCTTCAAGGGAAGTAACATTTGCTCTGATTTGGTTTCTAAAATCACCATGAGAAGTGAAGTATGTGCTTGTCTGGGCTTCACATTGAGCTAAGCACAAGTTTCAGCTTCAACATACCTTCATTCGCAAGGAACGAAGTCGCTTCCAAGCACAGCAAGCCCTGAGTGGTACTTGATCCCTGTACAAAGAGGTTCTAAGCCTGTTTTTCCCCTCCTATGTTCACCACTTCTGGAGGAGGTAAGAGGATCTCCTTAGGACAACCCTAAAAGCACAGGTTTAGCATACCAGCAGGAGAGTCTGCCGATGGGAATCTCTTAAATGCCATCTACCCATTGGGCAAGCACATTTTTGTACCATAAATGGAAATAAGGACCAAAAAGGGTTGTTACCACCAGGATGTCATTCACTCAGAGGTGAGCAAAGGGACCACAACACTTGCTTGTTCAGGCTGGATTGCTCCTGCTGTCTCAGCTCTGCACCCACAAGCTAAGAACTAGGACACAAGACATTCTCCAATACCCAAACAGGGTCCCCCCAAGACAGGCTGTTAATGAAGAATACAACCACTGCTCATCATAGGAACTGCCTGTAACACAGTAGATCTCCACACTGCTTTATGAAGATCTCCTACTTCACTGGGAGCAGCTCTGTGGGTCCTGGGGGACACAAGCTCCATAGGAGTAATCAGGGTGCAGCTGTAGCAATGAAAAACAACAGGATGCTGGGGAACATCACCGAGGGCATCACCACAGGGATAAAGATGTCATTGTTCCACTCTGCTCAGTGCTGGTCAGGCCACACCTGCAATACTGGGTTCAGTTTTGGGCCCCACTGGACAAAGAGCTGTGGATGGGCTGGAGAGGGTCCAGAGAAGGGCCACAAAGATGATCCAAGGACTGGGAACTGTGTGAGGAAAGGCTGAGAGAGCTGGGACTGTTCAGCCTGGAGAGAAGGCTCAGGGAGACCTTGTCACCATGTTCCAGTATTTAAAGGGTGGCTACAAAGAACACAGAGACTCCCTTTTGATGAGGAGCCCTATGGAAAAGACAAGGGGTGATGGGCACAAGTTACCACTGGGGAGATTCCCACTGCACACAAGAGGAAAATGCTTCCCCATGAGAACAAGCAGCCACTGGAATAATCTCCGCAGGGAAATGGTGACTCCCCAGCATTGGACACTGTTAAGATTGGGCTGCACAGGTGCTGGGGCATCCAGTCTGGGTCATGATGTGCCTGGAAAAGTTGGAGCAGATGATCCTTGAGGTCCCTTCCAACCTGGGATTCCAGAATCCCTGATTCAGCAGCTTGGCAAGGCAGAGCAGAGCTGGATTCCTGCATCAGGCAGACACCAGAGGACTGGTGAAGGCTTCCCAGGGCCCAGGGGACTGAGCACCATTAACTACTACACTACAGAGCAATACAAAGGCCCTGACCCAACCTCACTGCTGCCTTCTATAAGGCATCCTATAACCCAGTGCTTGTGAACTTTACTGCATCCAGCCTTTCTTTAATCTATTTAAAGTCAGTTATCCCAGTTTTTGCCCTAATTAAACTTGCCTTCCCCCTCCTCCTTTTGTCTTTTTAATGTCATTGGAAAGCCTTAATATTTTCCTTTGGGAGGTCACTATTAAAGGATTTGGCCAGATCGAGGTTACTCTGGTAAACCAAGGGTCGCTCACAGGATAGCACATTATATGGCATGCGAGGGGCAGAAGGGAGTTCAAGAGGATGGGCATCAGCAGATCCCAGGCTGGATGAATCATCTTGGGATGTAGCACACAACTTGTAGAGCATCAAGTACCCACAAAACAGAGAACTGCTTTGTAAAAGATATATGTATCTATATAAGAAATAGCAGCTCCCAGTGCCTAAAGGGGCTGCAGGAAAGCTGGAGAGGGGCTTGGGACAAGGGCCTGGAGGGACAGGCCAAGGGGAATGGCTTGAACCTGCCCAAGAGAGGGGAGACTAAGCTGAGCTCTTAGGCAGAAGCTGTTCCCTGGGAGGGTGCTGAGGCGCTGGCACAGGGTGCCCAGAGAAGCTGTGGCTGCCCCATCCCTGGCAGTGCTCAAGGCCAGGTTGGACACAGGGGCTTGGAGCAGCTGCTCCAGTGGAAGGGGTCCCTGCCCATGGAACTGGATGAGCTTTAAAGTCCCTTCCAATACAAACCACTCTGGGATTCCATGACAAATCCTATTTAGCCATTGATGAAGTCTTTACTAATCATCCTCCTCAGCCAATGTGACAGGCATAAACAGCCAAAAGGACTGTGCCTCTCCCAAGTCCTTGGATGTCCAAGCCAGCACACCCACAACCGCTGTCAGGGATGGAGGCACAAAGCACATGGGTTTATAACAGAGGGAATACTTGTAGGCAAGGTGAACATCAAACCTGACCCAATGCAGGATCACACCAATGTGCAGTTCAAGCAGTGAGCAGATTATGGCTAATCAGGTTACTTTGAAACAACCAGATGAGGTCAAGTGCTGACATTCACTGCTTTAAACCTCTCTCTGCATAGGAGAAAGGGAAGCCAGACTGCCAGGGAGGGCCACAGAGTAGTCACTGGCCTTTCCACCACCTTTTTGGGGACACAAAGAAACCCACTTGCCAGCCAAAATGTTCACTATACACATAAATCCTTATCACTGGGATTGGACAACTGAACAGATGCATGATCCTCCTCATCCCACAGCTGCAGAGCATCCCTTTGGTATAGGCTCTGTGCTGAACAGCCCTTTGCTTATAATCCACAGATAGCAAACACTGACTCAAATGGAACAGCTCTGGCTTGGGAAGATCCAAATCCTTTGAGTATTTGAAGCAGGAGAGCATGTATGTGAGTAACAAGGCACAGGATAGAGATATACTTTCCTGAAGGACATGCTGCTGGTCCCTCTGGGTGACTTCTGGACCATCTCTGTACTCTTACCTGGATCTGTGTTATAGATACATAGTATCTGGGGAGGCTGAAGCCTTATACATCAAGTACCTGCTTCCAGGTGGTTCTCTCTTCCCTTTCGAAGCTTCTCATTTTAGATCTATGAAAACAGCTCAGCCATTCCCACAGTTCAGGCTCCAGAAAAGACTTTTCAGAGTATTAACTATTGCTAACCCTATCCTGGAAAGCCACCATCCTCAGGCTTCAGCATACAAAGTGTGGTGCTCACATCTCTTTGTTTTCAAGCAATACCCAGCGATCAGCCAGGCTGGAGGTCTGCACTGCAGCAGGTGATGTACCGGTGCATGGGGACCAAACCCAACCCAGGCCTGACCCGAGCATCAGCATCACACTGCCGCTTGCAAAACACCTTCCATGCTACCAGGTTTTACCCCAGCCATCAATGAAATACCATCAAGGCCTGACATGCACAAGTCCTCACTTCTTAGGTTGTAACCTGCAGCGACAGAACATCTGTGCATCCGTTTCAGCTCACTAGAGCAATAAGAAATAGAGGAAGGATGAAGCAGAAAGCCTTACTAAAGCACATATTTGGCTAGGAACCCTCCCAACAACCAAAACCTCTGCTTTACAACAAGCCCATAGATTCAAATGAGGAAACTGGCATGACAAAAGATCACTTTTTTTCTTCATTAAAGGCAGCAAACCCAAATTCACCTCGTGGGAAGTCTGCCCTGCAAATCCTGACTTCATCCCTCCCCTGCCCACAGCACAATACATGGGGCAGGTTTTGGCAACAGAAGAGAAAGAGCAATAAACGGGTTCTCCTGCTTCCAGCAGTGCTTTTATACATCAGAGGAATCTCATGGAGTGGAAAGAGCAAGAGGTGCAGAATCTGGGATGTCCTTTATGCAATACAATATACTTGTCATGTCCTCCATCCTCAGCACTGCTGTGAAAGAAAGGCCACGTTCAGTCTGTGCTATCGAGGTCCATCTACTCACTGCTCTTACTCACTGCTCACAAACCAGCTTCTTCAAAGCTGAACGTAAGAACTGAATGTTCAGAGGCTGCTTAAGAGCAATTGATGCGAGCCATGTACATACAAGTGCTTGACTAACACAGTGTATGAGATTAATCAGAAGGCCAGGAATGAAAAGGGAAGAGAAAGAAACTATTACATCCTCCATAGCATCTCTCTTCTACATTCCTGATACTTCACGTCCTACCCTTCCCACACAAGGCATATCCCAAGTAATCTCATTGTGCCCTTGAGTAAAGTCTTCTTTCCCAATTGCAGCCTCAGCTCACCCTGTGAATCCCTTCAAGCCACAATGCTGCATCTTGCCACAGGATGGCACCAGAGAAAATCCTATCTTTTCACATGACCAGATACATAATCAGCGAGGGCAAGGTCTAAATCCTAAAGAAAAAGGCTCATATTACGACCAAGGCTCTGTATAAGAACACAACAAAACAACTGTCTCCTAGACTGTAATATTCCTGCATCCAAACAGGGCAGCAAAAGAGATCACAGTGCTTGTAGCACAAGCTATGAGCTCAGCCTTTTTCATGGTCTGTATAGGTTAGGTCGTACCAAAACTAAACCAGCAACTCTACTCCTATAAGGAAACACACGATAAATCCATCGACATCACCCAGTGACAAGACATCACACTACAGATGAGCATGAGTTATTCACCATGGGAGCCCAGAGTGATGGCAAAGCTTGAAGAAGACTGGTTTGAACATCCACACTATTAGACCCCAGGTAATGCTGCTCTGTTACCTCAGAAGACCCTTCTTATGAGTGCAAGCACACAGTTGGTACCCACCACCCTCATAAGATGCACTTGGCCTTGTAGCACAATCCACAAGAGAAGCTGTGGCTGCCCCATCCCTGGCAGTGCTCAAGGCCAGGTTGGACACAGGGGCTTGGAGCAGCTGCTCCAGTGGAAGGGGTCCCTGCCCGTGACAGGGGTTGGAGCTGGATGGGATTTAAGGTCCCTTCCATCACAAACCAGGCTGGGATTCTATGAAGAAAACTGAGTTGTTCTGGGGAAAGCAGTAACAAATGGTGATGTGGCCCCCATAGGTTCTTGTCATGGACATGTTTTGCTGAGAGCTGGGGGTGAAATTTGTGTCTAAGGGGGATGCACAAGAAAAGCAGTAACTGGTTCAGGTCCCCACAGCAAGCAATGGGAGGATAACCCAGGCTGGCTGTAATGGGGCAAAGCTCAGTTCTAGTTCTCAGTGAGGGGAAGACTTCTCCTCCTTCATGGACTGTGGTCCTTATGCAGCATCCCAGGGCTGCTGGATGAAGCTTTGGGTAATCCAGGATCTTGGCATTTGTGCTTGACTCTTGATTAACTCAGGGTAACTTTAAGTGGATTGGGGATTTACCTTGTCACCCCTTGGATCAGTGGAGGGCAGCTGCGGCTGGCAGTGCCTCAGCACCCTCACAGGGAAGAGCTTGTGCCTCAAATCTCATCTTGGTCTCCCATCTGCAGGTTAAAGCCATTATGAAGAACGAATACCCTGAACTGGCTACAAAATGGGGGAAATAAAAGATATTATTACAAAAAAAAACAGGTTTTACCTCATTAAAACCAGAGCATGTTTCAGAAAACACCTGCAGAATGTTCCTAACCTGTGCCAAGTACCCCAAAACCAAGCATCTACTGCTTGGTCAGAAGGACCTACTAAGCAGCAGTAGCTCAAACGCATGCAAGAAGATTCTACCTCTCGTTCCCCTCTGCTGTTACTGCACTAGACAGCATTCAACATGAGAGCTGCATGAGACTGTAATTAGAAGGCCATGCTGGAAGTCAAAACCAAGCAGACAAAATGAGCTTGTTCTCAACACTGGACCAGGACCACCACATTCACCTCCAGAGCCCTGCATCAGGCAGGGAAATCAAACTGTCTTGTCCAAGCCAAAACAAAAGCCATGAGGACAAATGAGCTTCACTGCACTGGAGACTGCTCTGTAGAGTGATGCTCAACAACTGTGCTAAGGCTTTGCTTCAGCAGCGTGTGCTCATGGAGGGATCAGGAACACCGCTGGTGTTTACTGCTCAGAGCAAGTTAGAAATAAGGAATTACAAAACCTCATGAAAATGCTGCACACTGACATTTCTTATAAAAAAACATGACACACTGAAAACAGCATCAGAGGATCCCAGCCTGGTTTGTGCTGGAAGGGACCTTAAAGCTCCTCCAGCTCCAACCCCTGCCACAGGCAGGGACCCCTTCCACTGGAGCAGCTGCTCCAAGCCCCTGTGTCCAACCTGGCCTTGAGCACTGCCAGGGATGGGGCAGCCACAGCTTCTCTGGGCACCCTGTGCCAGCACCTCAGCACCCTCCCAGGGAACAGCTTCTGCCTAAGAGCTCAGCTCAGTCTCTCCTCTCTTGGGCAGGTTCAAGCCATTCCCCTTGGCCTGTCCCTACAGGCCCTTGTCCCAAGCCCCTCTCCAGCTTTCCTGCAGCCCCTTTAGGCACTGGAGCTGCTCTCAGGTCTCCCCAGAGCACAGCAGAGGGGCAGGATCCCCTCCCTGAGCTGCTGCTCACACTCTGGGGGTGCAGCCCAGCACACAGGGGGGTTCTGGGCTCAAGCGCTCACTGAAGCTGGGTCATGGGGAGCTGCTCCTCACCCAACACCCCCAAGTGCTGCTCCTCAGGGCTGCTGTCAATCCCTTATCCCCCAGTCTGTTCTGATACCAGGGGTTGCCCTGACCCACGTGCAGGACCTTATGTTTGGCCTTGACGAACTTCATGAGGTTATCAATGCTGTTATTGTTTTATCATCACTTATCCACCCAAGTCTCTCAACACATTCCTTCTACCACAACTACCCCAGGCACGACAGCTTGTGGTGAACCACAAGGTCTCCAAGAGACAAAGTCATCCCAAAACCATCCATTCCTATGAAGTGATGCTACTTGGAGGCACCACACTTTGCCTGCCTGTTTGTGGACACAGGATAGAGGAAACTGGAAATAGTGATTTAAGATAAACTGCCCTCCCAGTGACCTAAGAAGTGCCATCTGTTTGGCTTAAAGAGAATACTAAAGGAGTCGGTGTATGAAGTAACTCGATCTGTTACCATTACTTACTATTTAATCACTAATATTACTTAACGGGAGTGCTTTCAGCAGCAGGACTTGGTCCACCCAGAAATCAGATCCAGGCAAATTCCCATTTGGAACAAGGCAGGATGTTGCAAGCAATAAGAATAATCCATTGGTAATAAAGAATCGAGAAAGACAAACTTCCCATCACAGCATCTCTTACAAAGAGGCCTCATCTCAACTGGAAGCTGTGCTCGGGCTCAAGCAAAGGTCAGAGCCTTGGCTGAGGAGTTTATGAGCTGTATTGTGCAAAGGGCAGAGTAGATAAATCAATTCACCCTTAAAACAAGACTAATAGTGTCTGTGAAAGCCATGCTGCTCAGATCATTCTGCTGGGAGGCTGAAAGGCACAACACACTGGTCCCCTCCTGCCTTGAATGGCACTACCAAACCAGTGCAAGCCCTCGGTCAGGAGAGCATCAAGTCCATGGTGCTGCTGAATCGAGCAGCACCACGAGCTACACAGCAGCGTGTCCAGAGCCCCATAAGCTTCCCTCTTCCCCAGGGATAAGTTTCACCATGGATTTGGAAAGCCTGGTGCATAAAGAACAGCCTGGAGGAAATTCACCTTTGCTGACCACAAAGGAGAGACCCCGAGGCAAACCAGTACATCAGGGAGACAGAAGAGCCCAAGACATCATTAATGGCTTTAAGCTGAAAGAGAAGGGATTTAGAGGAACTCTCAGGCAGTGCTTCCCTGTGAGGCTGCTGGTGAGATTCTGACTGGACCAAAAGTAGGAATCTATTTCAGGGCTGCTCCTGTGACGCTTCCAAATGCAAGTCTCATTTAGGAGCCTTTATTGAAGCAGAGATTCATTCTTCCACCTTCACCTCTGCAGTCAGCACTTTAACCTCATCCCTCCGGGTCCCAGGCAGCTCCTAGGCTCAGTGCTCCCTAATCAGGGGCCTGCAACCACTCGCACCTCACAGAGCATCACACCAAGCAGCACAGATGTAGAAGCATCCCTTGTCCATCGCTGCTCTGAGCCTGCACAGACCCAAGATTCCAGATCTCAAACCCACCAAGCTATCCCAAACTGCAAGCAGCTCCTCATTCTCAAGTTCACTTTAAAGAGCCCCAAATGATGGAGACACCTCCCCGGGGTTCCTAGAGAGTTTCCAGCCTTCAGTTGTGTGTGCTACTCAAAACACAGCTATGGCTAAGGCAGAACAAAGCAGCTCTCTGCAGTTCTTTAGCACAGGAAGCAAAGGATGCTGTGTCCAACTGATAGTGCAAAAGGAATTTTAAAAAGGCAACATGTAATGTCTCAGGCCTGGAGCCAATTTGTTTCAAAGGACCTCGGTGTCCCCAATGGGAAAATTAAGCAGGAAGAAGAAGAAACCACACGTAGAAAACAAAGAACTGCAGGCACGGAGCTGAGCACACGTCAGGGTGCTTTGCCCCCAGCAAGGAGCTGTACCCAATGGTCCACATGCAATGCTGGGCTCTTAAATCTCTTCTTCAGCCCCAGGGTTGGGGAGCTGCTTGTTATCACCGAGGCCAGGCGTTTCCAGGCCACAAGGGGCTATCGTGGCCATCGATCTCCTGCATAAACACACGGAGAGGGCTGGCAATTCCCAAAGCCAGAACAATCACTGTGAAGTTACTACATCCACAAACACTCGGTCCAGCTTCAATGGGTGCTCACAGCATGGTTCCTCAGTGGGATTTACATCAGTTTGTAACACTACTATGGTTTTAGCCAGGGAAAGCAGAAGGTGAGGGGTGCTGGAGTAGAAGAGGTGACATCCTCTCCATGCAGTTCATGGAGCTGCTCAGGTCACAGCATCCCAGCCTGGTTTGGGTTGGAAGGGAGATTAAACCCCATCCAGCTCCAACCCCTGCCACGGGCAGGGACCCCTTCCACTGGAGCAGCTGCTCCAAGCCCCTGTGTCCAACCTGGCCTTGAGCACTGCCAGGGATGGGGCAGCCACAGCTTCTCTGGGCACCCTGTGCCAGCGCCTCAGCACCCTCACAGGGAACAGCTTCTGCCTAAGAGCTCAGCTCAGTCTCCCCTCTCTTGGGCAGGTTCAAGCCATTCCCCTTGGCCTGTCCCTACAGGCCCTTGTCCCAAGCCCCTCTCCAGCTTTCCTGCAGCCCCTTTAGGCACTGGAGCTGCTCTGGGCTCTCCCCTTCAGGAGCCTTCTCTTGTCCAGGCTGCCCCAGCCCAGCTCTCTCAGCCTGGCTCCAGAGCAGAGCTGCTCCAGCCCTCGCAGCAGCTCCATGGCCTCCTCTGGCCTCTCTCCAGCAGCTCCACGTCCCTCTTGTGCTGCTGCCCCAGAGCTGGAGCAGGGCTGCAGGGGGGGCCTCCCCAGAGCACAGCAGAGGGGCAGGATCCCCTCCCTGAGCTGCTGCTCACGCTCTGGGGGTGCAGCCCCGCACTCTGGACAAGTGATTTCCCTTGTGATTACCCAGCAGTACCCCCATGGAAGGGCAGTTCATCACCTGCACATCACCCTACAAAGGCAATGGATTAACCCAGGGTGCTCTCCCCAGGAAGCTCAGCTTCAAACCCACTTCACCTCCAAGCCTACACAGGGCAAAGGAAGCAGCCGACAGCAGCCAGCACTGAGCGAGCTCCGTGAACCACGTCCTGGGGAAGAGATTGCACAAGGACAAGGCTTAAAGCAAAGATTAAAGAGCCAACCCCTATCTCTCGTATATTTACACCTCTGGCTTGTCAAAATACGGGGGCAGTTGAGATGTCTTCCTTCAGAGGAAAAAATAAAGTCCTGACTTTTCCTGTTTGGGAAGTGGGCAAGGGGAAAAACACCAGAGCGTGCTGGTTCCAGCTGAACCACACCAAAACCACCCAGCCACAGAGCACAGGATGTGTAAAAATAGGGCTCCTGATTAGATCAGGACAATCGGCTATTTCTGAGTCCCACCTTTTCGGCTTGGACAGGGACTTGCTCCCCTCACCCATCACATGCACGTGGGAAAGGCAGCGAAAGGGGCACCTTGCAGCGTTAAGGTCTAGGAATTTAAGGTATGCTTTAGTTTAGATCTAAGATCTACAGATTTAAGGCATGAAACATGGTTAGTTAAGGTCAAAGATCTATGAATTTAAGGCTTTAAACATGGTTTAGTTAAGGTCTAAGAGCTATGAATTTAGGGCATAAAACATGGTTTGCTTAAGATCCAAGATCTATGAATTTAAGGCATGTTTCAAAGCCTTAAATCATGGCTTAGCTGAGTTTAATGCTAGTCAAGGACAGACTAAGACAGCTCCTGCCTTTACAGAAGACTTTGGGTTTGGAATAAAGCCCTGGTGAGGCACATCAAAAGAAAACTATCCACTGTGATCCTAAATAAGGAAGGATAGACTCCAGCTACACTGATGCTCCCCATGCCACGGGGTGGGTGTGCAGCCCCAGCATGGCTCATAGAGAGATGCTATAGCAGATATACATGAGGCACCAGCACCAAAACTCAGGAGCTCCTTACTTTGTCCATCTCCAAACCTCACTCAGGTCCCAAATCACCCCTCAGCTTTCCCAACCCCTCTTCTCCATCCCAGCTGGGATGGGGATGGGGGGGGGGGGGGTGGAATAAAGGCCAAAGAACACCCAGCTCCACATATAACCTCTCCTCACGCATCCCAAGCACACAAGTGCACACACCACAGGTCAGCAGAGCAGTCGCATGGAGCCGGCTGCTCACACGCACGTGTTCCTCCACCCATCCTTTGGGAATGGTTATTTTGAGCTCATTCCGACAGCCAAGCTCCCAACTGAGGCATTATCTTCACATGGATCCAGCTGCTCTAAAAATACCCCCCCATGAAGGAGACTTAGGGATAAGCACACCAAGAGCTCATAAGGCAGTGAAGGGAAAACCAGGCTTCAGCCTCACAACAGGCACGGGGGGACCACAGAGCAACAGGCAGGCTACTGACTTCCCATGGGAAAGGGATACCTCAGGAGGCAAGAGAAGGGTCAGACCCCACAGCATCTGTAGACAAAGGCCAGAACATAGGCACGTACATAGGGTACACATGTGTGTAGGCTTATATGGAACAGCTGGAAAGCACATAACAAGGAGTGGGTGTAAAACTTGGGGTCCAATAGACAAGTGACAGGACAACAAGTTATGGATTAACCCAATGGATCAGTACTGCAGGGTCTTTAGAGTCATACAAGTGTTTAGGTGGGAAAAAGCCTTTGAGAGCATCCAGTCCAACCTTTACCCCAGCACTGCCAAGGCCACCACTAACCCATGTCCTTAAGGGCTGCATCTACAGGTCCCTTAAACACCTCCAGTGCCGGTGCCTGCAGCCCTGCCCTGGGCAGCCTGTTCCAATGCTGAGCACCCTGTGGGGCAGGAATTGTTCCTCAGCTCCATCTAAACCTGCCCTGGTGCAGCTTGAGGCCGGTTCCTCTTGTCCCATCCCTTGTTCCTTGGGAGCAGAGCCCAGCCCCTCCTGGCTCCATCCTCCTGTCAGCACTTGTAGGAAGCCATCAGGTCCCCCCTGAGCCTTCTCTTCTCCATCTGAACCCCCAGGTCCCTCAGCCGTTCCCCATCTCTTGTGCTCCAGGCCCTGCACCAGCTCCATTCCCTGCTCTGGACTGACATTGTCCAAGAAATGGAATTCAAGAAGTATTCACATGAAGAGCTTGCAGCAGAGATTTAACAATCTGATTGTATCAAACCCAACCTGGAGGCTGATGGCACAGGGAAGCCGTGAGTCACGATGCCAGAAGCAAAAAGTTCCCCTGGTGTCCAAATCCTCTTGACGGAAGAGGAAACAGCTCACCAGGAAGAGGGAAATGCCTGGAATGCCTCATTATTGTAAAGATGCAAATACATGATTTACAATGCTGGAAAGTACAAAAAAGTCCCAGAATGGAGATGCAAGAGTCTGTATGAGTGAAGGGTCCAAAGATGGACATGGAGCTGTTGGAGAGAGGCCAGAGGAGGCCATGGAGCTGCTGCGAGGGCTGGAGCAGCTCTGCTCTGGAGCCAGGCTGAGAGAGCTGGGCTGGGGCAGCCTGGACAAGAGAAGGCTCCTGAAGGGGAGACCCCAGAGCAGCTCCAGTGTCTAAAGGGGCTGCAGGAAAGCTGGGGCTTGGGACAAGGGCCTGGAGGGACAGGCCAAGGGGAATGGCTTGAACCTGCCCAAGAGAGGGGAGACTGAGCTGAGCTCTTAGGCAGAAGCTGCTCCCTGGGAGGGTGCTGAGGCGCTGGCACAGGGTGCCCAGAGAAGCTGTGGCTGCCCCATCCCTGGCAGTGCTCAAGGCCAGGTTGGACACAGGGGCTTGGATCAGCTGCTCCAGTGGAAGGGGTCCCTGCCCGTGGCAGGGGTTGGAGCTGGAGGAGCTTTAAGGTCCCTTCCAACACAAACCAGGCTGGGATCCTCTGTGATTCTACGACCTCACACCAGCATCCCTGTGACATCTCCCCTGCAGAACCTCTTTATCCTTTCTTTTTCCCCTTGCTCAATTTCAATGACACATCCTGAAAGCAACAAATAACAGAGCAATAATAACCAGCCCTGCCAGAAGGAACACAGACCAGTGTGCCAGCACCAGCAGCACACCTACTGCATTCCCTGCTGCCAAATGGTGGGCAAGCAGACCACAAACCTTACATTTCAAACATCATCTTTGAGAGAAACCAGTCCAAAATGCAATTACCCTGAACACAGCCCATTTAACTCTGTATCTGTGCCAGCATCACATCCCTGGTGTTTTCATGGCATTTTTCAGCTTCTGCATGGGAATTCATCTGTTTGGATCATCCCTCCCTACCCAGGAGCTGGCTTCTCCCAAAACTCCTGGCTGATCAGGCCTGGAAACAAACAAATTGCTCCTTTATTATACCTTCTCTGAGCAAACACAGGGAAAATCCCTAAAGCTTTAACACTGCCAATGTGCTCCTGCTGGAAAACAGGAACACGCAGTGCGCTACACACCATCAGCTGAAGGATGCAAAACATCCCATCCACGCAGGCACACTGCAAGTAGTGGCCAAGGAGAAAAGGAACACTGAAGAAAACATCAGTTTTAGTGGCAAAAGTCATCCCTGGGCAGCAGCTCAACAGAAAACAGGCAAGAAGCGGTGCTCTGTTATGAACCAGCTCCTATTTCTGCTGCATAAGTGCTGTCAAGGGGTTTATTGGGTTTCCAGTCTCCAATGCACAGATGGTCAGGTCACAAAACCCCCTTGCTGGCTATGCTAACTGCCAGTGGTTTCAGCAGGGAATGATGGAAACTGTGTTATCAGCACCCCTGGGACAGCAGCACAGCCATAGAATCCCAGCCTGGTTTGGGTTGGAAGGGACCTTAAAGCTCCTCCAGCTCCAACCCCTGCCACGGGCAGGGACCCCTTCCACTGGAGCAGCTGCTCCAAGCCCCTGTGTCCAACCTGGCCTTGAGCACTGCCAGGGATGGGGCAGCCACAACAGCCCCTGCCTGGCTGTGTTTCTCTTTCCCAAGCAGATTGCAGGGATGCCAAGGTCAAACCTTCAAAAATTCACAGAGAGGGTTGAAGACAAATACCTCCATATGGCACAAGTGAAGAAATGCTTTCAGATACCTCATAGTCCTGGGCCTCTGCCTGGATTAAACTAGTTCTCCAAAGGAACAGATCAGAAAATAGGGATATTCACACTGCTGGCAGAGGTAAGAGCACTGCATCTGTCAGTTCATTCAGAGAGCTGCAGCTGCCATCCCTGTGGAAGGGGATAGTCCCCCAGAAGACCATATCACAGGCTTCAGACACGGAAAACGACCTATTAAATCACTCTATGTGTCACACAGATTATGCAGGAGGACACAAACACCCTGGGTTTTGAACTGGCCTTTGCAGGACTGCTCCTTCCATCCTTGTAACTCAACCTACTGCCAGTCTAAGGCACAGAAAGCAGCGTTCCCCTCTCCTCCCTGGAAATTCAGGCGAGGATATCCCACTCCAACCTGAAACTCCCTCAGAGCCTTTCAGCAAAGCACATTTGTTTGACTTTATGCATGCATACTTGAGCAAAGGCACATAAAACAAGCAAGGCTGGGGGCTATTCAGTCTGAGCAGCAGCTTCAGCTTGCTGCGGCAGCTTGGCTGCTTTAGAAGGCAGAGAAATCCCCTGCCAGGCCGTCTCGGTGTGCTCACCACAACCTCCTTCACTGAGACCAAGCTGGGATGGAGAGCTCGAAGGAAGCATCTTCTCAGGCCAGACTTGCAAGCATCATTGGACAATTAACAGCACATTTTAGGGCTAGAAGCATCACAACATGCAGTGAGTGTATGAGACGTTCAGGCAATCTCAGTCTCAATCTCTAGAGGTGGTTTCCTTTCCCTGCAGCTCTCCTATCCCTTCCCATCTTCCAATATTGACTTATCTTCTTCCCCCAGGTCCTCTCCCCCACTCCTCTCTGCCAATGGAGAGCAAGCTGAAGATCAGAGTGTGCCAAGCTCTGCAGCACAGAGGCTGCAAGCAGAGCAGCAGGTACACCCCTCATCCTTAAACCCACTGTGTATTACAAGCTACAGAGGATGCAAACACAAAAGCCATCGGCTCTCTACAAGAAATCACCCCTGGCAGCACCTTTCAAGTGCTCTGTTCCCATCAGGGCTCTGTTTTGGATTGTATTCTCCTCTTGACAAGGAGCTTTAGTTGTGTATATGCTGCCAGACACTCAAAGGCAAGTTACTCATCAAATAAGCATCCCTGGGGTCGCGCCGGGTTGAATCCCAACTCGTGCTTCCTGCTTTTATTTCCAGCTTCCATTTGTTTTTCTGTCCTTGCCACTACTTCCAGCCTCTGCTTCACAGTTTTAGCCATGTGTGTAATTAAATATGGGTTTATTATTACACCTTAAAGACTGAGGGCTTTTAGTACAGCCAGGGAGAAGCTGTGGCTGCCCCATCCCTGGCAGTGTTCAAGGCCAGGTTGGACACAGGGACTTGGAGCAGCTGCTCCAGTGGAAGGGGTCCCTGCCTGTGGCAGGGGTTGGAGCTGGAGGAGCTTTAAGGTCCCTTCCAATGCAAATCACTCTGGGATTCCATAACAAGCACTTAAGCACCCATGTCCCTCATATTTTGCCCTTGTAACTCAATTGTCATTTATTATCATTACTTGTAGTTTCCAATGGAAATGAAAGCACTGCCTAACCAGCCCAATCAGAATTAGTTAACCTCAGACTAACTGAGCATCCCACACGTTATACTTCTGTAGCAGAACCAAATCTGAGCATCAGCACTAAAAATGCACAAAAAAAAACCCCTGGGTTTATGCTTTTAACCTGCATGACCAAAACCTTGTCGTGGATGAGCTGCAGAGAGCCAGCCAAGAAACCCAACCTAAAGACATGAGCCTGAAGTACAAACACAGATCAACTCCACGTCCCAGCTGCAGGCATTTCATAGAACCCCAGCCTGGTTTGGGTTGGAAGGGAGATTAAATCCCATCCAGCTCCAACCCCTGCCATGGGCAGGGACCCCTTCCACTGGAGCAGCTGCTCCAAGCCCCTGTGTCCAACCTGGCCTTGAGCACTGCCAGGGATGGGGCAGCCACAGCTTCTCTGGGCACCCTGTGCCAGCGCCTCAGCACCCTCCCAGGGAACAGCTTCTGTCTTGTATCTAACCTTATATCTTATAACCTTACACCTTATTTCACAGTGCTTTGGATCTAGTTGCTAGAAAGCCACAGTCTGACCTCACCTGTACATCCAACAGGGTTTAAGGAAACAACACACTTCATTTCAAGGTTATTTTGCACAGAACTGGAGAGGAATGAAAGGAGCCTGTGCTTCCCAAGAGGGAATACTTTGTTATTACCTTCAGACTTCCACATATTTAGTTTAAAAGATAAGAAGATAAGGCAAGCAGACAAAGTGCACACAACTAAATAGCCAGCAGGGCCATAAACTGATAATAAGACTTGGTGGGGTTTTTCCTATTACAACTATTTGTGGCAAAAGAGTTAACTCCCTTGAAGACACACAATAGTACTGGAGGCTTTAGCAAAACCACCAACACCCCAGACATGTTTCACTGCAATCAGTGGATGTGTCATCCCTCCAGTTCCCTTCCAGCACCTATTCTGGAACTCCTTCCCAAATAAAGCACAGTTCAGTTTATCTGGCAACATACCAACAGAAGATGCTCCTTTTTAGTTGCTCCTTCCGAATCAAGCAGCAAACAGGACACATATAGGAACATACAGAGAGAAGTTGTTGATTTAATACATGGTGGGTTTGCTTGCAGGGACCTGCTCTAGTGGAAAGTGTCCCTGCCCATAGCAGAGGGATGGAACTGGAGGAGCTTTAAGGCCCCTTCCAAACCAAACCAGCCTGTGAACAGAAATGGCCCCATCTATTTGGGGCAAGAAAATACACATTTCACAGCCAGGCTGCAGCATTTCCAGCTTGCAGGGCAAAAGGAAAACAAACATCCTACCAGGACCACAATGTTCCATGTTGTGCTACCAGTTCAGAGGAGGAATCACAAAGGTGATCATCGCTGTGTGGATTTAGCCTCTGATGCTTTCCTTCATAGAATCCCAGCCTGGTTTGCGTTGGAAGGGATCCTAAAGCTCCTCCAGCTCCAACCCCTGCCACGGACAGGGACCCCTTCCACTGGAGCAGCTGCTCCAAGCCCCTCTGTCCAACCTGGCCTTGAGCACTGCCAGGGATGGGGCAGCCACAGCTTCTCTGGGCACCCTGTGCCAGCGCCTCAGCACCCTCCCAGGGAACAGCTTCTGCCTAAGAGCTCAGCTCAGTCTCCCCTCTCTTGGGCAGGTTCAAGCCATTCCCCTTGGCCTGTCCCTACAGGCCCTTGTCCCAAGCCCCTCTCCAGCTTTCCTGCAGGTGCCCTTCCAGAAACTTGTTTTACTTCTGAGCTCTTCATTACTCAGCAGACGGGAAAACACATTCTTTGCACTCAGCTTTTCCCTTTCTGTTCCTCTTGGATGGCCCACAGAGGGGAAACAAAAAACCACCAAACTTGGCTTCCCAGTGAGCCTTTTATGGAAGACCTGGCAAAGCTCTTAATGTCACTGACAGATTTTAGGGAGGAGATTTTGTTTGCTCACTCTTGTGAGCCTGAGCCTCCAAGCAAGCCCATAGTTAAGCCTCAGACAGAGCCACCCATCCTGCTCTGCTGTGTCAGCATCCTCAGCCCCAGCACCCAGAGAAGGCTCTGCACAGGGGGAGAGCAGCGAGCTCGCAGTTTGGGAGATGTTTGAAGCTTGATTTGCCACAGAAAGGGAGGTAAAGAATTACTTCAGTGCTGAGATGGAAAACTGATTCTCCTCTGGGACGCACATGAATCATGAGTGGGCTGGTGCAGGGAAGCGGTGCAGAGCTTACTGCAGCTCTGCCAGCATCCTCGCCTTCCTGGCATCCAGAACAGAGCACAGCAGCAACCATGGGGACACCGAAGGGAGCTCTGGTCCCCTGCACACCAACTTGCTCCTGTGGAAGGGGTCCCTGCCCATGGCAGGGGATTGGAACTGGATGAGGTTTAAGGTCCCTTCCAACCCAAACCACTCTGATGGTTCTATGGCATTTCTGGGTTCTCATGAACACAAGAAGCACTTCCTTTCACCGGGACAGCGGCTGATGAGTCTGAGACTCTCAATCTCATCACACAGCCATTGAGCTAAATCCTCATCTATTAATACACCCAAGGGCACATCCTCAGGCTTCTTCCTCCCCCAGCCAGGGCATGCAAGGACACGTGTGCTCACAGCACTATCTATTGTGTAGGACACGTCACCACATCCAGAGTGAGTGGAATCGGCTCTGACAGCCCTGCCCTGACACCAGGAATGGGGCAGACAGGGCAGGCTGCCCTTAGAGCCTCTCCCCTTAGCTCATGTGCTCAGTGACACCAACACGGTCACAACCCACTGGATGCTCAGGCTAGAAGCAAGATGTTACACATCGCCAGGTAACAGGCTGCTAGACAAGAGCCTAAAATGCCACAGAGATCTAGGGAAGAAAACATTCACCTTTGCAGACTTGGAGCTTCCAATAACTGTTGCCTGAAGTTTAATATCCCAAAGACATCAGCACACCCCAAAAAGCAGGACTGGGACTAGCTTCATCCTCAGTTTTCCTACGAGCTATGGCTGGGATGCAGCAGGATTTGTTGCTGATGCTCGGCCCCAGCTAATGCTGCTCAGCTCCTTCATATCTAAGTGAAAGAGCACAATCAGTGTGTGTGTGTCTTGGCCAAGCAAACCATCAGCCCCTAAGGCAAAAGCAGCATGAGAGAGAACTATCCATACACTGATTTTCAAACCCAGAACGGATGTGGAAGCGAAGAGAGGAATTCCAGCAGATAGGCACGCTGCGCATCCATGCTTGTACAGGACAGAGGGCATCTGGAAAACAGGCTGGGTATTACCAAGAACCAATTTTTTACCATGACCCAAAACTGCATCTAGAGATTCCATCGGAGGATGTGACTTCCTAAGGTGTGGCCACAGGAAACCACGAAGCCTTGACTCCTATTTTCAGCTATTTCATGAAACTACAGCACTTAACCTGTGGTGCTGGAGGCGAACAAGGACAGCATCCTGCACAACAGCTAACCCAGCCCACAGCCTGCTGCCCGCACAAGGGCTGATGAAGGAGAGCAGACAAAGCCAGGCTGAAGGAACTGCACTGGTGGCAGCACGCTCTCAACAGGAACCAGTCCTGCGGCTCCTCAATCCCAGTGAGCGTGGGACAAACTCACCCAGAAGCTTGGGAATGCCGTAAGTGTCACATACACAAGGTGGTTGATCTGCAGAAGTGGAATAAGAGGAGTTCCAGCAGGAATATAGGGATACTGAGCTACCAAAGCTACCATCCGAGTTTATGATGGGTAGAGAACCATAGAAGTGTGGAATGGTTTGGGTTGGAAGGAACTTAAAGCTCCTCCAGCTCCAACCCCTGCCACGAGCAGGGACCCCTTCCACTGGAGCAGCTGCTCCAAGCCCCTGTGTCCAACCTGGCCTTGAGCACTGCCAGGGATGGGGCAGCCACAGCTTCTCTGGGCACCCTGTGCCAGCGCCTCAGCACCCTCCCAGGGAACAGCTTCTGCCTAAGAGCTCAGCTCAGTCTCCCCTCTCTTGGGCAGGTTCAAGCCATTCCCCTTGGCCTGTCCCTCCAGGCCCTTGTCCCAAGCCCCTCTCCAGCTTTCCTGCAGCCCCTTTAGGCACTGGAGCTGCTCTCAGGTCTCCCCTTCAGGACACTAAAGCTGTGTCACATACGACCGTCAGGCCAGAGGTCAGCAATAACCTATCCCTAATACTGAAGTGGAAGATGGAAAAGATGATCCCACTTTCTTTAGTGGCTTCTGCAGCACATGAAGAATCCTGCAAGCCACAGGGCACTGACCGTGACAGGGCAAAGCAGAAGTCTTTCTTATGAAAGAGTCAGCTAGCATGTAAAAACACAACACAGCAAAGGAGACAACAGCTTCCTTGGGTGGCATTCACACTTCTGATTCACCAGCATGCTTTGAAGGAGTCAGACTTGGTAGCAAGGGGGCTCTGGTCAGCCTAAGACACTCAAATGTTAACAGCATCATTAAAATTCAAAGGCAGAAACAGATGGGTGATGTTTCCCTAGGCCAGCGTGTTTCAGTGCTTGCAGAAGGGGCTTAACATCACGATGACATTTTGCAGAGGACACCGAACGATTCACTTGGCTTAACTCCAAAGCAAAAAGGCTGCAAAGGATCTCACAACACCGAGTATCAGGTGACAAAATGACAACCGAAGCCCAGTGTCAGCAGTGCGAAGGACGCTCCAAGGGGAGAAACAAGGGACAAGCCCTTTATAATACACTAAGGGCTCCAGATTAACTACCATCACCGAGGAAGAGACATCAGCAGCATTGTGGCTATAGTGTCAGAAGTGTTGGCTCAGACCCCAGAGGCTGCAAGAAAAGGAAGAGAAAGCAGAGCAGAGAACATCACTGCTGCTTCACCCACCTCAAGATGTGAATCTGCATCTCAATCACGATGCGCAGCTCTGATCTTCCCAGCATCATCACAGAAAGGTGATAGTTGCATGAGAAAAGGTACCAAGAAAAGCAACAGGGATAATAAGCAATTCAAAAGAGCTTTGCCAGGAGAAAGGAATGAATTGATTAAGAACCTTCAGTTTGGAAGGCAAGAAAGAACAGGACTTAACTATTTCTTGTAATCCTTCGTGACAGCCCAGACCTTCTCCTAACAAAGAAAACCAATTTGAAACCCTAAGGGAATACACAAGGCACAATTGAACAGCAGAACTCATCACTGTAAAATGTGAGAGCACAGCAAAATGCTGACAGGACAGTTGTGGAGACAAGATCCAGGGGAAGCTCTTGAATAGAGCTCTATAAACCATGCTGAAAGTCTCCAAAGTGCTTCCAGTCTCTATTTGCTCTGTATCTCAATTGCTAAGCACCCACTCCTCGCTACTGTCCGAGATGGGACAAGAAGAAGAGAAGCTTTTGATGTGACCAGTACAAAGGCTTCCATGATTTCCTCAGCTATTAGGTAGAAAGCACTTCCTCGCATCTATCCTGAATCCCTGCTGCTGCAATTGTGGTCCACATCCCAGCCTGCACAGAGCCATGAAAGATGAGCTTTTCTTCATCTTCTCAACAGCCTATTCTTCACATGAAGATGAATTGTGTGCCCATCTTGTCTTCTCTGAGTTAAGCAATGCCAGTCCTTTTAGGCCCTTCTCAAAGGTTGCATTTGCTCTCCTTTGGGAAGAGTCAAGCAGTGTTATTGCACTTCCACAGCCATGACTAAACAACCATTTTTTCTTCCTTTTTAGAACAAGGACAAAAAAAACCCTTTTAAACCAATAAAAGCAGAATCAGAAAGAGCAGGACAGAAAGGACTGCCTGGGTAGACCTCAATGCCACAGGACTCTATCTACAAAGGGGTCATCAACCAAAGTCCCAAGCTGCTACTCTTCTGCACCCCATCACAGACAGGGCAGAGAAGAGCTCTAAAGATGAGCTCAGCTGCAGCTCGACATGAAATACTGCTCACTCATCCAGAATGACCACTCCATAAGGCATCAGGACTGAGGAACTAAGCAGCTTTGCCCTAAAATCTCCCATTTTTGCTCACTACCTCAATGCTACCACAGACAAGGATAAGCAGGAATATAAATTCAGGGAGCTACTGAGAGCCCAGACACGAGACCACATCCCACAGAACAGGAAGAGGCATTCGATCATCTGTCCTTTCACAGTGATTCATTCAATTCCAGAAAGGAATGTGCTTCTGTGAGGAAGACCAAGCACATCCGAGGTATAAATAATTGAGCAGCACAGTCTTGCAAGCTGCTCCCTTCAGGTGCAGGCTGAGATAAGAAGGGTTATAGCAACAATAAGGACTCACCATCTCAAAGCTGTGTGCAGGGCTAAGGTGCTGCAGACAAGACAGCATCCATGAAGCTCATTCAGTAAATCCTGCCTCCAGGCAGAGATCCCTGATGCTCCACACATGAAACCAGACCAGTCCATCTCCTGACACACCACTAACACCAACACCCCATCATTTCCCAGCAGCTGCTGATACTTCTTCCTCCCCAGCACAAAACCTGGAGCTGAGCAGCATCAGCCTGACCAGAAGGGAATGTTAATCCAATTCAAGCAGCGCTGCAATGAACTGCCTTTTAAAAGCCACTTAATTATGTACATATGACCAGAGACCCAGGCTCATCTTCAGGAGATTCCCCCTCTGGGTGGCAGGAGAATGGGCTGAAAGATGCTTCAAAGGATCCTGCGAGGCTTTTATGAGCAGACAATTCACAGTTGTTACAAGCAGCTTCCTGAGCAAGCCCTGTGGCCAACAGTTAGCATCTAGACACTCTGTGCTGTTTCTTCACTGTGTTGCTTTGCTGGCAATTGGCATTTCACCCTAATTGCTGTCTGTAAAGCAAGAGATGGGGCTTGTAGAGATGGGACTGGTGGAGCCCAGGTGATGCATGGCATGGCTGAAGGGTGAGAAGTCAGAACAGCTCAGGGTGGTTTCAGCTCTGTTACATGAGGTTCTCACCATACCCAGCCTCAGGACATCTGCAGATACCACGTGTGATTTTCAGATGCTCTTCAATTCTTATTGCACCGAAGACCATGGGGAGGCACTTCTTCACCAGCCCAGCATGTACAACAGAAGGTTCACTTCATCCCAAAGCCGATTCAGGGTCTCCTTCCCCTCTCCTCACCCAAGGCAGGCTCAGCTGGAGGACAAACCACAGCAATCCCAGCCCTCTCCACCAGTAAAGGCAGTCCCCAGGGTGATCAGGACACTGTGCCTTCTTCATTCCTCCACTCCAAAACACAGCTAGGGAATATGTGCAGCCAGATGCCTGTCATTACTCCTCGCTTCACATCTGTAACACAGACCATTATCCTCATCTCACCCACTGGAACAGAGATTAGGACCGGCTTGGACAAGCTTTCTTCTTCACACCCAACCCAGATGGCTCAAACTGCTGCTCCTCACTGGGTCATGGTTTCCATGCTCAGCTGACCCACCATAAACCAGTTACACTCCCCAGTAAACCCAGTAAAACAGTCTTCTACCAGGTGAAGGAACTGCAGGCAACTCATGGCAGAAGGACACATCCAAGTTCAAGGACATCAGATGTCCAATAGCACAGCTGGCCCCCAGACCCAGTATCCTGCCACCAAATCCCTTGTGCCAGTCTAGACACTGGGAAGCCGCAAAACAGCCCAGGATGGAGCTGGGGTGAGATGATCCAGTGGAAACACATAACTCAAACCAGGTGGGAAAGGGGAGGGTTGTGTTCCAGTACCCACATGAATGCTGTGCCACCCCAACGCTTGGGAAGAGCAAATGGAAGATGGGAAACTGCTTAAGCCAATTCTGGTACAGCAAAACACACCCCATAGCCCTGACCATGAGCAGCAATGTGCATGTCACTGCAGGCAGCCTGGCCAAGCCTGTATCAGCTCTTGGGACTACTGACCAGGAACCACATAGCAGGTTAGTACCTGCTTGGACAAACTCATTGAGCCTTTATAAACCCAGCAAGATCCAACCTTAACTTCTGCCACCACAACGCCTCGTTCCCATCCCCACACAGCCTCTCCTCTGGGATGGAAACAGTAATTGTGCCACCACACAGCAAAACACATTGAAACAGAGCTGTATTAGAGCAAAACATTCTCTAGCTGGCTTATTTTTCCATCCAGATCTGGTTTCCAGCCAGGAGGGCTTGTACCAATGCCACAGCTTTCAGCCTAGGAGACACTGGGGAGCTCAGAGGGGCTAAAGAAGAGCCCCAACACTTGCTGGACCCCATCCATAAATCTAGATGTCTCAAATGTGTAAAAGCAAAGCCTGTTTTGCCTTGTTCAGCACCAGAAACCTGCAGGACACAGGAACAGTTTTAGCTCAGCTCCATTTGAAGCTATAGAGGAAAATAAACCAGACAACATCCCCTTCCAGGTCATCAGTACCAGCTCAGGAGTCAGGACCTCAGGACCTCAGACAGCCAAGCTGCTGCTATTTGCACTGCCCTGCTTCAGCCTGGCCTTGAGGTAGCACCCAATGATATCAGCAAGCTGGGCTGCAGCAACAGCACCGCTGGCTCCCACACATCCAAACTCAGGTCTCTCAATGTCATCCCCATCAGCCAACATCATCCCTTCAGCCAGAGCCTAAAGGTACCAAGAAGGACCTAAGGGGATGTCCCTATGGGAGATGAGCTTAGTTATAGCCATTAATCCCAAATGAGAACAGTGTTTGGCAAGCATTTAAGCCAGAAGACCAAGAATCCTTAGAAACATAACTAAAGGCAATTGAGGACCTCTGGTTCCACTGTCTAGGATGAACCAGGGCACAGGGGACATTATGGGCATAGGGTGAACACGACACTGCCAGTAAAGGGTTCCGGGTCAGTCAGAGCAACACTAATCCCAGACACAGTCATGGAAGAGTTGATAAAGGATTTAGGGAACAGAGCTTAATTACAAGTCCTGCTTTAATCTCAGTCAAGAGCTGCTTAGCAGAAACACTACCCCATTAAATGTGCTTAAATTTCATTCTTGGGTCAAACAACATTGTAATCCCTCTGAACACACATCATTAGAAGATATTAAACTCCTATTAAATATATAATTGCATATAAAAGCACCGGGTGATTAATTGCTGAGATATCACATTTCTAAAGGGGCACAGGTAATTCCCAGCATAACTGGTTGGGACTAAGGAACAATCCAGAAAGCAGATATATATACATATATCAAAGAAAGAGAAGGAAAAACAAAAGCCTGCTGATACAATGTGCAGATGACACAAAAGCTGGCAAGACAACAACCATGAACTCAGGCAGCCCCAGAGAACAATCCCTTGGAAACCCTGATGCTTCCCAGCAACTCGCAGCACAGGAGAACCAGGCACAAAGGTACAGATGCAGCAATGAGAAGCACGATGCAGTGCTCCCGAGGAAACAACTCTGCATTAAGCAGTCATTCCCATTAAAACACAGAGGGAATGAGAGCTTCTCCAATCTCAGCGTGCAGCAGGAGACTACTCCAGTATCAGCGTAATTGTATCTGCTTCTGAAGGGGTGAGGAGACACAGGAATACTGTAACTACATCTGTGCGGCCAGACTGATGGAGTTACAGTTTTCAGCTCATCAAATGCTGCTTCAAAACCCTCCAGTGACTTCAAAAGGCTGCAAATGCAGCTCGAGAGCAGGAAGAGGGTTTTCAAGAGCGACAGGCTTGCAGAGCTCGAGCTGTAAAACCAAAGCAGGATTACTAAGAAGTGACCTGAAAATAGAAGCTGGTATTTTAACAGTGAGAAGACACCCGGTGTTAAAGGATGCTGCATGGGAAAGGACAGGAAAACATCCCCAACCAAAACCAAGAACTGCTGCTAAATGAATAGCAACTCAGGTTAACCCCACAGATTCATCCTTAGATGCCAGGCTGAGCACAGGGAGAAGTGGCTGTAGTTATACAGCCCACATTTATGGGGTTTCACACAAGATAACCTTGCTGCTTCTCCTTTATTCTGTGCCACTTTGAGTCAATCATTGGTAATCCAGAGTAGAGCACAAAACGTGGGATATTCTATACAAAGAGCTATGGAAGAAGTTAAAGGGAGAAAAGCGACCCACAGAAGAAAGTAAACGAGCCTCAGCCAGGCAATGAAGCAATCTCCACATATCCAAAGTGATTTATATTCATGTATTTCAATGCTCAGCAAATGCTGGGTGAGGGATCACCCTTATCTCCAAGGGCAACTTTGATTAGAGACCGCAGAGGATGAACACATCTTCTGTGGTTTCCAACCCCTCCATCCTCACTTACAGTGGCCACCGTTAGAATATCACCAGCTTCCCATCACTAAAGAGGAGTTGAAGTGGGCACAAAGTTCCTCAAACAGCAACAAACTGGATCAGTCAATTGGATACAATAAAAACCAGAGCACTCCGGTGTCGCAGCTCAGCCAAGAGGTGGTTTTGAGCAAGAAGGAGGTTTTCTATTCCCTTAGGATGTTATCTGATCCTGCAGAATTAAGTGATTCTTAGAAACCTAGATACAGAAAGGAGAGCCAAAAATACCCTGCAAAACCAAGCAGCGTAACACAAGAGGAAAAAGAGGAATTGGAACAGCAGAAGGAAGTGGAATTCGGAGCAATGGATATAATTAGGAGAGGCTGAATAGCAGGAAAGACATCCTGAAGTGGATTATTCTGATTCCAGGAGCATCGCAGACTCAAGGGGATCCCCACAAAGACTCACTTAACTTGTTCAGTGTCCTTCAAACACAACATGCCCTGGTAGGTATAACAGAGAAAATGAGAGATTGAGCTGGCATCAGAGCCACAAGCATGGCAGGACATGAGATCAGCACAGCTCATCACACAGATAGAGGCTGTTGCAACACTTCCGCACGCACCCTCATCTCCTATTTTAATTTAGGATGAAATTCCTTCCCATGAGGAGGACCCAGGCTTCGTCCCACATGTGCCCAGCACCCAGGACAATGGAGTCCCAGCCACTGACACCCAGAATCACAGCAAGAACAGAGCAGACAAACAGGGACTTGAAGAAGGCATCTTGGCCTTCCCTGCCCCAGGGCAAGAATTACTACACTTGCTATTTGTCTCAAACACTCTCCCTGATGGGTGGAACACAAACCCACCCAGACAGATGAATGACTTGGACCTTAAATATAACATCTTAACCCCTCCATCACCCTCTGATAATAGCAACTCATAGAAACCCAGACTGGTTCAGGTTGGAAGGGACCTTAAAACTCATCCAGCTCCAACCCATGCCACAGGCAGGGACACCTTCCACTGGAGCAGCTGCTCCAAGCCCCTGTGTCCAACCTGGCCTTGAGCACTGCCAGGGATGGGAGCAGCCACAGCTTCTCTGGGCTAAGTCAGCCTTGAGCACTGCACCAGGACACCACAGAGCTGGAACATCTCACTCTGCCAAGTCAGGAACTGATGAAAGTGTGATTCTGTGAACAAACCCAGGCCCACAGCCCTGCCTGTTTAGGAACCACACTTTGGGATTGCTGCTCCTCAAAGGGAAGCCAGCCCCTGACTCCTGCAGACACACTGCTTCCATGATGCCCATAACAAGTGAGTCACCCTTTGATGAAGCTTCCTTCATCCTCTTTTTCCAGCACATCGTGTTTACCCTGAGCTGGGCTCATTTCGACTCTGAAAGTGCTTGGAGCAGGTATTGCTTACGCTTGTATCAATAACAGCACTCCTGATGAAGCACCATTCACTGACAGCCAAGCACAGCCCCTTCTCGGTCTCAAACTGTTATTAATGTGGGTCTGCAGACAGACATTAAGCCAAGCTCCTCATTTAACCTTAATACTAAGGAACAAGATCAACTGCATTTGGTTCTGTGAAATGGAAAAACCACCACCCACACTCTCCATCCTGACAGTTCCCAGACACTGAAACCAGTTGTTTCAGTTTCAATAAATCCCATTCTCATTCCATTTACCTTGAAAGCTTTCACAGGAGAACTCCAGAAAGAAAACTGCAAGAAGTCAAAAAAACCCTAAAGAAATGGGCAACCCAAGAGCAAGATAACCCCAATGCTCTGTTGTTGCACAGACGAAAAGCTTTCCCCTTCACTGCAGTATCAGTGCAAGTCAAACAGCTTAAACCCACTGCTTCCCAAAGACATGTGAGTCATTTCACACCATGACTTTGTAAAACTTGCCTATTGAAAAGAAGCCAAAGGGCTGCAGTGGATGGGGTGGGAAAGGAGCTCTCCAGGGCTGTTTATAGGGAAACAATCCCACCTGGTCCTGAGATTTCCCGTTGAGCAGCTCCTAGGCTGATGCAGAGCAGCTGAGAGAGGAAGGCGAAAGCAACAGCCCTGCCAAAGGACCGAGTGATGAAGCTTAGCACCAGGTTTTAAGCTTGCAATAATGCAAGCGTTTAGATTCTGAAGCCAAGTACCACAACTCCACCTTTCCCCACTCACAGCCCAATATATTTAGCTACAATGAGCTGTAAATATCCTCAACCCATTTCTATCAGCAGCCTTCCAGAGGATAACACACACACACTCAGAGTAATGCACACTGGTTTTGATATAAAGCTCTTTGGAGAACTTCTGCTTTACTTTACAGAGGAGGAAGGAGGGATGAGGTGTCTGTTTGCCAAAGTCATTATGTAGCATCACTGTACAGGCAGGAGCCAACAGTACAGTCTGGCTGGCAGGACCACGGCTTAGACCACAGTATCAGAACCCCAGAATGGTTTGGGTTGGAAGGGACCTCAAAGCTCACCCAGTTCCAACCCCTGCCACAGACAAGGACACCTTCCACTAGAGCAGCTTGCTCACGAATGAGCAATACTTGCAGATAGCTGTGCATAACTTACTTAAAACATCACATCTGGTAAGAAATGAGGTGACTGCTCATGAGGGCTTCACTTAAGCCGCCCGATTAGCACAGAAGCAGCAGCAAAGCCATCCTGAAGGTGATGCCTTAAGCAAAACCCTAACCAGCATCACAAAGAAGCACCTAAAAGGCTAAGACACCAAACCCAGACACACCGAAAGGAGCCGAAGGGAAAGGGAAGAGGCAGCGCTCCAGGGCAGCAGCTCCATCCCTGTGCGCTCTGGGGCCGGAGCTCGGCACTTAACACGGCAGAAGCAGCCGGTTCTCCCAGCTGAAAGATACAAGAACCACTGGGAAATAGATGCCGAACAGGAGAACAAAGGCTCCATTAAGCAAACAGAGGCATTAACTCCTATCAGCGTCAGGATGATAACTGTCCCCACACCCGCAGCCTCACCATTAACCACGGCACTGAGGACACCGACGAGAAGCCGAAGGGCAGGGGATGGGCTGCGGGGATACCGCGGCCAGGTTCGGCTCTGGGGGCTGCCGAACACCCCCCTTCCCTCCGGCCCCAGCACCGAGGGGCACCGAGAACCGGCCCCGCTGCAACCCAGGCCAAGGGCGGCCGGGAGCGGGGCAGGGGCTGCGGGTCCCCACCAGAGCCATTAAAACACCATTAAAACAGCCATTAAAACGTGTGCCTATGAAGGAGCCGCAGGAGAGCGCTGCCCGACCCCCCTCACCTCAGCGTGGGGCCGATGCAGGCCGTGTCCGTGCTCTCGATCTCCCGCAGGATCCGCTCGTGCTCCGCCGCCGTCTCCAGGCTCTCCAGCTCCGCCATCTTCCCCCGCTCCATAGGGATGGGGATGGGGCCGCACACACCTGCACTGCCCTGGTCCGCCCCGGGCACCGGCAGCGGCGGCTCCAGCGCCGGGGCCGCCCGCACTGCTCGGCCCCGCTCCGCTCCGTGAGGGGCGGCCCCACCGCGCACGGCACGACGGGAAATGTAGTGCGGGAGGGGGGAGCTGCGGACTGCGCCTGCGCGGACGGAGCCGGGCACCGAGGGGCGGTGGCAGCCGCAGGGGTGGGATGGGGAAGGGGCAGGGACCCATAGGTACAGACCCTGCCCACGGCACCCAGCGTGGGGAGACACAGCCCCATGGCACCCAGTGTGGGAGGACACAGCCCCATGGCACCCAGCGTGGGGAGACACAGCCCCATGGCACCCAGTGTGGGAGGACACAGCCCCATGGCACCCAGCGTGGGGAGACACAGCCCCATGGTACCCAGCGTGGGGAGACCCTACCCATGGCACCCAGCGTGGGGAAACACAGCCCCATGGCACCCAGCGTAGGGAAACACAGCCCCATGGCACCCAGCGTGGGGAAACACAGCCCCATGGCACCCAGCGTGGGGAAACACAGCCCCATGGCACCCAGCGTGGGGAAACACAGCCCCATGGCACCCAGCGTGGGGAGACACAGCCTCATGGCACCCAGCGTGGGGAGACACAGCCCCACGGCACCCAGCGTGGGGAAACACAGCCCCATGGCACCCAGCGTAGGGAAACACAGCCCCATGGCACCCAGCGTGGGGAAACACAGCCCCATGGCACCCAGCGTGGAAGGACACAGCCCCATGGCACCCAGCGTGGGGAGGCACAGCCCTATAGCACCCAGCGTGGGGAGACACAGCCCCATGGCACCCAGCGTGGGGAGACACAGCCCCACGGCACCCAGCGTGGGGAGACACAGCCCCACGGTACCCAACGTGGGGAGACACAGCCCCACGGTACCCAACGTGGGGAGACACAGCCCCACGGTACCCAACGTGGGGAGACACAGCCCCACGGTACCCAGCGTGGGGAGACACAGCCCCATGGCACCCAGCGTGGGGAGACACAGCCCCACGGCACCCAGCGTGGGGAGACACAGCCCCATGGCACCCAGCGTGGGGAAACAGCCCCATGGCACACAGCGTGGGGAGACACAGCCCCACGGCACCCAGCGTGGGGAGACACAGCCCCATGGCACCCAGCGTGGGGAGACACAGCCCCATGGCACCCAACGTGGGGAGACACAGCCCCATGGCACCCAGCGTGGGGAGGCACAGCCCCATAGCACCCAGCGTGGGGAGGCACAGCCCCATGGCACCCAGCGTGGGGAGACTCAGCCCCATAGCACCCAGCGTGGGGAGGCACAGCCCCATGGCACACAGCGTGGGGAGACACAGCCCCATGGCACCCAGCGTGGGCAAACACAGCCCCATGGCAGGGACCCCTGTGTCCTCCTCCCGTGGAAGGACACAGCCCCACGGCCGTGGCACCAGGGACACGGTGGCAGCAGCATCACCTCTGAGCGGACACAGCCCCATTGCCTCTGCGGGGCACAGCCCTGTGGCAGGATCCGCATGTGTCCCGTAAAGGGACAGAGCGCCATTGCCATGACATCCACCGTGGGGAGATGCAGCCGTCGTGCAGCAGCATCCCTCCTGCGGGGGCACAGCCCCATGGCCGGATCCTGTGTCCTCCCCTACGAAGGGGCACAGCCCCATGGCCATGAAACCAACCACAGCCTCCAAGGCAGTGACACCCACCAGAAGGGGGGATAGCCCCTTGCCCGTGACACCTCCCTCTGGGGTACAGCCCTATGGCAGCATCCCTGTGTCCCCTTTGAGGAGATGCAGCCCCAGGGCAAGGGCCTCATGTGCCCCATGAAAGGACACAGCCCCATGGCAGCAGCACCCCCCTTGAAGGATCACAGCCCTGAGCAGAGGCATTCCCTTATCTTGTAAGGATGAGCCTCAGCTCCCCCTGTCCCTCAGCTCCATAAAGGATGTCACCCCCATCCTGAAAAGGGGGTCCCAAAGAAAGCTCCCACTGACACCAAACCCCTTCCAGCTTGACCCTAAAATGTCCCACCAGCTCCTGAGCTCCAATGTCCCATCCAAAGGCTGCACAACCGAGGATGCATCCTCATCCAAGGACACACCTTGGAAAACACCTTGGATGTCAAGGTCTCCTCAAGGTCTAACACTGCAGCTCCCTGCTTTGGAAGCAGCTCTTTGTTACTGTGATGACTGTGTTGGGGGAGCGATGCTGCAAGCATCCCATTCCCAGCCACACGTTATCAGGTGCAGCCGAGCACAGGAATTCCATGCTCTGCCAGAGGCACAGTGGGATGAAAAGCAGGACCAAGGGCAGGCAATGCAGAACACTGAGGGCTCCTGCGTTTGCCTTTGTTGTTTTATCTTCAGAGATAGGAATAAGCTATGCTTATTGTATGAGTGCCTCTGGCTTCTCTTGCTGCTGCTTGCTGAACACTGCTGGTCTGAATACCCTGTGTCATCACTGAATTAAATGGGAAGAAATGAACTTCCCAAATGGACCATGACTGGAACAACACCAGGAGAGCCTGGTGGGAGCTTCATTAGTCCCCATGTAGTTCACCAGCTCTTGCACATCAGCCTACGGTTGCCAAGCACCAGATGGATGTCACTTGGGATGTATTGATACAGCAGTCACCATGGAGATGTGGTAGAAGCCTTCGGAGGTCCGAGAAGCAAAGGGACACATCAGTGGTGGAAGGAAAGGGGATGATGGAGCCGATGCTGCCTTTCCTCTGATGGGGCCGGAGCTGTATCAGGCACTGTGCATTTTGTGCCTGCCTTTGCCAGCTGCTGCAAGGAGTGGTTTAAACATGGTTTGTACCTCAGACCATTGAGATGAGCCACCTGTGGCTATGGGGAATATAGAATGTACTGTTTGGTGTGTGTTACATACCCAGCTCTGGTGTAAAATCCATAGGCACCACCATTTACCACTGTTAGCAGCTAAGAAGATGATGGTTTTGCTCAAGTTAGAGTTTGTGCTATTGGGGACTGAGCCGATATTCCTCAAGTAGTAACTACTGTGTGGTTTTCACTGAGCTTTAAAAACAGGGTTAAACAACAGTGTTCAAAGAGTGAGTGGCTGGGACCAATCCATAATGGTTTTAATGACAGAATGAATCAGATCATAGAAGGGTTTGGGTTGGAAAGGACATTAAAGATCACCCAGTTCCAACCATAAATCTCTTTTTACCCTTGTCTGGTGGAGTTAAAAGTCTGTTATCAAGTCTTTGGTGTTCACATCTGGTCCTGAGGCTTGGGATCATCCAACCTCTTCTTTAACCAGATGAACACATTGAGCTCTTGCAGCCTTTTACTCAGACACATTTTCCAGTCATTTCCTCATTGATGCTTTTTCGGGCGAGCAAAAATCACCATATTTCATGATTCTCCTTAATCTGTGGGTGCCAGAAGTGGACGGAGCAGTGGCTCTTGTAACAAGCACAAAGAGAGCATGATCCATCTGCTCCTCCTCAATGCTGTGTCAGTGCCATTGTGGGTACCATTGGCTGTTGGCCACAGGGTCATGCTGAGGCTGATGTTCAGCCAATTACTCACCATCACCTTCAACTCCTTTCAGGTCACTGCCACCTGGGATAACACTTTCCATGCTGTAAGCAAAGGCACATCCTTTGTCCCTGGACACATGGCATTTGCTCACCATCCCATGAAGATTCATTGCTTGCATCTGGCTTACAGAGCAGCCTGGGACATGCCCTTATTATTTGCTGCCCCATAAACTTGGTCCCATTTGCAAGCCTGTCCTCAAGGAGTTTATTTATTCATACCAGTCACTGACATAAACATGCTGGATTTCTATTGTTGTCATTTATTAATCATATCATCGTGCAGAGCCAACACAAATGTGTCAAACACGTCTGTTACCAGCTCATAATCTCATTGCAAAATCATATTGAGTTTGCCTGACAGAGTCTATTTCCCTGAAAACCATGCTGGCAACAATAACTCTGATGTTCCCTTCATGTCCTACTAATGAAGTTCTGTATAGTTATTTGTATGGGACTGATAACAGCCTGATGGAGCTTTAAACACTCTCCCTTTCCATTACTGAGCTCTCCTTGGTGTTTTCCAGTCCTCCAGAACTTCCCTTCAGTTCCAAAACTTCCTCAAGAGATCAATGTAACAGGTCAGAAACCTTGAGCAGCCTTTACACAGCCTCTTACACAGGTTACCTGGGGCTGCTGGTCCAAAAGTCATTGTCACTGTCTACAAATCACTACGGCACCCAGAATCTTCCCAAATTGAGGTCTGGTTGTAATTCTGCCATTTCACTGGAGCGATACCATCAGAATTCCATAGAATCATAGAATCCCAGAGTGGTTTGGGTTGGAAGGGACCTTAAATCCCATCCAGTTCCATGGCCACGGGCAGGGACCCCTTCCACTGGAGCAGCTGCTCCAAGCCCCTGTGTCCAACCTGGCCTTGAGCACTGCCAGGGATGGGGCAGCCACAGCTTCTCTGGGCACCCTGTGCCAGCGCCTCAGCACCCTCCCAGGGAACAGCTTCTGCCTCAGAGCTCAGCTCAGTCTCCCCTCTCTTGGGCAGGTTCAAGCCATTCCCCTTGGCCTGTCCCTCCAGGCCCTTGTCCCAAGCCCCTCTCCAGCTTTCCTGCAGCCCCTTTAGGCACTGGAGCTGCTCTGGGCTCTCCCCTTCAGGAGCCTTCTCTCCTCTTCTGAACAAGCCTGCAGAAGAGAGTTTCTTTTCTCCTTAAAAAGCTCTTTCTTATTGTGCTTCCTCATGTTCTGCTCTTACTTTACTGCACTCTTTCTGCTTCTTCTTCCCTTCCAGTCACCCCCAGGCTCCTCTGACCGCACCTATGCTCAAGTAACAGGAGGCAGGAGCGATGCCAGCGCTGCTCTCACATCTGGGCTCTGCAGTGTCATTCAGAAAACATCTCACAGTGAAACAAGGGGATTGTCAAACAGATCCAGGGATTAAGCATGGAAAGATAGGAAGAAGCGAGGCCAGATGCTGTTGACCTGGAGGAGCGACCGCCTGCAGGGATATGGGGGAATCTCAATCAACCTCCCTTTTGGGGTATGGACTGGAGCCCCTATAGTTGCTTCCACCCTATCCTTCAGCTCCAACCTCCAGCTGCTCCCCACTTCTGCCTTCACCAAACTCCTTAAGCCATAACCCAGCTCTCAGCCTCAGCATTTACTTTCTCCTGCCCAGCAGCTTAAAGCTGGACAAGGAAAGGAACTTGGTATTACTAAAGCAACAGGAACGCCCTGGCTGCTGACTAAGCACACAAAGCACTCACTTCTGTTTGCTCTGGGTGTGCAGCAGCCTGGTTTCTGTCTTAAAGGCTGACCTTTAGCACCTTCCACTTCAACCCTAAGGGAACAAACAACCCTCCATTGCCCAGCGAGGTGCCTACATTTCATTTATCCCTCCTCCCTCAGCCACTTCCCACATTATTCCATGTGGTGCCAACTCAAAGCACCCCCTGTAAGCCTATGAAACACAATCTTACCCCTTCCAGGGAGGGGGAAAGCTCAGGAATTCGCTGCCCTTTTCCAGGATAAAGGGCAGGATTGGAGCTGGGATGGAGACGAGGGAAGTGAGGAGCTGTGGGGAGCCGGGCTGGCTGCTCCTGGCCATATCGAAGTGGAAGAGCTGCTGTCAGCAGTTGCTGCTCCTGAGAGGGGTCACAGCTCCCTCTGCACTGAGTGCTGCTATCCCACACACTGATGCCACCCACAGCACCCCAACAGCCGGCCTGGCTCACCAGAGACCCCATAGAGCAGCTCCACCGTGGTCATGATGCTCTTATGGGGGTTCCCTCACCTAGATCTGGCTCTGTGTGGCTTATTGCCCCTGGGTGCACTCAGCTGCACGTATCAATAACCACAAAGTGATCCCGTCTTCCCCAACACAGATACATGGATAAATCCATGTTTTCCAGCCCTAGACTCTGTGCTTAAAGTCTGATGTTACCACACGGTTCCCCGAATCCCTGCTTTGGATAGACCTTGATGCTTCTACTCACGACTCTGTTTTCTCATGTGTTTTATTATACCTTCTTTGTCTGAATACAGAGAATTAGTAGCTTGGACAGTGAAACAAGTGGATTTCATCCCTCTTCCAACCTTTGTGGAGCATTTTCAGAGCCTAGTTTCTGGTTTAACCAAATACAGGGCCGGGGATCTCTGGTGGTATTTCTGGTGTGAAACTCTAGGCAAGCTCTACTGGGATATCCAAAGTCATACCAAAACATACGTGTCATGGTGTAGCTTCAGCTAGACAATGTGAAGACCAAAGTGATGGATCCCCATCCGCTCCTTAGCTCTGGACTGATCAGCTGAACCTGGCAGAGAAGGAAAGGGCTGGTTTCCCTCTCTTTATTTAGAAGCAGAAGGGCAAACACATTCACCCTTAAGCTGGATGGTGCATGCTGTATTCCTATTCCATGTACATCAGGAAGTGCTTAGCACCATTGCAAGCACAAAGTTCTCTCTGCCACAGCTCGGTGCTGCCTGGCTCCCGGTGACAGCAAGCAGAAGGGATCATCATTTATGAACAGGAATGAAGACCCTATCTCTAACCCCCAACAAGGGCAATTTCCTCTCTGGATGTTCCCCTTATCATCGCAGGTAGCAGCAGGAGTGAGGTTCCCACTGTGCTGCTCAGCCCATCATCATTATCCTTGCTGCCATGAACCCCAGCCGGATACCAACCCCACTGTATGGAGCAAGACATCTGCAGGCATCTGAAGCATCTTGTCCTCAGGAGGCCATGCAATTAGCACTGAACGTGATGGATCCCACAGCTGGAGTGGCCTTGGGGCTGCTAAAAGAGCACAGCTCAGGAGGGAAACCACAGCCATCCCTTCCAGCAGGCTGTGGGTAGTCATAGCAATGACAGCTCCAGCCAAGGCCACCTTGTGTGACTTCGAGCCCTGCCCTTCTTGGGTGGTACCAGCAAGCAGAAATACCCAGGGCTCTTCCTGAAAGCTATTGTTAATAGTCCATGCAGAGGGAATTTAGCACTTCCTCTCTAAGACGTGTGAGCCCTGGCAGCGTTAGGGCAGCTGCTGCTCTGAAGTACCAGCTCCATGGCATTCCAACCATCCCTGCAGTGTGTGGGGGGAGTTTTCCCCTCTGGAAGCCCTCCTGCTTTGTGGGAGTCCTGTTATACCCATCAGAAGCTGCTGAGAGTATTGCAAAACACACATGCACCAGAAAACAGTGCCACCAAGATCCATGCCAGGGCAACAACATGGCCTGGGTGACTTCTCCATATAAACCCAGTAAGTACCACCTCAAATGATGGATAATTGGGGCACTTCTGGGAATACAGCAGTTGATGTTTACCATCAGCACCACCAAGAGAACTGTTCCTGCCCTGGCACTGCTTTGCAGTGATGGTTCCTGGAGCCAGACCCTGTGCTGTCCTCCTGGATCCTTGGGCTGAGGGTTTGACCTCAGATCCCTCTGGAGTTCAAATGCCTCTAACACCTTGTTCTGGTTCTTTCAACTACATCCTGAGCTGCAAGGGAAGCCCTAATCCCCTGGTGCAGGTGAAGAGCTGCCTGCAGCAGGGTGCCTGCACCTTGGTGTCCACACTGAGACCCTGGCTGAGCAGCTCTTTCTGCCCCAGGAGGGTCTGTGCCAGCCTGATCATCCTCCCTCCCCTGCTGCTCACCCAGGGATGAGGTGATGCTCATATTCCTCAATGAAGAATCCTTCCTGGACCAGCTCCAGCAGCCACATGTGGCTTCCTCCTGCATTCCCCCAATGCCACTCAGGCAAAGCCTTTGCGGACATCCCCTCCTGCAGCCCTGCTCCAGCTCTGGGGCAGCAGCACAAGAGGGACGTGGAGCTGCTGGAGAGAGGCCAGAGGAGGCCATGGAGCTGCTGCGAGGGCTGGAGCAGCTCTGCTCTGGAGCCAGGCTGAGAGAGCTGGGCTGGGGCAGCCTGGACAAGAGAAGGCTCCTCAAGGGGAGAGCCCAGAGCAGCTCCAGTGCCTAAAGGGGCTGCAGGAAAGCTGGAGAGGGGCTTGGGACAAGGGCCTGTAGGGACAGGCCAAGGGGAATGGCTTGAACCTGCCCAAGAGAGGGGAGACTGAGCTGAGCTCTGAGGCAGAAGCTGTTCCCTGGGAGGGTGCTGAGGCGCTGGCACAGGGTGCCCAGAGAAGCTGTGGCTGCCCCATCCCTGGCAGTGCTCAAGGCCAGGTTGGACACAGGGGCTTGGAGCAGCTGCTCCAGTGGAAGGGGTCCCTGCCTGTGGCAGGGGTTGGAGCTGGAGGAGCTTTAATGTCCCCTCCAACCCAAACCAGGCTGGGATTCTATGAGCTAGGGAAGGTGTCCCTGCAGCACAGTCACATCTATACAAGAGGTCGCCTTCCAAGCCTTTCCCAGCTCTGTCACCTTCCCAGCCCACATTACATCACTTCTGAAAACTCAGTGATGCTCTTTCTGCAATGTGCAGCCCTTCCCCTTCCTTCTCCCATGCATTAGATGCTTGTATATTTTATCTCCTGATGTACTATTCAACTCCCCTAACAGCAACTGTCTGTGCTTTAAATCATATCCTCTTGAGAGAGCTCCAGGGCAGTCCAACCAAAATCACTGGCTCCTAGTGATTACATTAAATTGCATCCTGCTCCATGCCCTGTTCCAATACAGCCTCCTCCCCTCAGCTAGCAGTTGCCACTTCTCCAGTCTTTCTTCCATAGGGAGAATTTCTCTATGTGAACTATCCATGCAGTCCTATGGATTCCTGATGCTAAGTCCCCTACCCTTATGGCAAACCATCTCCTTTTCTCCCTGAGGTGCTCTAGCAGCATCACTTCCAAGGTGCTTGGAGGGAGGATAACAAAGGTGCTGATACCTTTCTGTCTCTGAAGACATAGAGCCTAAGACTGCAGCAGGCCTTGGAATTGCTGAGCCATGCTTAGGATTGAGTGTTCTCCAAGAGAAGTGAAATAACCACTCTCAAGCATGATTGTATGGAGCTGAAATGCAGTGGAAAAAGCAAGGGGCTGTCATGGGAGATGGAGAGCATCTGGTGAAAGAACAGTTTAACCTCCATAACTACATAGGAAGAGCTCTGAATATCCCCCTGAGCATCACCAAGCTGCTTACAGAGGGTCTCCACCACGCACTGTGTCCATCAGACAACAGGAATTCATCTTGGATGATACAGTCTTAGCAATAACATTAATAACAATCCCAGACAATACAGATTGGGCAGAAAGTGATGTTCAACATAGCCTCACCATGACTGGCTTTAAAAGCAACCCAGGGGATGAAAGCAGCTGATCTAAGGGGGATATTGCACAGCTCTCCTGGGTTATGGAAGCATCTTTCCCTGTTACATCAACCAGTCTTTATAGTATGAAAGTGCATTAGCTTGGTTTATCTATATGTATTAGCTCACATTACACACTCTGGTGTGGTAGTGGAGTTCTACTGGAGACTTTGGCATCGTTCATGCTGACATAAAACAAACTGAAGGACATCTTGGCCCTGGAAATAAGGACTTTGCTTCTTGGAAGCTTAGAGCTGACCATGAGGGCTAAAGGATACCCAGGACAATGAGGTAACGCAGCATCCCAGCCCCTCTGACCCGGCTTTGAAACCCTCCCAGCATCATCTGGTGTCGTAGATGAGTAACTGCAGCAAGGCTGGCTCCATGGACGTCTGGATCACTGGAAAAGCAGGAAAACCACTGCAAAACGGGAGTGATTTTGTATTTACTGTGCTGAATAACCAAGGTGTGCATGTGTATTAGTGGTCAGCCAAATCACGTTGTACCTGAGTGCTTGAAGGGTGTAAAAACACCTTGTAAAACCCCATCAGGGTGCTGCAATTTGGCTGGGGACACCTCATATCCCTGTATGAATAAATATTTACTCTTGTAGCTTGTGTCCCAGCCTCTCTTCTTGGTCAATTGGGGGTGGTTGTGTCTTACAGCACCCATTGGGTGGGATTTGCCCTGGCAGGATGGAGGATGCTGATGTCCTTATGCTCCCTTTGCCCCCCTCCACATCTGCCCCTGCTGCAGCTCAACCTGGCTTTACAAAATGGAGTAGATTTACACCAAATGCAAGTTCCTCATCAGTGACAGGGATGGGAATTTGCTGCAAAGCTAAGCAAATATGTGGGTGCAGTGACAACAGAAGTGATGTTACCGGTGCTGATGAAGCAAAGGAAGAAGTCACAGATAACAAGTCTTCTGGCCCAAGGTTGAGGTAGACTCCCACACTGAAAGAACCCAGCATCTGACATTGGTAAATGATGTGTCTGATCTAGAACAGCAACTACAGCACCAAGACATCCCTAAGGAGCAGGTGGTGAGAGAGAAAGTAATGAATTAGAATCACAGAATCCCAGACTGATATAGGTTGGAGGGAGCTTAAAGCTCCTCCAGCTCCAACCTATCATGGGCAGGGACCCCTTCCACTGGAGCAGCTGCTCCAAGCCCCTATGTCCAACCTGGCCTTGAGCACTGCCAGGGATGGGGCTGGAGCAGCTCTGCTCTGGAGCCAGGCTGAGAGAGCTGGGCTGGGGCAGCCTGGACAAGAGAAGGCTCCTCAAGGGGAGACCTGAGAGCAGCTCCAGTGCCTAAAGGGGCTGCAGGAAAGCTGGAGAGGGGCTTGGGACAAGGGCCTGTAGGGACAGGCCAAGGGGAATGGCTTGAACCTGCCCAAGAGAGGGGAGACTGAGCTGAGCTCTTAGGCAGAAGCTGTTCCCTGTGAGGGTGCTGAGGCGCTGGCAGAGGGTGCCCAGAGAAGCTGTGGCTGCCCCATCCCTGGCAGTGCTCAAGGCCAGGTTGGACACAGGGGCTTGGAGCAGCTGCTCCAGTGGAAGGGGTCCCTGCCCGTGGCAGGGGTTGGAGCTGGATGGGATTTAAGCTCTCTTCCAACCCAAACCAGGCTGGGATCCTATGCACCCATTGGTGCAGCCAGGTAACAGGTCAGATGGAATAAACGGTTTATGGGAAGGAAAGGCCTGCAAAACATTGGCCTTTTCCCACCAGCCCAGCTCTGTGTTGAGCTCAACTACATGGGACAGGATGCAGTGCCAGGCTGGGAACTGGGGCAAAACTGTGATGGATGCCGGAAAGTGGAGCTGCCAAAATGGGAAAGGGGGAACTGGCAGTCATTAAAGCAAGTTCTGCCATCAAGAAGCTACTTGTGAAGAAAATACGCATTTGCTGCCTTATTTTTTTGCTGATGATCTTCATTTTACTGAACGTGTAAGATTTGCTTTAGCAAAACAAATATCACTCTTGGGTTGCTGCCATAGCATGAATTTTTAATGCTTTATTAGAGCGCTGGAGGGTTTCAGCCCAGCATACAGCTGCTTAATGGAGTGAGACTCCACTTGGTTACCTCTTACGCACCACAGGCACCATCTGTCCTGGGGATTTAACAGCTGGGAAACCAAGCCCAGCTGGAAGCTAATTCCACACAAACCAGGTATCCCTTGGAAAAACCCTCTTTGTAAGCTGTGTTTTGAAGCACAAAGATATTCGTAACTTAAAAAGGCTTTTAGGAGTCTTTGGGATCAGATGGAGCATTCACTACCTGATAAACACCCGGTGCTCAGTGTCAGAACTACTGATTGAAGAGGGAAAAGCTGCACAAAGGCTTTCTCCAAGGGGAAAGATGCAGTGGTTTCAGGCAGCAAACTGCCAGGGCTGGGGAGGAGCAAACATGGGATTCCATAGAGTCTTAGAATCATGGAATCCCAGGTTGGAAGGAACGTCAAGATCATCTGGGCCAACCTTCCCAGGCACAGCATGACCCAGACTGGATGCCCCAGCACCCTGTGCAGCCCAGTCTTAACAGTGTCCAATGTTGGGGAGCCACCACTTCCCTGCGGAGATTATTCCAGTGGCTGCTTGTTCTCATTGGGAAACATTTTCCTCTTGTGTCCAGTCGGAATCTCCCCAGCAGTAACTTGTGCCCATCACCCCTTGTCTTTCCCATAGGGCTCCTTGTCCAAAGGGAGTCTCTGTGTTCTTTGTAGCCACCCTTTAAATACTGGACCATGGTGACAAGGTCTCCTTGAGCCTTCTTCTCTCCAGGCTGAACAGTCTCAGCTCTCTCAGCCTTTCCTCACACATTTCCCAGTCCTTGGATCACCTTTGTGGCCCTTCTCTGGACCCTCTCCAGCCCATCCACAACTCTTTGTCCAGTGGGGACCAAAACTGAACCCAGTATTGCAGGTGTGGCCTGACCAGTGCTGAGCAGAGTGGGACAATGACATCTTCATCCCTGCTGGTGATGCCCTTGGTGATGTTCCCCAGCATCCTGTTGGCTTTCATTGCTACAGCTGCACCCTGATCACTCCTATGGAGCTTGTGTCCCCCAGGACCCGCAGGTCCCTTTCCACAGAGGTGCTCCCAGCCAGGCAGATCCCAGCCTGTGCTGCACTCCAGGAGTGTGCCTATCCAGGGGCAAAACCTGACACTTATAAGTGGAAGGGGAAAAAATGTAGGAACCCTATATATAATATGTTATATTTATTATATTATATTATGTTATATTATATATATGTTATATTATGTTATCACAGCATTGTTTGTGTTGGAAAGGACCTTAAATCCCATCCAGCTCCAACCCCTGCCAGGGGCAGGGACCCCTTCCACTGGAGCAGCTGCTCCAAGCCCCTGTGTCCAACCTGGCCTTGAGCACTGCCAGGGATGGGGCAGCCACATTTTTAGTGAAAATAATGATGAAAGAAAATAAATATTGGAGAAAAAACCAAATGCAGCCACGCATTGACCAGGGAGGGTCCTGTGCTCCCTGGTGCCCCGGTCCGGATCCCAATCCTGATCCCTATCCCGATCTCAATCCCGATCCCCATCCTGATCCCGATCCCTGTCCCGATCCCAATCCTGATCCCTATCCCTATCACGATCCCTATCCCGATCCCGATCCCAATCCCCGTCCTTATCCTGATGCCTATCCCGATCCCGATCCCTATCCCGATCCCTATCCTGACCCCTATCCCGATCCCAATCCGGATCCCTATCCCGATCCCGATCCGCTGCAGCCCCTCGGGCTACCCACTGACCAGGGAGCCACTCTGGCCACGCCCACCCATCGTTACTACGTCATCCAACCGAGGCCACAGCTCTGACCAATCGGAGCCAGCAGCGGTGCAGCCGCCGCCGGAGCGGCCAATCACAAAGCAGCGGGTGAAGACAGGGCATGAATGGGGCGGGTCACGTGGTGAGGCGTTTGGCCACACCTCCTCCGTTCGGGGCAGGGATGGAGCCGGGACCGGGATCGGGATCGGGATCGGGACCGGGATCGGATCCCAGGCGCTGGGGCCCGGTCTGCTGCGTCCTGACCGGCGCATCCCGAGGCTTCGGCCGCAGCCTGGCTCGGCTGCTGGCTCCGCGGCTGGGCTCGGGCTCGGTGCTGCTGCTGCTGGCCCGTTCGGCCGCTCCGCTGGCCGCGCTGGAGGCCGAGCTGCGGGGCAGCTCCCCGGGGCTGCGGGTGCGCTGCGTGGCCGCCGACCTGGGCTGCGAGCAGGGCTTAAGGCAGGCGGAGGCTGCGATGCGGGAGGTGCTGCCCTCGGTGCCCACCGGCCGCCTGCTCCTCATCCACAACGCTGGTAATAACGGGAACCTCAGTCCCTTTTAGCTCCCTTCCGGGGTTACGGGGCGGGCGGGCCCTTGGTGCTACAGCGGGGGTTGATCGGTGCTTTGGGTGGCAGTAAATAGGCGAGAAAGGGGAGGAGCAGGAGGGGTTTCGTCCTGCCTGGGTCCTGTTATTGTATTAGGTTAATGAACTGGGGGAACAGAGAGGGATGGTTTGATGCCAGGACCACAGTGATTTGCTGCTTGTAGAATCATAGAATGGCTTGGGTTGGAAATGACCTTAAGATCATCCAGTTCCAACCCCCTGCCATGGGCAGGGACACCTCATACTAAACCATGGCACCCAAGGCTTCATCCAACCTGGCCTTGAACACTGCCAGGGATGGAGCATTCACAACCTCCCTGGGCAACCCATTCCAGTGCCTCAGCACCCTCACAGTAAAGAGCTTCTGCCTTATATCTAATCTGAACTTCCCTGTTAAAGTTTAAACCCATCACCCTTTGTCCTATTGCTCTAGGCCCTGATGAAGAGTCTCTCCTCAGCATCCTTGTAGGCCCCTTTCATATATTGGAAGGCTTAACTCCTGTGTCCTTTCCTAGGCTCCCTGGGAGACATCTCCAAATCCTTCCTGGATCTCACTGACCCGGATGAGATCAACAACTACTTTGCCTTCAACGTCACCTCGCCGCTTTTCCTCACCTCCCATGCCCTGCAAGCCTTTGGGAAGAGACCTGGCTCCAACAGGACCGTGGTGAACATCTCCTCACTCTGTGCCCTGAAGCCCTTCAAGAGCTGGGCCCTGTACTGCAGTGGGAAGGCTTCCCGGGACATGATGTTCCAAGTGCTGGCACTGGAGGAGCCGGATATCCGTGTGCTCAACTATGCCCCAGGTGAGGAGGGTGCTCAGTCATTAATTTTCTCCTGGCTTTGTGGATAAGATTCCTGCAGCCAAGGAAAAATAAGGGGAAAAAATGAGCCCCAGGTTTTGCTTTCTCCTCATGGGATGTGGTTTTGGTTGCTCTTTGCCCAGGTCCCCTGGACACAGACATGCAGCTCTTGGCCCGGACTGAGACTGGAGACCCTGAGATGCGGCAGCATTTCCAAAGCCTGCAGGAGAGTGGGCAGCTGATAGACTGCACCGTGTCAGCCCAGAAGCTGGTGACTCTCCTGGAGGAGGACACCTTCCCCTCTGGTGCCCATGTGGATTTCTATGACATCTGAGCTCCTCTCACTTCTGCCACTGCCTTCCTGCTTTGCTCTCTGCTGAGCCTTATGTTTGGTCATAGAATCACAGTGTTTTGTCCCTGCATCCCTTGTCCCAAGCCCCTCTCCAGCTTTCCTGCAGCCCCTTTAGGCACTGGAGCTGCTCTGGGGTCCCCCCTTCAGGAGCCTTCTCTTGTCCAGGCTGCCCCAGCCCAGCTCTCTCAGCCTGGCTCCAGAGCAGAGCTGCTCCAGCCCTTGCAGCATCCCCATGGCCACCATCACTTCGGTGACCATGTTTGAGTTTGGATGCTCTGCAGCTTTCAAGAGAACACCTCTTGGTGCCTTAAACTACCCTAAGTACCCCAATGGGGATGAGGAGCAGTCCCTGCTTTGCTGTAGCTGTGGAGCCCTCCTGGGTACCCACCTGCAGGAGGAGTTTCTCAGCTGCTGGGAATGGGAGAGCAGAGGTACCTTTTCCAAGGGTTAAAGCTCTCCTGCACAGGAGTGTGTGGGAGCCAAGGAGGTTCCAAGCCACAAGAGACCAGGTCAGAAAGCCACCAACAAGGTCTCAAAGAAGCCAACAGTAGGGTTAGAGCTGAGTGTCTCCATGTCTGTCCCCATTACCCCATAGGAGCTGTGTGCTCAGCACCTGAGCAAGTCACCAAAGGGCAAAAGAGCCATTCCCAAAGCCCTGATTCTTCATTCCCTGTCTCACCAGTGCCTTGTCCAGACCCTCCTGCACTTCTGGGGTGGTCTCTGTGTGAGTTCTGTGCATTAAGATGTGGAGCAGAGCCTGTCCCTGTGGGCTGTTGTGCATAAAGGCAATTGATGACCAGGAGAGGGAGCTGCCTGTGGATGAGGTGTGAATCTGGGGGCCTGGTGGGGTCACCAGCTTCCCTAGGCCTGTGCCCAAGCATAGCACAGGTTAGAGTACACCTGAGGCACAGCCCTGAGCTCGTCCCATGCTCCTGTATGCAGGTTGGGGATCCAAGCCTGGATCTGGGCCTTTAGCCCCTCCTGGGTTCTTTTGATTGTTTGTGGGGTTTTACCATCATTTTCCATGGGGTTTCAGGAGTCACTTGGAGGTTTGCCCCTCCAAAGCAGCTGATGTGCAGTGTGTGCTGATGCAGGAGAGCTGCACTGAAGCCCAATGGCATCCCCTGCATCCCTCTATACTTAATGCCAACAACCTTCCCCAGGGCAGTGCCTCATCCCTGTGTTTCTCATTTCACCCATCTGGATCTGGAGTCATTAAAAGTTTCGTGTCTGCTTTGGGTCTTGTGTATCATTAAAAGTGGGGTTTGGACGGATGGGAGGGGAGATCTGGGGTTAAGCACTGACAAGGCCCCAGTGTGCCCTCTTGGAGTCCTGTTCCTCCATCTCTGAGCTCTTTCATTAGTTCTGTGTTAACTTAATCCTGTCAAGCTCAACAAACACTTCTCCCCAGCTTGTCTGCTTGGTTTCATCTTCCCTCTACGCTTGTGAAACTCATTATTAGCAAAGCCCCCTCTGCTGCTCCCTACACTGACAATGGTGTTGTTCTTCTGCAGTCTGATGCTTGGTGGTGGTGTTTCTTATGGTCTGTGTAACCTGGGTGGACCTGCTGCTCTTAAAATCCCCCATCTCCATCCTGAATCCCTATGGGCTTGTCCCATTCCATTTTGGGAATCTGGCTTTCAACAAGCACATACCCTCAGGGCTCAGAGCTGGGGTCCATGTCCTGCCCTTATATGACAATGAGGTTGGGCTGGAGGTAGGTAACAGCCTCTGAAAGGCCCAAGGAGCCCTGTATTGCAGGGGGAGGTGGAGGATACAGGGCATGGGGACCATTTGGTGCCAGCTGGGTGAGGGATGCAGGTGGGTTCTTCAGGGTAAGGTACATGGATACCAAGCTACAAGGGAGACTTGGACTGTGCATGCTTGCTTGAGGTCTGAGCACCCTCCAGTGGCTGGGGATGTATAAGAAACAATGATACTCATGTCAGGCTGCACAGAACCTCAATGAAATCCATTAGTGACATACTGGTTTGGTTCATAGAATGGTTTGGGTTGGAAGGGACCTGAAAGCTCCTCCAGCTCCAACCCCTGCCATGGCAGGGACCCCAAGCCCCTGTGTCCAACCTGGCCTTGAGCACTGCCAGGGATGGGGCAGCCACAGCTTCTCTGGGCACCCTGTGCCAGCGCCTCAGCACCCTCCCAGGGAACAGCTTCTGCCTAAGAGCTCAGCTCAGTCTCCCCTCTCTTGGGCAGGTTCAAGCCATCCCCCTTGGCCTGTCCCTCCAGACCCTTGTCCGAAGCCCCTCTCCAGCTTTCCTGCAGCCCCTTTAGGCACTGGAGCTGCTCTGGGCTCTCCCCTTCAGGAGCCTTCTCTTGTCCAGGCTGCCCCAGCCCAGCTCTCTCAGCCTGGCTCCAGAGCAGAGCTGCTCCAGCCCTCGCAGCAGCTCCATGGCCTCCTCTGGCCTCTCTCCAACATCTCCACGTCTGTCTCATGTTTGGAACTGGGTCACTTTTCACTCCCTTTTCTGCCTCCCCTGGTACCCAGGGGATGCTCGCATCCCTGGCAACCAGCATCCCTTAGGTACCAGCACCCCGTACTCAGATTGCTGGCCCAGTTCCCATGCCCCGTGGGTCCGGCCAAGATCTGTTCACCCATGGGTGCTGTGAGTTGCTATGGGGAAAACGAGACGAAATCTTTCCCTTCCCTTTCCTAGCACTTTGTATGACCAGCTGAGGGCGTGCCGAGACCGGATAACGGGTCCTGAGGATGGGAGCATCGGTGAGGATGGAGCCGCTCGGTGACGATGGAGCCGGGCACAAGCTGGGGCTCCCCTCCTTTGCATCCTCATCATAGGTCCCTGCGCCCACTCACTTGGTTTCAGTTGGATCTCCACGCCCTGGAGCCGTTGGGACGGTACCAGAGGCTCAGCAAAGGGAAATGGGTGTATTTCAAACCCAAGGTTTGAGCTTTCCCAATTACAGAGTCAGGAGTGGATCCGATAGGAATAACACACCCGGCCCTATGGGGAGCCCCAGTATTTGGGCAGTGCTGTCCCATGGGCTAAGGAGGAGCTCTGTGGCTGAAAGGGATCACCCTGAAAGGATCAGTCACCTCCTCCGTCCCACATAGGACCCACGTTATCCCTGATGGGGGTAAAGTTGGGCTTCTGAAGCCCAAAATCCTGCCTGCCATGGGGTGTCCTCCAAGTGGGGCTGCCCCTCATCTGCTTCCTGCAGCAAGGAGCTGCATAGTCCATTTCATCCCTTTTCCTCCCTATTTCCTTTTTCCTTCCCATCCCATCCCTGGAGCAAAGCGCTGGGACATGTGGCAACACCAGGAAGGACTCTCCAGCCCCACTCTGCCAGTGTGGGGCTGCAAGGGCTCTATGGGACATCCCATCCCTCTATGACCCCCTTTTTACTCTGAACTCATATATTTACAAGCAAATCCATTTACTGCAGTTTTCTGTAGGGGATGGATGCTGGAGAGGTCAGGTGTCTCCTGGTAAACAGGGAGACAAAGCTGGAGGTGCCTATAAACCATCTCCCTGCTTGATGTCCCTATAAACCACCACAGAAAACCCCTGTCGTGGCCTCAGAAGCCGTTTGGGACAGGAATGGAAGTGCCAATGCGATGGCTCAGGGGTGACACAGCCCAAGCGCCAGCACCGCATCCCCATCGGACCCCCTCTAACCCATTCCTCATTCCTGGGGAAACACTGTGCCCTTTGTGCCATGGGGAACGGAGTTATGAAAGGAGCCAAAGCCAGCGCCGGGGTCTTGTTTCCATGAGTGTGAGCAGGTCCTTGTCACTGCGGTGGGAATGAGCCTGCTAAATCCTCCCCAAAGCCTGCCAAATTAAAACCATCGTGCACCCCACGACCTCCCAAATCTCAGCCTCTGCCCTCTCTGCCCCCGGCTCAGCAGGGCAAGCGCCTGTAGCCGGTTCCTCTGCCCCTTGTGAAAGGCTTCTCGGCAGAGGGGAGATGATGACCTTTATTTTGCCATCCAGAGGCCAGAAATGCTGAGCATGGCGCTTTTGGCCAGGACATCGAGTGCCCAGTGAGCTCCTTGCTCGCAAACAAGCTGCTGCCTCTGGCCATGGGGACAAAGGTGACAGAGCTGCTCCCATCCTGTGTGCAGAACCCCTCGAGGTGCCCATGGAGACACCCAGAGACATGCACAGAGAATCCTAGAATCCCAGCCTGGTTTGGGTTCAAAGGGACCTTAAAGCTCCTCCAGCTCCAACCCCTGCCACGGGCAGGGACCCCTTCCACTGGAGCAGCTGCTCCAAGCCCCTGTGTCCAACCTGGCCTTGAGCACTGCCAGGGATGGGGCAGCCACAGCTTCTCTGGGCACCCTGTGCCAGCGCCTCAGCACCCTCCCAGGGAAGAGCTTCTGCCTAAGAGCTCAGCTCAGTCTCCCCTCTCTTGGGCAGGTTCAAGCCATTCCCCTTGGCCTGGCCCTACAGGCCCTTGTCCCAAGCCCCTCTCCAGCTTTCCTGCAGCCCCTTTAGGCACTGGAGCTGCTCTGGGCTCTCCCCTTGAGGAGCCTTCTCTTGTCCAGGCTGCCCCAGCCCAGCTCTCTCAGCCTGGCTCCAGAGCAGACCTGCTCCAGCCCTCGCAGCAGCTCCATGGCCTCCTCTGGCCTCTCTCCAGCAGCTCCACATCCCTCTTGTGCTGCTGCCCCAGAGCTGGAGCAGGGCTGCAGGGGGGGTCTCCCCAGAGCACAGCAGAGGGGCAGGATCCCCTCCCTGAGCTGCTGCTCACGCTCTGGGGGTGCAGCCCAGCACACAGGGGGGTTCTGGGCTCAAGCGCTCACTGAAGCTGGGTCATGGGGAGCTGCTCCTCACCCAGCACCCTTAAGTGCTGCTCCTCAGGCTGCTCTGAATCCCTTCTGTGCCCAACCTGTAGCTGTGCCTGGGACTGCAGCTGTACCCGGCCCTGCTACACCTCTCCTAGGCTCACAACCAGGCACCCCGGAGCCTCCTGCTTCTCTGTGTGACAAGCCAGGAGCTTTGCAGCTGCTTCTCAGTGCCCTGGCTGGGATGTGGTGGATGTCCATGGAGCCTGAATGGGGAAGAACAGCAAACACCTTTCTGCAGAGCTGGCATGGCTCTTCTCCCCATCACTGGACCTCACGCATCCTCCTGCCTGCAGCTCTGCATTCCTCACTCTTAGCCCACTGACCTACTCTTACTCATCTCCTCTCTACATTGTCCTTTGGGTTTGGTGGCTTTAAGACTATGAAAGGAGAAGGAACAGCTCCAGGCTGGCCTGGAACAGTCATTTAATGAGTAATGAGGGACCCTGCAAGGAACGATGACAGATTAACCCAGTTTAGAGCCAAAGAGCAGAGGGTTTGCTGGTAAACTGTCCTGTTCCTGCGAGCTTCAAATGCCTTTAATGAGTTATTATTTAGGCTGCTATGGAGGTTAATGGGGGAACATTGCAGAAATGATCTGGGATTAATTAAACCATCCTTATCCAGCAAGGACAGAGCTGGAATCACTGGGATGGGCTGGATCTCCAGCTTCAACATTGCTTCCAGTGCTGCCCTGTACCCACTGAATTCAGCAGTGATTGAACTGGACCCTGCAGAGTGACGGCCACCTCCATTCCAATGGGAAAGAACACCCACAAAGAGGAGGTTTTCCCTGTTTTTCTATGCCCCAGCCCAAAGCCAGGCTTTGCCATCCTTGCTGCTGGCCCATGTGGGATGCAGCCGGGGGCATCTCAAACCACCTTCCCCATCTATCAAGTGGTGAACTGGAGGCAGGTTGTGCCTGAGCTGCTTCCATGTCTACCTTCGGATTTGGGTCCCAACAATGGTGTTCCCTGTTCCCTTTCCTTCATCCTGCTCTGACCAGCGCATCCATCTTCCTCTTCCACAGCCCCCCTGTGCCATGGATGCAGCTCATCTCCCTCCATCCAGCCTTGAAACCCTCCCATACTGAGTGCTCAGCCCTTCCCAAGCACTGAATAATCCCCGTCGATCCCCATCCTTCCCATTAAGATGCTGGGAGGCTGGTTTAGACCAGGATCAAGCCACACTGCGCCCATCACACCCCATCCCATAGGAAACCCAGACACTATCTCCCTCCATAGGGATGTCACAGGCGAAGCTGCCGCCGAGGCACCGCGGCGAGGCCGGGATCCGCATTCACATTCCTGCTGCGAGCACACTTGTCAGCCGAGCTGTCAGCCGCTCCCGTAATAGGGCCACAGCGGTCACCCGTGTTGGGAGTAAACACAGCGGAATCTGGGAAAACAAGAGCAGAGCCGGGTGCTCCCAGCAAGGCTGCAAAGCATCAGCACGCTCCTGAGAGGGGGGATGCTCATCCTGCTCTCTGCATCCCTGCCTTGAACCCCAAAGGGAAGGATGCTCGGAGGCTGTGGTGCTCCCTGGCATCGCAAGGATACAGGGATGCAGTTGGGTGCTCCTGGAATGGAGCACAGGGGATCCGGGGTGGTGAAATAGGTTGGTTGGTGGTGTCAGAGATGGTGCATGGGATAGTTTATCCTTGGGAGCATTCAAGGTCAGGTTGGACACAGGGGCTTGGAGCAAGATGCTCCAGTGAAAGGGGTCCCTGCCTATGGCAAGGGTTGGAGCTGGATGAGCTTTCAGGTCCTTTCCAACCCAAACCATCCTGTGATTCTATAGTGTGGGACAGTCCTGGTCTGCAGCTTCATGGGACACAAGGTGGTGGAGCTGCAGGTTGGTGATGCCTGATTGAAAACACACCCCACACCCCCCCCAACATCTTGGGCTGGAGGAAAAACCCCTTTTTCCTTTTATTTTGAATTAAAAATAGGTGTAATTTTACACTTCCACAGGTGCCAGAGCTGCCCTGAGCCTGGGGAGCCTGTTTGGAGACAGGGTCCAGCCTCCTCATCACCCTCCAACCAGCATCCCTTCAGGTACCCTCCATCCCCAGGCAGTGCTGGAGGTACCATCCCAGCCGGGTGGGATGGATCCAGGATCCACATTGGCTCCTCATGTGCAGCACAGGGAGGGTCAGGGGGTGTTTGATGAGGGCCGCAGTGAGGAGGAGGAGGAGCAGCCCTGGGAATAATTAGCACTGGCTTATTCATGTTGTGCTATTCCTAAACCCTCCCCACAACAAAGAGGCGGCCGGCCTGAAAAGCCTTGGATTTAGGACAAAGAAGGGAGCGGGGCAGCCGAGGGCGAGCTGCAGCTCCGGGGCAGAGCGGGATGCAGATCCCATTGGATACTCGGCCAGGCAGGGATGCCCATTGCCCAGTGCCAAGAGCTCCATATTCAGGTGAACATCATGGAATGGTTTGGGCTGGAAGGGACCTTGAAGCTCATCCAGTTCCACCCCACTGCCACAAGCAGGGACACCTTCCACTAGAGCAGCTTGCTCCATCCAGCTTCAATGCTTCTTTCCTCTCTTCCAACAGCAGTTTCCCACTTCCTGGTGTGTTTTCCTCACATCCAACCCCCCTAAAAAGCTGAAAGGACCACATCATATCTCCTGCAATGGGGAGGGGAGCGGGCAGCATTATCCTCATCCAAACCAAACCCCAAATGTTGGGGGTCACTCCGCTTTGAAATCCCCGGCGGCCTTTCTTCCCATGAAACCATCTTCCCATCACAAGTTTTTCCCCTCCTCCCCCTTTTTCTTCTCTTTTTTCCCCCTTTTTTTCCCCCTTAATTTAATAATAAAGCATCTCAGATCTGCGAGCTGCAGCTCATCTCACACCTAAGCGCGAGTGCGTTTTGCACAAGCCTTTCAGCTGTTTTCTCAATCTCTCCTCTGTCTCATTCTCAATTCAGGCAGTTGCTATAGGTATGTTTTAATCCCCAGCATGGTAGATTTTAATTAGTCTTTGTACAGATGGCCAATTAACATTCATTACTTTTGCCTTGAGCGATTAATTATGAGTTTGGATAGAATGGGAGACGGAGACAGGAAAGATGGGCAGGTGAATAAAAAAAGGGGGTTTTAATCAGAGTTTGGGATTTTTTCCTCCCCCCCTCCCCTTCTTATTTATATATATACACACACACATGCAGAAAGAGGTGGGAAAAGCAGCAACACGGGGCAAGTTGGGCTCTCAATGAGCTGCTTCCAGTCTTGGGATGGGCTCCAATGGGGTCTCCATCCAGTGATGCTGCAGGGCTTGGGGACTGCGGTCCAGCTGAGCCGCATAGCAGGGATGGGGAAACTGAGGCAGAATGAAGCACAAATGAATCGCTGGTGTGGAAATCAGCCTGTCTGGGACTGGATTTGGGTGCTGGGGCACCATGGGGATGGCTGATGGAGCAGTGACACCACCACCTCCCCTGGGTGAACCCTCAGTGCAGGATGGGGCCCATCCTTCTCCCCCCTTGACACGTCGCTAATGCTTCCTAATTGATTTTTCACTGTGGCGGAGGGAGACGGTGACATCCAACAACAGAGCCCTCATGTCGCGGCTTTATCCCGCATGAAAGGGGCCGGCACCCTCCCCCCTGGAGCCCACATACTTCTCCCTATCCCGGGTAGCCATGGTGAGACGCTGCCCAGATCCTTCCCCGCTGGATGCTGGCGATGCTCCGCGCCGCCCGTGCCAGCCCGCTCCCGGCAGCTATTTCAGGCACGCAGGCAATACGGCAGGGAATCAAAATAGCAAGAGCCCCCCAGGGCTCGTTCCTGCCCCAGTTCCTTTGGCACAGGGGCTGCACCCACGTTTATTGCCATCCCGGCACGTGTGAACCGTCAGCGGGTTCTGGATCTGGTGCTTCGGGGTTATTTTGGGGCTGGGTGAGGGGTGTGTGTGGTGTGAAGATGGTGGGGAGATGGGGAAGGGACTCATCCTGCTCGCTGCTGGGCAGCCTCAATGGCATAGAGAATAGGATGAGCAGAAGGATGCTGAGCGGCAGAATCCATCCCGCAGGATTTGGAGGGCTCCTTCAGGGCTGGGTTGGGCTTTTGCATCCCTTCTGTTGAAATGTGGGGAGTTCTTTTATAGCCTGTTTTACATCCTGGCCCCAGAACTCTTGGGATTGGCACTTCCCTGAAGCACAACTTCCCTTAAATCAACTGCTCAGGCTGGGGCGGAATGGTCCAGATCCATCCCGGCATGGCAGAGATGTGTCATGTAACCATGGCATTGCTGTTGGATGGGACACCTGCATCCCAGTGTGGTCCATGGGTGGATGTGCCACCTGCATCCCAGCATGATCCATGGGTGGATGTGACACCTGCACCGTCCATGGGTGGATGTGCCACCTGCATCCCAGCATGGTCCGTGGGTGGATGTGCCACCTGCATCCCAGCGTGGACCATAAATAGATGTGCCATCTGCATCCCAGTGTGGTCCATGGGTGGATGTGCCACCTGCATCCCAGCATGGACCATGGGTGGATGTGCCACCTGCATCCCAGCATGGACCATGGGTGGATGTGCCACCGGCATCCCAGTGTGGTCCATGGGTGGATGTGACACCTGCATCCCAGCATGGTCCATGGGTGGATGTGCCATCGGCATCCCAGCGTGGACCATGAATAGATATGCCACGTGCATCCCAGTGGGGTCCCTGGATGGTGCCTATCCCAAACAGCACAGGAGACCAATCCCATCAGGATTCACTCCAATGATGTTTGAGCCCTGGCTCAACTCATCCCACTTGTAGGCTGATGAGGCTGCACAGAGCTCCAAGGAACAAGTGGATGCCTTGAAGCATCAAAATGATGCTGGACACCCATGCCAAGGGACCTGCCCTGCTGCCAGCACCTCCATCTTCATCCTCATGACCTGGATATGGTCTCTGTGACCTGCAGGGATGAGCATAGCCTCAGCCCCCCATCCCCACCAGCAACCCCCATTAATCCAGGCTTTTCTTAGCAGATGAAATGGTGCAGGAGCCAACAGCCCCACTGCCTCAAAGGGCAGCTGAAGGCCCTGGTGCCAGCTGCAGGCTTCCTCTCGGGTGAGGAAGAGGAGGCCGGGAGGCTCCGTACAGCACATCCCCACCTGCAGAGCGGTGGCAGGGTATGGCCCTCTCTAAGTATACGCCATTGAAATGTGCACATTTCCTAAAAGCAATATGGAACAGCTAAATATACTGCTCACAAATCTGTTTACACTAATAATGGCTGGGAGCGTGCCATCCATATGACTGCAAGGAACCATTGATTCAACATAAATTAACTGAAAATTACTTGCAAGAGGGAGAAACTCAGGGATTTTAGATGGAATTCTTTTTTCTTCCCCTTGTTTTCTGGGCTCTTTTCCCCATTTTGGGGATGGGGGAACCGTGGAGACATTGGCACCTCCTCTACCGACAGCCGGGGCTGCGTTTGGCAGCGGCTCTGCTCCTTCCTCGCCTTCCCTTTTCCCTATCCCCTCTCCTTATCCACAGCGATAGGGACAGGGATACCAAACAAGCTGGGATCTTCCATCCCAGCACTGAGGTCTTGAGCTGAGCGAGCTGAATGAACACAATATTTACCCAATTCCCAAGAAACAGCAATGGAGACGGAAGGGTCCAAGTCATTATTTTGGCGTGGGGAGATTGTTGGGTTGTTTAAATGGGATTACTAAGAAGGGGGGGAATAAGAGAAGGAAAGATCCCACCGGAATTGGCAGCTCCTCACGTATTAGTCTTGATGCTGCAGACTTGGCTCCCGCTCACCTCCGCAACATAATGTTAAATGGCATCAAGACAGTATATCAGTCATTTACATATGTTGCTTATAGACGCCAAACTTATTAACACAATAAAACTGCTGCTAAAGAAGCTTTCCTGCCTATTTTTCTCCGGGAGGATGTCAGTGTTGGAAGCACCTAAGCTGCTTCGTATGGAAACCCCCGGGGTTGCCTTTCATATGGCACCCAGGAAAACAAACACATGACTAAGGCAGGGGCCTCCTCCGACCACTTCCAAAGGGAAGCAGGAGGAGGATTCATCCATTTGGAATGCTGTGCATAGGAGGAGACCATCAGCACCCCAAGAGCACCAGCAGCACCCCAATACACATCACCTCCGAGTCAGGCATTGGATGGGATACGATGCTTCCACCCCAGACTGGCTTTAAACCCCCCTCTTTGGGGTATCCCCATCTCCCTGCCCTACTGGGAGCACTGGAAGGGGGATCCTGGCTGAGTCATGTATTTATTTTCCTGGGTGCCATATGAAAAGCAACCCCGGATGTTTCCATACGAGGCGGTTTAGGTGCTTCCAACACTGATGCTCTCCATGCAGGAAAAGAGGCAGGAAAGCTTCTTTAGCAGCAGTTTTATTGTGTTAATAAGTTTGGCGTCTATAAGCAACATATGTAAGTGGCTCATACACTGTCTCGATGCCATTTAATGGTATGTTGTGGGGGTGAGGGGGAGCCAAGTCTGCTGATCTCCCCTAATACAATGCTGGGTGATCCCCACAGGGCTTAGGGGGGACTCTTAACAGCATTCGAGTGGGGATGGCATCTCTCCCCATGGTTCCTTTGCCCCTAAACACTGTCATCTTGCAGGGGATCTGGATTTCCTCTCTGCTGGAGCAAAGCCAGTGTGAGCCCGGGGGGGTCTGATGTGGGGTCACACTCTGGTGCCATCCAAGGGAGCACCCAAACCCTTCCTGGGGCTGCAAGTGTAACCCCCTGTGTTGAAATACCCCGAGCTCCCCTAGAAGGATGGTTTTGCTGCAGCAATGACCCTGCTGTGCATGGAAAAGCATTCCTAAGGTGACATCTGATAGCACTGGGGAGAGGTACGTGGTGGGACATCAGCTGGAAGACCAGTCCTCACCCCCAAAAGCAGTGGGGAAACTGGCTCAACCCAAACACCACCACTGAGCTCTACTGAGGGCTCCCAGTGGTGTAAACCCTGAAAGCACTCACAGGAATCACAGTGCTAAAGCACAGAGCTCCTGGCCATGGGACCCATCGAGCCATGTATGTCCTGCTGATCCCTGTGGCATCAGTCATGTCACAAGCAGGAGATGCAGATGCTGCCCAAACTCACCGTGTTTCAGTGCTGCTGCCCTCAATGGGTCCTGCTGTGGGTGAACCAGTTCAGTGCCCCACTCACCTGCAGGCAAACAGGGGACATGGGGTCCCCATAGTCAGGGACAAAGTATGGGGAATGGTCCCTAAGTGCCCAACCTCTGCCCAGCACTGCCAACTGATGACACACAGCTGCAACCACAGAAACCACAGCTGTGTCCACATGGAATGACCTGCAGGACATCCCACCTCTGAGTATGCTGGGAGCCCACCAGGACCCACCACAGCAGAGCCCACATCTGTGCAGGGCCCCCATGGAAAAGCCAGTGTGACCACTGAGTAGGTGGGTGAGGACCAGCAGCATCTTTCCCTGCTGGACTGATGTTTTCCAGCCCATAGCAATGGGATCTGGGTGGCTTCCTATTGCCTGGGTCAGTGGTGGGGTCCTTTCTCAGTATCAGCCTGACTCCATAGACTGTGGCTCTCTCCCATCCATTCATGTCAATGCACGTATCTGCCAGCATCCCCACTGTTCCCATCCGTCTATTCATCCATCCATCCATTCACTATCAATGGATCAATTGACAAAAACACCTTAAAAAGGGTGTCTGAGGAAGGTGGGATGAATAACCTGCTGAAGCCCACAGGACGTGTAGGGACAGCTTATCCCAATCCAGAACATCCCTGAACCAAGCGAAATAATAAAGAACAAAAGCCAGTGAAGCAGGAAAGGGGGAGCAGCCCAGGGCAGGCAGGCTCCAGACCCAAAATACAGCCCCCTTCCTCCCTTCCTCACTTCGGGACCACACTTGGAGGCTGATGAGAAGAAACCCAAGCAGGGGAAGGAGCTGTGCCCATGGGAAGAGCAGGTGGGAGAGGTTAGGAGGAAATGATCCCATACTTTGAAGTCTGGTCAACTTTTAACATCCCAGTGAGCTGCGCCCATGGCCACGCTCCGAGGCCCAGGGCCTGATTTTCCACATTCTGCCCTTTGATGCTGGAAGCTGATGGGTTACAGATTAACGAGAGGGAGGATGGACAGCACCTGCCGGTGGTGTGCAGGATCCAGCCCCGTCAGAGCCTGCCTGCTCCTGCTGCAGGTACAGGAGGGATTGGAGTCCAGGCAGGGATTTGAGCCCAGGCACTGATTTGAGCCCAGGCATTGATTTAAGCCCAGGCAGGTATCCGAGTCCAGGCAGCAATCTGAGCTCAGGCAGTGACTTGAGGCCACGCAGTGAGTTGAGCTCAGACACTGATTTGAGCCCAACCAGGATGCTGACGGATGGGGCTGGACCCACAGTCCATCTGCCCATCCCCACACATCCCCACACTCACCCTCTACCCCCATCCCCAAAGCCAGTTTTTGGTGCCTGTCCTGTCCCCGTCTCCCTCTCCTTCATCCCTCTTTCGTTTTCTCCTTGGAACACCCTCACTGCTGTATGTTAACAGGCAGCAGATCTCCCTTTTCCCCCCAGCAGCACCCCCTGATCCCAGTGCAGCACCTCTGGGCCCAGTGCTGCCTGCCCAATGCCGCTGCTGGCTGTGTCCCTCCACTGCTCCAGCAGGCTCAGCTGCTCTTTCGTTGTAAAGGAAAATGCCTTTCTCCTCCACCCGGAGCTCCTCCTGGCCAGCAATCCATAGGGAAGGAAGGCAGCTCCCGGATCACCTCCTCCGGAGCTAAAGTTTTCCTCTTCATAATCCTGGGGCCGAAGCAAGACACCCACTTGGGGGCCCGTGTTTTATTCCAACGGGGGATAAAGATCCTGCCTAAATGATGCTGAAGGCCTGGGGGGAGAGAAACGCAGAGATAAATTCGGGTTTCTCGGCCGGTTTTCAGTGTAGCTCCCTTCAGAGCATCCATGGAGCTCGCCTGGACATGGAGCCAGGGCTGAAATCCCCCGGGATGAATAGGAAAAGATGGAAACCCAGCGTATAGGTTTATAGGTTTCCCTATAGAGGGGTTTATCCCTCCATCCAAAGCGGCTTCCCCAGCAATAAGGCTCCTAAGGAGACGCTGAGCAGCCGGTCCCCGGCCGCCTCTTTCATTATCCCCCCGCAGGAGATGCTGAAATCCAACGGGATCGGCACGGAACGACCCGCGGGCCCTGCGCAGCGCTCCGCGGGCTGCGGGAGGGGAAACAGACCGGGAATGGACTGGGATTAAATTGTATTACATTGATTTCAATTGAATCACACCAATGGTCCGGAGCAGGGCGCAGCTCCCGTGTCCGAGCCGAGTGCTCTCCCCGCATTCCGCTTCCCTTCTCTTTCCTTCCTTTCCCTATCTTCCCTTTCCCCTTCTCCTTCCTTATCCCCATCCTTCCGCGGCTGAGCTCCGCTTTGCGCTGCCCTCTCCAGAAGCCGCTTGACCCAATCTCGCTTCTTTATTTCCATTTTTTCATAGAAAAATAGATTTAAAATTTAGATTTCTATATTTCCTCCTTTTGAGCTATCAAATAAACGCGTTTTGCCGAGGCGCTAGCTCCTCTTTTAGGCTTTAATGTCTGCGGGTTTCATGCAATTTTCCTCTCGTCCCCCCTTCCAGCTCCTTCCCCGCATCCTCCTGCGGGAGCGGCTCCGCGGAAAGGCCGCGCAAAGTCCGCGCAAAGCCCGCGGGCCGCGCAGCAGCGCTCCCCTCTCCGCGGGAGGGGAAGGATCCGCGCAGGGTATTTCAATCCAGCCAAGTGGAAAATCGACTTTCCCCCCGCTTTGGGCAGAGCCAAACTGCGGAGCGAACTCGGGACGGGCCCGCGCAGGGCTGCGCGCCCCGCGGAAAACACCCCCAAACGGGGGTTATTGGGGGGGGGGTTAAACCAATTCCATTCATTATTCCCAGGATCCGACCCATAGGAACAGAGGGATTTTGTCCGGGGGGAAGGTCCTGCCTTTGGGGAGGGGTTGGTGTTACGCGGAGGGGAGCGGAGTTTGAGCGGGGGGAGTGCAGTGTCGTGTCTGTGTGTGTCTGTGTGTCTCGGCCGGCAGCTCCGGAGCCGCGGGGTTACAAACGGGCGCTCCGGGTGTGGGGTTAGTTTATTAGGTTTAGGTTAAAAGGTAGGTTTATTAGGTTTAAAAAGCGAAAAAACGGGCAAAAAAAAGGGAAAATTAAAAAAGAAAAATATGGTTTAAAAAAAAAGATTTTTTTTCCAATTTATTGCAATTTTACATATTTATTATTTCTCCAAGAAGCAGGAAGGAGCCGCCCCGCAACCGCAGCCCCTCTCCACAACTTCGAGGCACGGCTGCGGGAGCGGCTCCAGTCCAGTTTTTCGGGCGCTCTCTGCCTCCTCCTGCCCTCCCCTGCCTGTCCTGCCTCTCCCTTTCCTCCCCTGCCTGTCCTGCCCTCCCCTACGTCCTCTTGCCTGCCCCTGCCTCCTCCTGCCTGTCCTACCCTTCCCTACCTCCTCCTGCCCTCCCCTACCTCCTGCTGCCTCCCCCTGCCCTCCCTGTCCTGCCCTCCCCTTCCCTCCCCTCCCCTTCCCTTCCTCCCCCTCCATCCCCATCCCCGGTGCCGGCCCCGGTCCGGGCAGGTGAGGCCGCCCCCTCCTCCGGGCCCCGCCAGGTACCGGCTGTATTTGTACCGCCTGCCCGGGGCTTGCGGGTGCGTGGGAACCCGCGGGGCGGGTGCGGGTGTGCAGGGCCGGGGGGAGGTTTCTTGCACACACACACACACACACACACGCACACACCCGAAGGAACAGCCCCGCTCCGGCCCCCCCCTCCCTTCCCCATCCCACACCCCCCCCCTCCCGCCCCATCCCGGCTCACACCATGTTCCAGCCGTCCGCGAAGCGCTGCTTCACCATCGAGTCCCTGGTGGGCAAGGACACCCCGCTCGGCCCCGGGGACCCCCCGCGCCCCGCAGCCCTCGCCTACCCCGGCCCCACCGCTGCCGACGCCGCCGCTTTCACCCCCGGCTTCCCGGGGGCCGCCGCCGCCGCCGGTCGGGCCCTGTACGGTAGCGCCGAGCTCGTCTTCCCCGAGGCCGTGGGGCACCCGGCGCTCCCCGTCGGGCCCCATCAGCTCGGGGGCTCGGCGCTGCCTCCGCCTCACTCCTTCTTCGGGCCGCAGCACCGCGACCCGCTCAACTTCTACCCCTGGGTGCTGCGGAACCGCTTCTTCGGGCACCGCTTCCAAGGTGAGCGGCGGGGGCACCGCAGCCGGGCCCGTTAACGGGGGGACGATGGAGAACCGGGGGCAGAACCTGTTGCTGCGGCGGCCGTGCGAGGCTGCGGCTGTTCGCACACCGCTGCCGGTGCCTTTGCCCTCCCGGTGCTCGGTGCCTTCGCTTGCCGGTGCCGGTGCTCTCGCATTCCCGGTGCCCGGAGCGAGGTCCCGGTCAGGCCCTGCGGGGTTCCCGAGGACGGGACCGGCGCTGCCGGCTCCTGCGGGGCCGGGAGTTGGGGCTTCTCCCGCTTGGGAACGGAGGGATGGATCGCGGCGGCTCCGGGATTCTCGGCGGGATTTCGTTGGATTTTAACGCGTTGCTCGCGGCTCCTTCTTCTTCTTTCCTTCTTTCTTCTTTCTTTCTTCCGACTCCTCCATCTCCTTCCTCTTTCTTCTCTTTCTCTGCTTTTCTGCCTCTCCGTTTCTTATATTCTTTTATTTTCCTTTCTCAGACTGTATTTTGTTCCGTTTTCCTTCCCTTCCCTTTCCTCCCGTCCCCGCTGCTGCGACGCCCGAGGGTCCCGGTTGTCCCGGAGGAGCCCAGATCACGGTTATCTGCTCGGCACCAACCCCTCGCATCGCTCCGGGCTCCGGCGGCTCCACCGGGGATCACGGCCGCTGCCTCAGAGCCCGGGGGCACCGGCCCGACACGATCCCGATCCCGGCCTGGCTCCCGGCGCTGCCTCCCTGGTGCTGAGCCCCGCTGCCGGCCTCTGGGGTTTCCTTCCCTTCGTTCATTTCTCTTTCCTTTCGTTCATTTCTCTTTTCCTTTTCGGGTTATTTTTTTAATCTATTTTATTTCGTTCATTTCTCCTTCTTCTTCCGTCTATGTCCCTATTTTATTTATTTCTCCCTTTCCCTTCATGACTTCTTTCTTTTCTTTCTAACTCTTTCCTTCCCTCTTTAGCTCTTCGTTTCTTTCTCTCTGTTTTCTTTCCATCTCTCTTTCTCTCTCTGCTTCTCTCTCCTTCGCTTCCTTTTCTTTCTTCCTTTCCCACTTTCCTTCTCTCTTTCTTCCCTTCTCCCTTTCACTCCTTGTTTTCATCCTTGTCTTTCTGCATTATTTTTCTTTCTTCTTTTTCTTTTTCTTTCTTTCTCACTTCTCCCTTTCTGACTTTTTTTTCCCCTGCCACTTTCGTAGTCCATCTTTCTCCTCTTTATTTATCTTCTTTTTCTATCTGCTTTTTTCTCAGCCCTTCTCTCTTTCCTTCCTTCTCCTTTCCCCTTCTCCTCCCGTTGTCCCATGTCCAGCCCCACCACGGGACCCAGAACAGCGTGGCCAAGGCACCGCCGTGCTCAACGGGACCAAGCTGCACTCCTGGGGACCAGGGGACTCCTGATACCCCCGTGTCTGCCCTTCCTGTATGCCCCGGTCCCATGGAGGGTGCTCTGGGTGTGCTGGGGGTTCCAGTGCAGGACCCTGATTCCTCTCACTATCCACAGGGAGCGAAGTGTCCCAGGAGAGCCTGCTCCTGCACGGCCCCTTCGCCCGGAAGCCCAAGCGCATCCGAACAGCCTTCTCTCCATCGCAGCTCCTGCGGCTGGAACGGGCCTTCGAGAAGAACCACTACGTGGTGGGTGCCGAACGCAAGCAGCTGGCCAGCAGCCTCAGCCTCTCCGAGACCCAGGTACCCCCAAACCCAGGTACCCTCAGACCCAGTAACCCCAGACCCAGTAACCCCAGACTCAGCCACCCCCAGACCCAGGTACCCCAAACCTATTTACTCCCAGACTCAGGGATCCCTAAACGCAGTGACCCCAGATCCAGATACTTCCAGACCCATGGACCCCAGGTAGCCACCAACCCACAGCCACCAGCCCCACTGTCCATCCATCCGTCCATCCATCCATCCATCCAGCTGCCAGCGGGAGCAGCTCAGCATTAGGCAGTGGATACAGCACTAAACACGCTCAGGGCTCTGGCTGCACTCTACACAATTCCACCTGTTTTTACCCAGGAAACAGTGCCTGATCCGTGCTGATTTGGGTGATTTTAGCTTTGTGGCGCAGAGTCCCTTCGGTTGTTGCCGTCGTTCCCGGCAGGGCTGGAGGCTGGGAATGCCGGGCTCGTGTCACACCGCTCTCCGGAGCGGTTTTCCAGGGCTATTCCTTGCTTGCTTGGGGTGTTTTCCTTGAGGGGAAGCTCTGGTTTTCAAACCCGAGTTTAAAAAGGAGCCTCACCGGGATCCACTTCCCTGTGGAGCTGCAAAAATGCGCCTTGGTTCGGAGCTTAAACACTGCGGAAGTCAGGAAGGGTGAAGGGAATAATATTTCCTTTATCTCTGCTTTTACAAAAGCCATTCCACAGGGATTTAGATTGGATGAGACACGGGAAAATTATAGGGATAAAAGGAAATAAGGATCACACGGTGCTGGGGGAGAACGGGGGAGCCGGGGCTGAGCATCTCTGTGTGTGTCCGAGCACGGTGTCCTGGTGAGCGGCTATTCCCAAATGTTCCGGGTGGAAGTTCGCCTTCCCGTAGTATTTTGTATCTGAGTCTATGGAGAAAGTTTGCTCTAAATTCCCATTAGGAAGTTGGGCCTATTCCCGAATTAAATTCATTTCTATCCTTTATTTTAATTGGGAAAGCAAACCGGAGCTGTGGGTGTTCCTGGTACCCGCCTGCCTCATCCTCACCCGGCTCTGCCAAGCAAAACCTCCCAAGTTCCCGGCAGGAAAATGTCACTATGGGAATGAGCAGGGATGGATGCAGGGAACGTGTCCTGAGCCCACAGGACCCTCCCAAAGCTGGTTGTATCCTCATAGATATAAGCAGTAAAACCAGAGCATCCCGACCCCGGCCCCGCTGCTCGCAGGGTGCATCCATAGGGACCCTCCAGCTCCGGTCCTTTCCCTTCTGTCACCTCTCCGGGCTGAAAACGCTGTGAAAAGCAGGACAAAAAGAGCCCGAACAACAAAACCCAGAGGTCAGAGAACAAACAGAGACTTGTCTGGGCGGAAAGGGCAGCGGTGGGATGCCCGGAGGGGAGCTCAGCTCGGCTCTGCCCCGAGCCGCAGCGCAATAATGCACTTTCTTAGGGGAAAAGCGGAGGCATCCGTCCCTAAATCCACATGGAAATCTAGGAACGGGAAGAGGCATTATAGATATAGATGGAATGGATGTTTTTCTGCGCTGCAGGGGTTTTTGTAGGATGCTGTTTCCATTGCAGGCGCCGGGCGCAGGGCAGGGAGCGAGTGGGGTCGTTCGTCCTTCCTTTCCCCATCGCTCCAGGCAGAGAAGGAGCTGGGAAAGGGCTGGGATTGGCAGCAGTGGTTTGCAGGGGGGTCCTTGGGCTGCCAGGGAAGAGATTTTCCCCTTTGGCTTTAGGAAAATAGTATTTTTTATTAATATTTTAATTATTTGGAGAGAAATAACCCCAATGTGCAAAGGGATGGGATACAGGGTGGGCATCAAAGCACAGGAGAGTGAGAGAGGCAGCCTGGCTGGTGGCTGTCCCAAAAGCAGGATTATTATTATTATTATTATTATTACCATCATTATTGCCATTATTAACATTATTATTATTATTATTATTACTATTATTATTATTATTATACTTTGAGCTACCTGGTCTAGTGACAGATGTCCCTTCCCAGGATCTTAAGGACATTTCCATCCCAAACCATTCCATAATTCTATTATTCTATTCTATGCTTATTAATTATTATTATTATTACAATAAATCCAGTGAGGAATTCTACACACACACAAACCTCCCATTAAAACCCAGCCCTCTGACCCCCTGACACACATCGCCTGTATGACTGATGACACAGCCGTGCTTTCACCCTATACAGATGCTCAGCCCCACATCCCAACCCACGGGTGGGTGCCTTGGATTGTTTTTCAGTGGATTTAGCAGCTTCCATAAGGAGCTATGGGTGATGGCTCGGCCTGGTCCTATTTCCCAACTGCTTTTCCCACTGGAAAAGGGAGCTTTGCCCATTCCAGGTCCCCCAGCCAGGGAGCAACACCTGGAGCAGCCCAGGGGGCAGGTGAAAAGGGTACAGGTACCTGCCCAGCATCAGGAAATGCCTTGGGATATAGGGTGGGGAAGGGTGGAAGTGTTTAACCCCTTCCCATCCCTCCTCCTACCAAGGAGCTGCATTAGTCTGGGTTGAGACAGGCCCATGGAATGACAGAAATAAAGGGGGGGAACGATGGCAGCTCATGGTCCCAAAGCAAACACAGAAAGTGGGATGAGGCTGCAGCATGTGTAGGGGCAGGAATTTGGGGTGACCTGTGCAGGAGCAGCCATCCGAGGAGATGTGTGTGATGGGATGGCAATGTGGGATGTGGAATGTGTGAGCTGGATGGTGTAAGGAGGTTCAGGGATGCACTGGGGCCAGTGCGATGGGAATGGGATGCATGTGCCGGGTAGTGGGGAACAGGGAGCATGTGCGGGTACCAGGCTGGACATCACGAGTGGTTGTGCCCATCGCTGATGGCATCAGGTCATTTCACCTCCCCATAGGAGCACACTGGGCTGGGAAATGACTTCCCTGAGTTAATTTTGCATGGCACAGCCCACATCTCCCAGCAGAACCTCTCCATCCCTGGCAGCACACGATGCAAACCCTGCTCCGGGTCTCAAATCTGCCTTCCCAAAGCTAAGGCCTCTCCTTGGATCCTGCCAGTGGGAGATTTGGGGTTATTATAGAGGCACCGTGGACCCCAATATTCCCTCTGTGTGTGCAGAGATGGAGGCACAGCAATAGCAGTAATAATTAACCAAGTGAATACCTGGGAATCACAGAGGAGAAAGATGCACATCCCAGATACAGGCAGAGAGCACCCGCATGGCAAAGCCTGGGGTTGGCATCGATCCCCCACTAAGAACCATCCCCAAAACCAAGCCCTTAAAAGTTGTGGGGTGCCTTTAGAACAGTCCCAGCTGGGGCTGCATGTGTTGAGGGGGGTTCAGTGTTGATGCTTGAGGAGCTGCACTGCCCTTGGAGTGATGGTACATCCGGGTGACAGCACAGCTCAAGCGGTGTCACCGTGTCTGGATGCAGGTGATGGTGAGGCTGATGCCTTCCGGTCACCCTCCAGGCTCATACCCATACTCTCAGCCTTTGGCAGGGTTTGGCACATCATCCAGGGTATGGGTGCATGAAGCCACCACAGTTTTGATGCCCCAGCTTGGGGATGGCAATGGCACTTTTAGCCAGAGCCGATTCTCTGCGTGCTGTTGGTGTCCCTGACGCAGAGCGTCATTTCCCAGTGGATTGAAGGGTGGATTCAGGGGTGGAAGCACAGCTCATGTGCAGCAAAGCCATGGTGGGAGTCGTGTATAGAGGCAGGACTGGGATGCAGGAGCCATCCTGAAGCAGGAACATGGGGATGCGGTGAGCCTGGAGGCAGGACCCCAGGAGCATCCCACTGCCTGGATGCACAAACACCCGGCATGACAATGGTTAATGCAGCAAGGGTTTGGGAAGGGATAAACCCCCAGGAATGGGGGTTTAAACCAATTACTCTTGGAGTCAGGATGAGGCATCGTAGGGGGCAGCTTATCCCTATGTTGCCCACTGTGAGGTTCTCACACTTCTCTCATTGAGGCTTCTGGCCTGTTGGAGAGAGGGATACAGCATCGAAAGGGTCAGGGAGCCCATCCAGCCTGGAAACATCCCCATTCCCGCAGCTGGGAATCACAGGAGAGCCTCATCCCGCAGGATACAGCCGTACCAGGCTGGCTTCTCCAAGCTGAACTGCTTCCCCCCACCCCTGCTTGCCACAGAGCCTCACTCAAGCATCTTAATTGCTTTATGCCTTAGTTTCCCGTTCTATAATTTAGGGATAAGGCAACTTCCCTGCTCCCAGAGGGCTCCGAGCTTTAATTAAAGTTTACAAAGTGCTTTGCAGTTGCTGAATGAAAGGCATCAGCTCAGCATTGTTCCACAAATGCCCCAAAGCAAGGAAAGCAAATGGTTGGAGTCCAGGTTATAACATCCACCGGGGCCATAAAGCCGCTGTTTCCATAGGCTGGGCACGCCTGGAAGCGCAGGGCTCTTCGGCTCGGTGCCGGTGGGATGCGGTTTGATGCCGGTGGGATACCGGCCTCAGCCTCGCTGCCCACAGCTCCAGAGCTGGAGGGAAGCTTTGCCTGAGGGTGATGCTGGAGGAGAAGGGGAAAGAGGTGATGTTCCCGAGGGATGAGGGGGCTGCGGAGCTGCTGGAGGGGCTGCGGGCACCACAGCCCCTGCCAGTGGTTAAATGCTGCAGCCTGGGCTGGCAGCGGTGGCCGAGCAGCGGCACCTAGTGTCTTGTATCCCATCCCGTGTCCTGCATCCCATCCCGTGTCCTGCATCCCATCCCGTGTCCTGCATCCCATCCCGTGTCCTGCATCCCATCCCATGTCCTGCATCCCATCCCGTGTCCTGTATCCCATCCCGTGTCCTGCATCCCATCCTGTGTCCTGAATCCCATCCCGTGTCCTGCATCCCATCCCGTATCCTGCATCCCATGTCCTGCATCCCATCCCGTGTCTTGCATTCCACCCCGTGTCCTGCATCCCACCCCGTGTCCTGCATCACATCCCGTGTCCTGCATCCCATCCTGTGTCTTGCATTCCACCCCGTGTCCTGCATCCCACCCCGTGTCCTGCATCACATCCCGTGTCCTGCATCCCATCCTGTGTCTTGCATTCCACCCCGTGTCCTGCATCCCACCCCGTGTCCTGCATCACATCCCGTGTCCTGCATCCCATCCTGTGTCCTACATCCCATGTTCTGCATCCCGTGTCCTGCATCCAGTGTCTTGCATCCCATTCCATGTCCTGCATCCCATGTCCTGCGTTCTGTGTCCTGCATCTCATCCAGTGTTCTGCAGCCCATCCTGTGTCCTTCGTCCCATTCCATGTCCTGCATCCCATGTCCTACATCCCGTGTGTGTCCTGCATCCCATGTCCTGCATTCCGTGTCTTGCACACCATGTCCTGCATCCTGTGTTCTGCAGCCCATGTCCAGCATTCAGTGTCCTGCACCTCATGTCCCACATCCTGTGTCTTGTATCCCATGTCCCACATTCCCTGTCCCACACCTTGTGTCCTGCATCCCGTGTCCTGCATCTTGTGTCCAACACTCCATCTCCTGCACCTTGTGTCCTGCATCCCATGTCCTGCATCCAGTATCCCACATCCAGTGTCCTGCACCTCATGTCCTGCAGGACCAGGGAGCTGGGTAGCATCCTGCACCACTACTGCAGCATCCTGCCTGTGGCAACCTGCATTGTCTGCAGCATCCTGCATCCCTGGCTATAGTATCCTGCACCACTGCATATAGCATCCCTCATTCCCTGTTGCAGCAACTAGGGCTGCTGCCTGCAGCATCCTCCATCCCATCTGCGGCATCGCTGCCTGCACCATACTGCATACCTTGCTATAGTATCCTGCACCACTGCATGCAGCATCACTTATTCCTGGCTGCACCATCCCACACTGCTACCCATGGTATCCCGCATCCCTCACTGCAGCATCCCACATCCCATCTGCAGCATCCTGCATCCCTGGCAGTAGTATCCCACATCCGCAGGCGCAGCATCCCTCAATCCTGGCTGCAGTATCCCACACTGCTACCTCTGGTATCCCGCTGCAGCATCTCACAGCCTGGCCACAGCATCCCGCATCCCTGGCTGCAACATCCTGCATTTCCAGCCACATGGGTGCCCTCAGCATCTCACACCACCCACTACGTGGGTTCTTTCAGCATCCCAAACTCATCACCATGTCCATGCTGACATGTCCAGCCCCCGCTGTGGGCCTTACTTCCACCAGAGATCCCACTGGAGTGGGATGCTGGGGCCTTGGGTAGGGAAAGAGGGTATTATCTCCAAGGATGGAGACCCCAGGGACAGTGTCCAGCCACCATCATGGTGGAAAAGGTTTCCTGAAACCCAAATGTAGTGAATGAATTGCCTCTAATTGTAATCATAATTCATTATCCATAATTAGATCCCTGGCTAATGTGGGGCACAGCTCCCGGCCATTGGCATGGGGATGGCTTTGTGTGCCCCATGGCCTCACTGGAGCCATAGCCACTCAACACCGGTGACCAAGAGCAATGGGGATGGGTTTAGCAGCTCCCACTGTGCTTGTGCTGATTGGGGTGCAGCCCAGACACCAGGGTGATGGGCACAGGGTTGTAAGAAGGGTTCTGTTTACCTGCTGACCCCAGTACTGAGGTGTGATTGAACAACCTTCACTTGGGCTTCCCCAAGGTTGGGATGTGGCAGCATCCTGCATCCTGCAACCCAACACGTTCATCCCCTTCATCCCACCCTGCCATGGGCAGAGGGGAAACTGAGGCAAGGCAGGGTTGCCATGGAGCGCTACTGGAGGGACAGGAGCTTCACTGTGCTGGTCCTCGAGGAGATGAGGGTTTGCTGCCTGGTCACCAAGCCCCCCACAAGCACCCATCTCTCCTTGTCCCCAGGTGAAAGTGTGGTTCCAGAACAGGCGGACGAAATACAAACGGCAGAAGCTGGAGGAGGAAGGACCGGACTCGGACCAGAAGAAGAAGGGTTCCCACCACATCAACCGATGGCGCCTCGCCACCAAGCAGTCCAGCGGAGAAGACATCGACGTCACCTCCAACGACTAAGGCAGGGACAGGCTCCTGGTGCAGCCACCATGGAGAGGAACCCGGGGCAGGACGGGGGCACACGGGTGGCATCCCCAAACGGACTGTAGGGACGTGGTGCTCCCAAGCCACCCGATGCCTTTCCTTGGGGACCCCCCCTCCCACCGCCGGAGCATCCCTTGGAGGTGCTTTCGGGAAGCTCCCATCGCCGAGCCGAGGAGGAAGAGGAGGCTGCAGGGACCGCGGCCCCGGGATGCGGCCGCGCATCCTCCTCCGTGCTGGAAGGCGTCCGTCAGCCATGAGATCAAATCCAAACGTCCTATCGAGATGCTCAATGTGAACCCGTTTCAGTTTCCTTTTTCACTTTGATTTCCTTCCCCCCCCCCTTTGTTTTTCTGTTTTTTGGGTTTTTTATTTGATTTGACACAGTTTTGGTTTAATTTATTCTTTTCTTTCGGTGCCTGTGTGCGTGCGTTCCCTGTCGTAGGTAGTCAGCAGCTGTAGTGTGTGTTACTGCGTGGTAATAAAGAGCAACGTGCTGGAAACGTGTCTGGTTGCCTTGGTGGATGGAGGTGGGGGACAAGTCCCCCCTCTCTCATCATTGAATGCCATGGGGGTGCTGGTGTCCTTGTTGGAGGGACACAACCGGGTACCACTGTGTCATAGAATTAGACTCACAGCATCCTTTGGGTTGGAAGGAACCTCAAAGCTGCTCCAGTTCCAATCCCGTGCCATAGGCAGGGACACCTTCCACTAGAGCAGCTTGCTCCAGCCTGGCCTTGTGTCCCACAGGAGCCATGGAGGCCCCATGGTGGTGGGTGCTGGAGGGATGAAGGGGGTGGCAGGACAGTGGATGGCTGCAGGTATGAGAGGTATGCGGCAGTGCAATCCCCTGCAATGGGGATTGGATGTCGGGAGAGGTTCCACACAGTGCTGCTTCCTGGGAATATCCCATCCCAGGCAGGGATACCCCCAGGGGGTGGAAGGGACCCCCTCAGTTCTGGGCACCCCAGGACCCCAGCAATGAAGCACTTGTGAGGGATGAAGGTTGGGTGTCCTTCCATGTGTTACTGGGGTTTGAGGGAAAGGACACTTATAATCATTATATATATGATTATATCCATATAATGGTTATATATTTATTATATATATGCATATTATAGATTTTATTACATATAATATAATATATAAAATATATATAATGATTATTTGTGGGTTTATGTATATATGTGCTATAGAATCAAATATATATATATAGAATCATATAGAGAGAATCATATATATATGTGTTATAGAGTCTATGTATTATTGAACATATATATATGTGTTACAGAATCAAAGATTCATAGAATGGTTTGGTTTGGAAAGGACCTTCAAATGCCACCTAATTCCAGCACCCTGCAATGAACAGGGACATCTGCAACTATACATATATAATATAAATAATATATACATATAAATATAATAATTATATAGGATATACTATGTATACACACTTCTATATGCATGCACACAATAGATACATTTATATATGTGTATATAATGTGTGTATATATTATATTTTATAATGTACTTATACTATATATAATATAGTATATATAACGAATTTTATAAAGTTATAATGCATTTTCTAATGTAGGTTAGAGTTTATAATATAGAATTATATATTGTTATATGGAAATATGTATAAGTTCATATTGTAGGATATATTTACATCTTATAGATTTTATGATATATCCTATGTGAATTGTATATTATATATATTACATATACACATTATATATATGTATATATTCACATCATATATTTTATTATATATAATAGACTAGAATTATATATAATATTATATAGTACACATATACACTCACACAAATCTGTAGTCATTGCTGCTGTTGGGAAAGCCCCCCCAGCCTTGTGCTCCAAGGAAAACCCCATCCCCATCAGCTTCCCCCCTGTCAAAGCAGCCCATAAACCCCTCATCATTTCATGATCCCTTCTCATCCCGACATTCCCGACAATGGGACACCACCACTGAGTCTTTAAACGCTTTTATTCCAGACGGATCCGAGTGTTACACAAAGTGTCGCGGTCAGGACAGTTAAAAAGAGCCAGTGGGTGCCCGGGGGGGGGCAGAGGTGCCTACACCCATGCAGGTCCCATAGAGGGACCACTGGAAGACGTGCCGGAGCTGGTGGGCGACCCCCTCCACCGCATCCCAATGGATTTGCCGTTATCGCGGTTCTAAGGTGCGTTCGGATCAGGGTCTGCATGAGGAGGGGCAGCTGAGGATGCTGGGTGCAAAATAAGCCATAAAAAGGGGGGGAAAAAGCCAAAAGTGGATGTTTTCTAAAGTGACCCAGGGTGATGCTTGGGGCTGGGGGTATCTACCACCAGCAGGACCACTTCAAGCCTCCATCACCTGCACACCCAACACCAGGAATGCTCTCAAAGCCAGGCCAGCTTCCCAATGAGCTCATCCATGCCCTAAGAGCCTTGGCTCAAAGGCTATCAGGATCTCACCACGACACTCCAGATTCCCCCCTCTTCTGAAGGACACCCCTGCTCTAGATCTCCATCACAGCCCTTCAAGAGGAGCCAATTGAAGCGGAGGGGACACCAACATCACTTGGCTACATGGCATTGGTATAACCTTGAGATCTACCAGCATCGCTTGTCCCAAGGTGGAAGAGTCATCCCAATGGATAGAACCATGCCCATCCCATCAGGACCTGGCCACAGGCAGAGATGTGGAGCAGAGAGATGAGCAACAAGCAGAAACGGAAGGAGCTGAGCTGTGCCCAAGCTGAAAGGTGGGTTGAGGATATGGGTGACACAGCCCTGGGGTTGTCCCCTGGCCAGCTCAGGGAGCAGCCAACAGAACCATCCTCCAGAAGGGCCTCAAAACTTCTCGCTGGCACCTTTAGCTGCAACCTGGTCCTCATTATTCCTTAATTAACATATCCAAGAAATCAATTAACGGCGACATTTCTAATTAGATACTATGGGAGATGATCGTCTCATTATTATTATCTGCCGAGGTGAACAACTTGATGTGTGTGGTGGGGTGTTCGCTCCCCATTCCTTCCACTTCCCCAATTATAGGGAATCAGAGATGCAAATGGTTGGGTTGTTCTCGCAAACCGAAGGCTCCTCTTTGTACATTAGGCAAGTCGAAGAGATTAATTAGCTATTAGTGGATGTGCATCATGTTATCATTAGCTGTTGTGTGTAGTCTTTTCTGGCACAATTTGCTGTCCTAATAAACAGCATTAATGTGCTGCCGCTTCCCCAGCTCCATGCATTTCGTTCCCAATGCTGTAGGAAGATAGGAACGTGGTATTTTGGGGTTGGCTGGAGGTCCTACCATGGATGGCAGCAAGCGTGTTGAGATGGTGGTGGGACTGTTGCATGAGGGAGCCCAACCTTGAGCTGCGTTGGGAGTGAAACAGTCTCTTAAGATCCATAAGGGTCAGGTTTGTGCTTTTGTGATGCTTTTAAAGATGCATCTCAAACATCCCCTGTGGTAGGATGGTGGTGGCTCAAAAGCTGAATGTCATCAGTGTCCCAGCATAGGGACACCATAGCCTTGTGTTCCTCAAGAGTCTGGGGCCATAGGGACATCAAAGCATACTCCTCAAATATATCCTGCTTGCAACCAAGGCAGGGGACAGCAAGGAAAAGGGCAGTAAAGATAGGTCTGCGCCATCCTGGTTGTCCAGAGGAAGGGGACACACATGGGTTTGGGAGATGTTCTTGGTCTCCACCCCATGGGTATCACTAATACAAGCACTACCTCACTACACAAGACCTGCAGATGCTTTCAGAAGAGGTTAGGCAAGGGAACTGGACCCATGAGGTGGTGGCTTTCCCTTCCCAGCTCCAAGCAAGACCCTTTTCCTAGTGTTTTGGGCAGGAAACAGGCATTTGGAGGTGCATTTAGACAACATCTGAGAGCAAATGTTGTCCCCAGGCTCCCAGAGGCCAGGATGGGTTGCCTGTTCCAGCTCCCAGAGACAGACACTGGAGCGTGCTTGGCTCAGGACCTGGGATGCTATTCCTTTCTCAGCGCAAATCACCAAGTTGACTGAGACCCATTTCCATGACATGTGAACAGAAACAAGTTTGATGGCAGGAGATAAATCCAGACTCATTTATCCCATTTGATTGTCACTTGTTCGCCTGCACAGCTGCTTTTGAGCCAAGCCTGGCTCCTCTGACATCCCTCAAGCTGGTCCTCACCCCCTGCAGCAGGATCAGGCCCTTGGGATACACAGCAAGAAGCCTTCAGTCTGTTCTCCCCCAAAACAACACAGTCCTCACTGAGCATCACTCAATTAACATGATGAGCATCCCCTGCTAATTAACAACCTGTGTGGGTGATGTGCGTGCAGGGAACGCATCCATACGCGCTTCCCATCATGGAGAACATTAGGAATTGGCTCTTCCTTGCGGCACAACTTGCTCAATCCATGCTTTTCCTTGGGTGTCTCCTAAAGAAATCCAGCAAGCAAAGCACTGATTCGTTCCCCTCACTGCAAATCCCCTTCTCCATCTGCGGGCCCGGCAGGTAGCCGGAGCTCATGCTCTGAAATCCTTGATCCATGATACAATGCAAAACCAAATCCCTGTCTCCCTCCTTGCTCCTCCTCTCCAAAACCTCATGGCAAAGCACAGTTTCCATCACTTCCCCCCTAAAAACCCAGCCTGGGATGAACAAGCTTTGCAGCAGAATGGTTCAGGCAGTGACAAAACACACCGGAGAAGGGGGAATGATCCACCCAGACAGACACTGGAGCCAGGAGGCTTCTCCCTGTCAACACAAGAGGCTGTTTCTCTCTCAGAAGTGCATTTCCATTCAGGAGGAGGAAGAAGAAGGCAAATTGTGCCTCTGTGCAATGCAATGCAGCTTGGCTCCCAACCTGTGCGGGCTCAGGGAACCAGAAGCTGAAGTTTTGGGTTCCAAGTAGCATTTTCCCTATGGCATGCACATGTGGATGTGTGTGCAATGGGGTTCCTGCACCCCCAGCATCCGACAGCAGTCCTTACCTCCTCCCACACCCTGCAGCAAGGCAAAGAGCCCTTTTGCAGGCACTCAGCTCATCCCAGCTACATCTCCAAAGCCTTGCTGCTGCCCATCCCATTGGCAGGCTGCTGTTTAGGGATTGACAGCATCCCTGCTGCCCTTCCTGGGGTTGGAGGCTTTTCCTCCTCTTTGTCACTGCTTCCAGGGTAAAATACAGGCCTTGATACTGCACTGTGCTGCCTGTAGGACAGATGCCCATGGAAATGTCCCTAGGACAGATGCTATCTCCCTGCAGCATCTCCAAATCCCAACCGGAGCAGATGGAGTGTCCTCGCTTCCTCCGGAGCATACATTCATCTCATCTAGTGCATTAGAACTCTAATGGGTCAAATCCAGCTGTTCCTTACCCTTGTGTAAATCCAGAATAGCCCCTGAGTGTAACTGGGCCCATTCTATGTTTCCACCAGGGTCAGGGAGTGGGAGCTGGCCCATCAGCAGCAGCAGCTATGGAGAGTCCAGAGCTGGCCTCTCCTCCCCTGCATTCTGGTGTGTAAATCCTCAAAAATGGGGTTGTTTTGTGCAATTATTTCTGATCCACACCAGGGCAGGGTCAGAATCAGTCTCCCCGAGCCAGCCCCACCATTGGTGGCTCCAGTTCCTATGTGGATGGCTCAGGCCTCCTGATTCCAAGCATTGCAATAAATCCTTCTAATACATTCCATGTCAGTGGTGATTTGGTTTCCCTTTCTCCCCCCACCCTCCCAAACCCTCAATAAATTGGCATTTGAAGGATGCCAGCCTGTGCGTTTGGTCGTGCCCATCATTCCCATGACTCCATCCCTGCAATGGTCCTAGAGGCAGATCTCACTATCCATATGGTCTTCTGCTGGTGATCATGTCCAAAATCTGCATTAACTCCTCTGGTCCTCAGGGAGTCACTCAGGGTTTACTCTTGGGTGCAAGATACCAGAAAGCCAAATTATGGGAGAAGAAAGGAGAGGAAGAGGAAGAGGAAGAGGAAGAGGAAGAGGAGAAGAAAAAGGAAGAGAAAGGAAGAGAAGAGAAGAGAAGAGAAGAGAAGAGAAGAGAAGAGAAGAGAAGAGAAGAGAAGAGAAGAGAAGAGAAGAGAAAGAAGAGAGAAGAGAAGAGAAGAGAAGAGAAGAGAAGAGAAGAGAAGCACATTCTGTCCTCAGACAACCAGCTTAGCCAAGTGTGGCTCAGCCAATTAGCTTAGAATAAAACCCTTACTTTATAGGATCTACGTTAGGTGGGACCAACCCCATCCTTCAAACCTGTGCAAAGGAAAAGAGCAGATTGGTCATATTTCTGGCTATAAGATCCTTTCCTACTCAATGTATGGGCACATTGGCTTTCCAGTATCTTGAAGCCTAAGCAGAAGCCATTGTGGACATGCCCAGCTTTAGGCTACTGTGACACCAAGCCTTGGGAGCGCAATAGAAGTCAGGATGGCACCAGGACCACCTGCAGAAGATGGAGAGATGGAAGGTGCACAAGCTGTGACCTTTGCTGTGCTGAGCGTTGCACATTGAACCATGGAAGATTGCTTTTGCTCATGATCACAGGGGCAGGATCGGCATGGAATCAATACAGGACCCTTATCGAACACCTGATCAAGAGCTTCACATTCATGCACCCATTGATCTTTATGGAGTTATTTCTGTGCAGCATTAGTGTGGAGAACACAAAAGTTGCTGGGTGAAGTTAGCAGTAGTCATGTAGTTAGGTATAACCACGTAAACCCGCTGTTAAACATCCCTCCATGCAGTGCTAGTAAGTTCTGAGATTCTTCTTCAGCTACTTCTCTAAAGTGTTTGAATGTGAAGTTTTGTTGTTGCTGCTCCTGTTGCTAATGTGAAACTTCTAATGTTAACCTTTTAGACTGGTGTGAGGTGTCAGTTCTCTGCAAGTGTTAATTTACTCCCAGTTGGCCGGGAGCAGTAAGACGTTACTATCGCTGAGCTCTAGGATTTGTTTTAGCTTGTTGTTGCTTTCTTTTCCCCAGTCGGGATCTCAAGTTTCCCCCTTTCCCTCCCCATATCTTCTGGGCTGAGATGGTCTGCTTCCACTTACAATCCTTTATTGTAGACTACAGTCTTACTGGTGGTGGCCATTGCGATTTCTGGCTCCAGATGAGATGTCTCAATCTGTGAAACCAAAGAGGAGACAAGATCAGAATCATTATGCTGTAGCAGGAGCTCAATGGATCAATAAATTAATGTGGAGAGGTATGATATGCAAATAATGCCATGTGGATCATGCCTTTTCCGTGTCATTTTAATGTGCTTTACTCTGCTCAAGTCTCAACACAAAACTGTTTGGAGTGACTTATATTACATGAAATGATGCCCGCTCACTGCCTTGCTATAATATCCCATGAATTATAGAGTGTCTCTGCAAATCAAACATATCCCACCCATCATTTTCCAGGAGACATCTCTTCCTTTTCTGCAGCACAGTGCTAGAAGGATCCCAGTCCCCGAAGCTATTTGCATCCATAGGGACCAGCCAAGGGCTGTGTGGTGACACAAGGGGACAGTGCTCTCTCATGAAGCTCCTGGCCCAGTGCTCTACATCCTCCAACACAGAGGGATCAATGCTAAAATCTACCCACCTCTTCCTCTGTCTCCAGAAGATCTCCAGCCTTTTCCTATATTTCCCCTTTCACCAGCTTCACAAGAAGCTCTGAATCCCCCCAAACCTGTGAGTGATCCAGGATGCTCCCATTTCCCACAGCAAGCAAAGATCCCACTCCCAAGCGGGACGGGGCACCTTGCAAGACCAGCCTTTGAGGAATCCTATAGGTTGACTTGCTGCTGTCGCTGACACAATGCTAGGAACCCACGTTAAAATCGAGATGCTTTTGAAAATGTTTAACCTAGTTAGACAAATTAGCAAAAATTTGTGCAAAACAATTTAGGTATTTAAAATATTCAATGTTTTTAAAAACTGGAAAAACTGTTCTTAGCTTTCAGCTGCAAAAACCCAACAAAATATAACATCAAAGCAATCTTAACATGAGGTGCAACATAACCCTTCAGCAAAGCTGTTAAACAGCTACTGGAGCATCATGGGAAATAGCACTTCATTTATTCAAATGCACATATGTCAGGTTTTTGCACCATATGTCATTCCAAGCTATTTACAGTAATAATTAAATCTTAATCAACGTTTAACCTCTGTAAAATGTTTGAAGGGATCTAATCACCCTTCAGACTGCACTAATGAAGGAGAAATATATAAACATAAAAAGAAAATGATGCATAGATAGCACACCAGAAAGAACAGTAATTGCAAAATTGTATTTCTTTTAAATATAATCAGCAAATTATGTAAAGTAAGCCAACGAGTATTTTAAGTGAAGACATCTTGGGTGTCAGAGGTGTGATCAGCTAATTTTGTACTGCTATCCATAACAGATGTAGCATATTTTCTTTTCGTGCCATTATTAGCAACTTCACCATTGCTTTCTGTGCTGAAACACAAAGTGAAGCATTGTGCCGGGGAGAGCACCCAGCGAAGGTGCAGGAGAGGCTCTTCTCACCGACAGGATCCATTTTGAGGGAGGATGAAGTCGGATCTGCCTGGCTCTGACGCAGCTTTTCTTCCTATTGTTGTCTTCTTTTTCTCCCCGGGATGGAAAGGAAAGCTCTGAGGTGTTGGGGCTGGGGTGGTTTCACTATTGGCATGGGAATATCCAGGTGGGAAGTGCTTTAAAATGACCTGGAATTGGGTTGTTTGACCCTGAGCATCCATGGTGGGGTTGGGAGGGCTTGGGGATGTGGGGCAGCTTGGAGAGGGCAAATCCCACCTTACTACTGGGAAGCCTCCATAGGAAGCTAATGGAGAGCCACCACAGCCCCAACGGGAGCTGGAGAGGTGGGAGCTGCAGAGGAAAAGGAGGAAAGTCACATCTGCCACGGTGGACCCCACATTAGTGGTCTGAAAGCAAGATCCATGGGGAAACAGTGAGGACTTGGACGTGCTGAGTCTGGAAGAGAGGCGTTAAGGGAGATGTGGTATTTGTGTGTGCAAGAGGATAGAGCATGGAAGAAAGGAGAACTGTTTCGTTCACGGGCTCTTGGGACACCATTCAAAAAGCATCGAGTAGGATCCAAGCTGAACAGCAGGAAGAGTATCCTAGTGGGAAGGAGCAAAGTATTGCAACCAAATGCTTGGGGAAGGTGTGGTGTCTCTGTGGTGGGAAGTTTGCAGCACAGATTAGATGAAAGCCATCAAGAATAGTTTAAGCAGAATTGAGCTCGTCTTGATGGAAGGAGACAGATGAGATAACTGCTGCTAAGTCCTTCCAGCTTCCTCCCATGGGTCCAGGAGGAAAACAGCCTCCTTTCCATGCATGGCAGCGCTCTTCATTCACAGCAATGCTGCACACAAGGCTCTTGGATGGGATGGGTTCAGGAGGGACAGGATTGAGGTGTCTGAGCAGAAGGTCGAGGGAATGAAAGCCTAATGCAAGATGGACACACGGTCAGGGACTCTGGAGGTCTTGAAAGAAGATACAACTGGTCATAGACATTGGTCTGGAGCTGCATGCCCCTGAACTCACCTAAGCCCCTTTCTGAAGCCCGGGATGATGTGAAACGTTATTTGCTGGGATGTGACTGGTTTCACTGGAGCAACACCTGAAGATGTGTTCTGGTTAACTTGAATAAAACAGACATTAAAACCTGCTTTGAGCCTCAGCTACAGGACTCCAAGGGATGCAATTGCCCCAAGGACAGAAGAACAAGTAACTTACCCCTCCCATTGGGAAATTGAATGCACAAAAGCAAGGAGAAGCATTAGGGTGCCGGGCTGCAGATATTAAGACAACTTTAAGACACAACCTTACTGTGCACCATTTCAGCCTCTGAATCCCTCAGGGCTTCTTGTTGGAAGGGGTAATTCCACCTATTTTGGTGCAAACTTCTGGCTCTCCAGGTGCTATTCTGGCTCTCCAACATCCTGGACCTGCTTGGCCACTGGACATGGCACTGTGAAGCACATCTGGAGTTTCTTGTCCAGTTTCTTGTGTCTCAGCTTTAAAGAAGACCCCACAGTAGGGTCCTTCCTGGTTATGGCCATACTGGAACCCCTCTAACAGGGAATGCTTTCCAGGGAGGGTGCTCTGAGGAACAGGTTCTACCCTGCTGGGATAGAATCCCACATGGGATGACTTTGTCCTTTCAAACTGAGCACCCACCATGGGACTGGGTTTGAATTGTGTCCATCCTCTTCCTCCTGGTAAGGCAGATCTACCTGCACTGGGGCAAAGGAAGATCTCACTCCTTGCTCTGGAATGACAGCACTGAAGTGCTTACTGGAAAAGTGCCTTCAGCAATGAATCCAGAGAAGTCCAGGAGGGACACAAGCTCACAACAGCACTGAGGACACCAGGGTGTAAAAGTGCCACTCCAAAGAGTGCTACAAGGGGCTTGTTTGGGGCAGAACCACAGGCTTTCAGGCAGCACTGACCACTCTGTATCCTGACATAACTGCACGTATGGATGTCAGGATATAATGAGGCAGAGGGAGAAGAGGGAATTACTTCATCCCTCTGTGAGGCTACCAGGAGCTTTGCTATAGATGCAGGGAGATCCTCACTGGGGACAAGACCAAGGTGCACCTCCAAACTCCTCCAGCCCATCACAACACCTGAGAGCCAACACAGGCTGAGGATGCTCCTCTTCCCTTTAGCACCCAGCCAAGTGCATGAAGCAAGAAACGGTGTCCCCTGACCTTACTGAAGTGACTGTTTATAAACCAGCATCCCCCAGGTGATGCAGGCAGGGCAACAGTGCTGGCTTCTGAGTGGCATTCCTGACCCAGTGAAATCCATCCCTCCTGAGGAACAAAGCCACAGCAGAGGGAATCGCCTCTCGCCATGCCCACTGTATGCCAGCTCTCTTCCCCCCATCCCTGCCTTGCAGTGGGAGCCTCTCTCCTCTCATCAGCACAGACAAGGCTAATTGGGGTGATAAAGAACTGGCTCCGAGTGCTGGCGTGGGCTGGAGGAACAAATGGTGCGGTGGTCACAGCTGGTGCTGCGGAGATGGAGAGGGAGAGGGTGTGAGGCAGGCTCCCGGCTCCCAAAGTTCCGTCAGCCCGTGTTGGATGCGGGGTGACGAGGTGGGGGGTTGTGTGTGTGTGTTTTGCATTCGCTGCTGACACGGGTGTAGCGTACAGGCGCGTCCGGTGAAGCAGAAGCAGGCAGAAAGCAGATGCTTTTTGTTTGGGGTTGATACTCATTTCTATCCCAGCTCGGGAAAAGGTGTAGAAAGGAATGTGCTCCGAAGAGTGCAGGGAGAGAGATAGGTCTAGGCACGCTGCCAGGGATCCTGTAATGATATGGAAGGCAGCTAGGGGAGACAGGAGCAGATGGATTTGGCATACAGCTCATCACTCAGCCAAAAAAAGGGAGAGGGGGGGGAGAAGAAGGGAGAAAGCAGCCAATTTTGGGAGGGGGAGGGTCATGAGGACTGACGGATGCTGTAGTGGGAGGTGGGGGAAGGGAGGACCAGGCTGGTCACCGCATCTTCTGCTGCTGCCTTGGCAGTGCCAGCAAGGGGGATGTGATGGTGGCCCCGGTTCAGAGCTCAGGAGGGTTATCCCGGCCCTTCCAGCAGCCCTCTGGCATCTCCTCCTGGGCCATCAGACAGCAGGGCAATGGCTGAGGGCAGTGCCAAGCTAATGGAGCACTGGTGAAGCTCAGTGAGGTGTAACAAGGACTGTGGTTAATAAATGGCACCATAGAATCATGGAATCATTTAGGTTGGAAAAGACCTTCAAGACAATCAAGTCCAACCATTAACCCAGAAGTGACAAGTCCAACACTAAACCACATCCTTAAGTACCACATCTTTTAAACACCTGCAGGGCCGGTGCCTGCAGCCCTGCCCTGGGCAGCCTGTTCCAATGCCTGAGCACCCTCTGGGGCAGGAATTGTTCCTCAGCTCCATCTAAACCTGCCCTGGTGCAGCTTGAGGCCGGTTCCTCTTGTCCCATCCCTTGTTCCTTGGGAGCAGAGCCCAGCCCCTCCTGGCTCCATCCTCCTGCAGGCACTTGGAGGGAGCCATCAGGTCCCCCCTGAGCCTTCTCTTCTCCATCTGAACCCCCCAGGTCCCTCAGCCGTTCCCCATCTCTCTTGTGCTCCAGGCCCTGCACCAGCTCCATTCCCTTCTCTGGTCCCACTCCATCCCCTCAAGGTCTCTCCTGTAGTGAAGAACCCAGAGATGAGCACAGGATTCAAGGTGCAGCCTCCCCAGTGCCCAGCACAGGGGCACAATCCCTGCCCTGGCCCTGCTGCCGCACTGGTGCTGGTACAGACCAGGATGCTGGGGGCTTCTTGGCTGCCTGGGCACAAGCTGCTCATGTTCAACTCCATCAATCAGCACCTCCAGCTCCTTTTCCATAAGCAGTTTCCAGTCACCCTTCCCCAAACCTGGAATGTTGCAGGGGGTTGATGTGGCCCAAATGCAGGACCCAGCACTTTGCCTTGTTGAAGCTCACACCATTGGCCTTGGCCCATCAATCCAGCCTGTCCAGATCCCTCTGTAGACCCTTCCTATCCTCAAAGCAGTTCAATACTCCTGCCCATCTTGGTGTCATCTGCACACTCACTGAGGGCGCACTCAATCCCTTCATCCAAGTCATTGATAAGGATATTAAACAGAACTGGCCCCAGTACTAAGCCCCAGGAACACCAGTTGAGCCTGGCCACCAACTGGAGTTGACTCCATTCACCATCCCTCTTTGGGCTCAGCCGTCTAGTCTTCTACTCAGTGAAGAGTACACCCATCCAAGCCAGGAGCAACCAGTTTGTCCCAGAGAATGCTATGGGATACGGTGTCAAAGGCTTTACAGAAGCCCAGTAAACAGCATGCACAGCCTTCCCCTCAGCCACTAAATGGGTCACCTTGTCACAGAAGGAGACTGGGTTAGTTAAGCAGGACCTGCCTTTCATAAACCCATGTTGACTGAGCTCGATCACCTTCATGTTCTGTATACATGCTGCATGTATTCAAGCTGATCTCCACAAAGTCTGGCTGACAGGCCTGTGCTTCCCTGCATCCTCCTTCCAGCCCTTCTTGTCACATTTACTAACTTCCAGTCAACTGGACATCCCAGTTAGAGAGGACATGAAGGACCAGCAGCTGCTGCTTCCATGGTGGTGAACACTGCACACACAGATGGAGATGGGCACATCCAGCACCATGAACAGGTTCTGCTCTGTCCTCAGTGTCCTCACTGAAGAAACACCATGTTTTTCCTTGGATAGCTGAGCTCCTCAACCATGCCATGGTCACCAAGCACTGCTGCTTGTAACTTGGTGCAACCATGGCATGAGAGCAGCTCTGTAAAGTCCTATGGAGGCTTCCTTTTGCCTTCAACCTGTAGTCACCCAACCCAACTCTGCCCAGAAGCAGAACTTCATTAAATCTGGTTTAAGATACTTTCTTGGGGTCAAACCCCACCTTGATTGGGTTTTCAATGATCTTGGTCCCATGGTAAGGCTGCCTAAGTTGTTCTTTCAGATATCTCAGACCTTCTCTTCTTTCAATTGACAGTAGCTAAACCCATGTTGATGGGGCTGAAATAATGCATTGAACCTCTGCTTCATTTCATAGGGTTTTCCAAAACTGGGAAATACAAACTGAGTGAGCTAAAGATCCCAGATGTCAGAATTTAAAGTGCTCCCCATGGATCCACTCACTAAGGGATGAGATGAGGAAATGGTGCTGGCTAAGGATTGTCTCTTGGAAATGCTATGGACCTATGGTCAACTGAAGGTGAGAGAATACAGGAAATGCCCCATCTCACCCCAAACCAAACCACAGGAGATGTTCTTCACAGATACCCAGCCTCTGGTTAAAGAGTCCAAGCAAGAGTGGAGCCACAAGACCTCCCAGTATCCACTTCAAAGGGCATCAGCCACCTCCATGGATCACATCAGCCTAAGCTTGGACTTATAGCTTTGCACTCATCGATCTGCTGCATCAGGAGCTTGCTCCTGCCAGAAGGTTTCTTCCCATGAAAGGGTTCAAAGATCCTTAACCTTCCTTTGTTACAGTTCATAGAATCACAGCATCAACCAGGTTGGAAAAGCCCTTTAAGATCATTGAGTCCAACCATTCCCCATTACTGCCAAGGCCACCACTAACCCATGGCACCGAGGGCCTCATCTACACAGTGTGTGAACACTTCCAGGGATTCCATCACTTCCCTGGGAAGCCTATTCCCATACAGACAAAACTCCTGCTTCTTCTCTACGAGGCAGGTTATTGTTTGAGCTATTGGTGTTAAAGCTCTTTTCTGACCACTTCCCAGTTTTCCTACGTAGTTAAAACTACTTACCCCCAAACTGGACACACTGGTTGAGAGATGCTCTCATGCCTAACGTACATGGTAACAAATAACCTCATATATACCTGATACTCAGTTTGCTGGCCAAATCACAAAGGTGGGGGGAAATGATTTTGAGATAAACTTCAATTTTATTAGGTTTCCCTTCAAGTTAATAATAAAAGTTGAGCTTTAGAGTTGACCTGTCCACTTCTCCTCACTTTTTGTTTCCCTCAAGCCTTATAGACCCCCTCTGTTAAATGAATGTTCTGTTTGCATAAGAAAAAACATCATATCTAGTCAAAATGTATTCTCAAAAGCATGGAAACGAGTTATTGAACTCCATTTCCATCCCTGATGCTGGGGAGGGTGTTAGCAAAACATAACCAGAACCTAAGAAGCCACTCACAGCCCAGCAGCCGGGTGTCCCTGCACCCATCACAGGTAGCTCCATGTCCAAATCTGGCCCTATCTGGGATGCAAGAGCCCCATGGCTTGGTGGGAGCTCACTGATGGTTTCCATACATCAACCTTCCCAAAGAAGTGCCAACTTTGGGGTCAGCTCAAGAAGTGAGGGATGGATCCCCCTGGAATGCAGGGATCAAAGAGCTGTGCACCTGCTGGTGGCCTTCTCACCATCCTGCTTTGATCACCTCCTTTTGTCTGGCACACCAAGATATGCAGCTGCACCAGGGACTGACATTCCCTAAGAGTCTGGGATTCCCCCCAGCAACACACTGCAAGGAGCAGAGCAGATGGGCTTTTCCAGCCAGGGCTGTGCTGAGGAAGCTGGTGAGCAGAGCCTGTGCATGCTGCAAGAAGAGGACCATGAAGGTTGTGCATCCACACGGCACATGTACACAGCCTGGAGTCTGAATGCCACGGATGCTGCAACCAGCAGCACCCACCTGCAGCTGCAGGAAACAAGAGGGTCTGATGGTGGCACCACACATACCCTGCTATGACATCTGTAAGATATAAAGTATGTCAGTGACACTGTTAGTGCCACAAGCTATTCTCACTCTATCACATCTGCTGACACCTCTGCACCGTCCCCTGAACACGTCACTGCTGTTAGCAAAGCACGACAGGCAAAGTGTCAGCAGCACCTTGGGTGCCATCAGGCTTCTGTATAGAGACGAGTACAGATTCCTCATGCTCAACAGATGTTTGGATGGAGATGTGCAGTTGCACATCTGATAGCTACAGGGCTTAAGATGTTACTGCCCTCACCTTAAATGGGAACAACGGGTTCTGCCCTGAAGCAGAGCAGAAGTTTGTGGGATTTATGGGTTAGTTATTGGAGAGTCATTTCCACCACTTCACTGGCAAACTTGGCAGTGCTAAATTAACAGTTGGAGCTGATCATAGGATCATAGAATCATAGGATCCCAGAATGCTTTGGGTTGGAAAGGACCTTAAATCCCATCCAGCTCCAACCTCTGCCACGGGCAGGGACCCCTTCCACTGGAGCAGCTGCTCCAAGCCCCTGTGTCCAACCTGGCCTTGAGCACTGCCAGGGATGGGGCAGCCACAGCTTCTCTGGGCACCCTGTGCCAGCGCCTCAGCACCCTCACAGGGAAGAACCCATCCAGCATTAAACACTACTGTCCAACCAGGCTGGAGCAGAGCACAACTGCCCCATGGCAATGAGCAACCCTTGCCCAGCAGCACATTCATTTCCAGAGCCCTGGAAGTGACTGATGACAACAGTCAGTGTCAGGAGGTGGGATAACAATATATAACAGCAAGGCTGCAAGTAGCTGCTCAGCATGTCCCTGCCTGTCCTGCAGCAGAGCAGCTCAACAGCCTCGTTTCGCTCCTGTGCTCTGTCCCCCATATCCATTCACTGCCTCAAACCAGTCCATCAGTGAGATACCAGCTGTAACCTTCCAGTTCCGCATGGGAACCCATCATCGCTGATGCCTCAGGATGACACCAATGATGAAAAGACATGGTGAGATGAATGAAAGCCACTCCTAGGAGCTGGGTTTGGTTAGCACCGGGCTCACGCAGCTCTCAGACCCTCTCAAGTATTCCAGCTTTATGAACACATTGAAAGGTCAAACCCCAACACGACACCATCTCCAAGTCATTACAGAATTGAAGAGGGATGCCCACAGCACCAGAAACCTCAAGCATTAACAAAACCACCAGCATTAAAACAAATAAAGGCCTTGAAACCATAAGGTTTCAAACAGCAAGATCCAGATAAAGTTCTTTCTGTCTGCCACATAAGAGAGGCATTTCCATTTCTCTCCAGCAATCCAGGAAGTCCAAGCGCTTTCCTTCCTTTCCCACAGTCACTGCTATCAAGGAGGTGCCAGCCTGTGTCCCCAGTGAGGTGGCACCTTGGTCTGCAATGCTTCACAAGGGACCAAGGGGTAAGACACAAGCAACACAAACTTATGATCCATACAGAGGAATGGAGCAGCTCAGGAATGAGACTTAAGGTAAGGACCCTTCTTCAGGAGAGGACTTGTCCCAAAACTGTGCAGGGCATTCAGCCTATAGCATGACCTCAGAGAAGCATCATAGAATCATAGAATAGTTTGGGTTGGAAAGGACCTTAAGCTCATCCAGTTCCAACCCCCCTGCCATGGGCAGGGACACCTCACACTAAACCATGGCACCCAAGGCTTCATCCAACCTGGCCTTGAACACTGCCAGGGATGGAGCATTCACAACCTCCCTGGGCAACCCATTCCAGTGCCTCAACACACCCACAGTAAAGAACTTCCTCCTTATATCCAATTAAACTTCTCCTGTTTCAGTTTGAACCCATTACCCCTTGTCCTATCACTAAGTCCCTAATGAACAGTCCCTCCCCAGCATCCCTGTATCCCCCTTCAGACACTGGAAGTTGCTCTGAGGTCTCCACGCAGCTTCTCTTCTCCAGGCTGAACAGCCCCAACTTTCTCAGCCTGTCTCCATACAGGAGCTGCTCCAGCCCCTGAGCATCCTCGTGGCCTCCTCTGGACTTGTTCCAAGAGTTCCATGTCCTTTTTATGTTGAGGACACCAGAACTGCACACAATGTTCCAGGTGAGGTCTCACAAGAGCAGAGGGGCAGGATCTAACCTCCTTTGCCCTGCTGGTCACGCTCCTTTTGATGCAGCCCAGGATACAGTTGGTTTCTGGGCTGTAAGCACACACTGAAAGAAGCCTCACAGGACGTGGTGCAGACATCCTTTGGGGAACATTAAAGCCAATGGATGGGTGGGAGTCATCAGCCCACTTAAAATATGACCTTGAGAACCCCCAAACTTGCACAGTTTAGTTGGGGTCACTGTACCTTGCTGGGATGAAAAGCATTTACAGAGACTTGGAGTTGTCTCTGCTGCTTTTGAGTGCGAACATTATGAATGTGGCAAGTTTCCCTCTTGATGAAAATGAGCCATTAGATCCATTCTGGTAAGAAACCCTCAAGCAGTTCTGTCAAGGAAGAGAGCATTTGTTGCTGTTTGGTGAGAACATCAAACATCCTGCTCTTAGGAATGAGAGGATGATGGGTTTGCATTGGTATTGCAGGATTTAGGGGTGTCCTTGTTGCTCTAAAGAAGCTAAGGAAGTTCCTCAGGATCCCAGTCTCCATCACATTTCCCTCTGTGAAGGCCCAACAGCCTCACTAGAAAGAGGCTGCTCGATCTAAATGATTTAAAAAGCAATTACAGATGATTATATATATACTTGTGCTTGGGATATGTGATTAATAAGGCATTCTCTACAGTAACAAGCATCCTTATGGCAGGCAAGTCTGGACAACCGGCCACCTTCCTTTGCTTGTATCCTGGACACCTCACTTGAAGCAGTCTGAGGTACCACTGCTTAAGCTGAGCTTAAAGAACCCTCTCCAAATACACAGGAAAGGACACATCCGACCCTGTGCAGCGAGAGATAGGCAAAGCCAGGTGACAGTCATGAAAGATCTGGGGATGAACCCAACTGCACCAAATAAAGAGGCTGTTGGTGACCAGGGCTGAAAGAGGATTCAGTCTTTAGGGTGGGTTGGCAGAAAGAGAGAAAAGGTCCTGAATAGAATAAAGAATAAACCAGCAAACCCAATGACCCAGGGGGGGACTGCACAGGGCAGGAGGAGACAGGGATGCCCCTCTCCTCGAGCAGGGAAGGAATCCTTGGGGGAAGTGCTTTGGGATGAGCCGCTCTGTTTACAGTAGGTGCTGCTGAAAGGTGTCCTGAAGAAAGACAGCAATTAACAGGCCTGGAAAAAAATGGCTTCTTTCCACAAAGTGCCTTTTAAGTAATGTTTTTCGGGCCACTTTAAGGGTTAATGTTTAGCTGTTTATCCGGACTTGTCGGATGTCAGCTCTTTCTTTTGACTCCTAATGGCTTATAGCCATCAGGAGGTGAAGCCTCCTCAAAAGAGATGGTGTCAGGAATGTTTTTCTATGCCCACCAGCACCCACACACCTGCAGGAGCCTGTGCTTGCAGGATGGATAGTTTACATACTTGAACCTGTATCCCAGGGACAGAGATATAAACATGAAACCAGATCCTGTCTGACACCGCGCTGAAGCCCCTGGGCAGCACAAAGGGTTCCTTTCTCCCACACCCACCACGAATGACCAGACCACAAAGAGCAGTTTGGTACTAGCAAGAACAAGCTCTGTTGGGCCAGGTTAGGATTTAGGGCCAGATCCTGTCAGGTTTTCAGCACCTTGGGCTCTCTGGTGAGCGCTGGTTGTGAAACAAAAGGACCACTCTCAGGAGCTGACTTCAAACAGCAGCTGGGTCACAAATCAAAGCCTCTGGGACAGGGAAGGTGAGAACAAAGAGCCAGGCTCCAAATCAATCAGAGCACTGCTCACTCGTGACCTGCCCCAGACGAGATGTCATTGAGCCTAATAATTACACCGTGAGGTGCAAACAGGCTGAGCCGTTGTAAACCTACACCCCTTCCAATGTTGCCTAAGGGCTTGTGAAGAGGGATGGTGGAGCTGGTGCTCCTGAAGACCTGATCCTTCCTCTTCCTCTTGGAAAGGAGGATGTTTGTTCACAGAAGTGACTGAGACCCCCCAACCCCAGCCCACTGTGGAGCAGGTCGGCATGGGAAACACTTCAATTTTGGGAAATACATGGGTAAAAAACCATGGGAAACATCCAGAAATCGTGGAATGATAGACTGGTTTGGGTGGGAAGGGACCTGAAAGCTCGTCCAGCTCCAGCCCCCTGCCATGAGCAGGGACACCTTCCACTAGAGCAGCTTGCTCCAGTCGGAAGAACCTGGCTCCTTGGAAAACAAGGATCTGCAAACCCTGCCCTGGCAATCAGGGCAGGTAAAGGAAAACCTGGGAATGGAGGGCTAAGCCAGAACACATCATCTCTTCTGATCCATGCTCTAGGAGAGTGCTGGTGAGAGCAGTGAAGGAAGGGAGACATCAGGGAAGCGAATGGTGAAAGCACTCCTGTCTGAAGCCATGGGAGATGGAAACCTCTCCCAAAATGGGCTGTTTACCCCAGAGACAGGTTCAAGTTCATGGCTCGTCCCTTAGCAAGCAGCCTCAGACAACTTGGCCCATTCAGCGGATTGCATGGTCACCACCTTGAGATGTACACGTGAGGACTCCTATTGTGCTGCATGAGTAAGGTCCTATTGCTCTGCATGAGCTACTGAGACAGCAGAGTCGAGCACTGGACACTGGTCCCACTGTGCTCTGAGCTGCTCTGGTGGCTTCATGAAGATCCATGGCCAAGGCTGTGATTTGATCTGGAGCAGGGAAGGAGCTGGTGACAAACACTTCGATCTCCAGACTTCAGGTCCATGCCCAGGATGTCAGCAAGAGGAGGCTCCATCAGACGTATGGCAGGACAGATGTAACCTTCACCCTTCGCTTTGTGTCCAACAATCTCAGACACTTGGAGCAAAGGCTAAAGAGATCTTTGCCTTTCCACTGATCAGTTGAGGCATGGTTCTGTCAAGGTGCAGGATGATACTGGGTTTGGGTTGGAAAGGACCTTAAGATCACCCAGTTCCAACTCCATGCCATGGGCAGGGACACTGCACACTAGACCCTGTTGCCCAGGACTCTGTCTAGCTTGACTTTGAACACTGCCAGGGATGGGGCATTTATCATGCATTGACTCTCCTGTAATGCAAGACTACATTGGTCCTCTGATGTCAAAACTCAGCTCAGATAAGACCTCTAAATCATAAACCAAGTTAACACAGAGAGGTCCCAGACCAAAATTATCACACCACAACTCCCTGAGTAGAGGCAGAGCTATTGCTGTGTGTAACAACATGGGCCAGAATCCAGTCTTGGGCTTAGGGACAACTGGTATGGCACAACCTGCATCCATATGGCCAAACTCTTCCCCGAGAGAGGGAGGCTTTATTCATTGGAAGCAGTCCCTGAGTCCCACCAGCATCAGCTGGGAAGCCAAAACTGATCCAGAGAGGATGCAGACAATCAACCAGGCTGAACACCATGGACCAGTGACCAGCTTGTACTCACACCCTGTTGGGTTTAGAAGTATAGATGTGGTTTATGGTTTCCTTAGGTTATTATTCCTTATAAACCATGGATTAGCAATTTACATTTGATTTTTATGCAACCACATCCAGCCTGTGTGTAGTCATGGCAGTATCATTCTGTTCTCCAAATATCACCTCCTCTCCCATCACTTTACTCTTCCAGGTGCAGGACTATACTCTGAAAGGAGCCACTCATTTGTCCTCCAGCCTCTGACAGGAATGAATCCATCCTTAGCAAAGAACACCAGACACAAACCTTGCTAAGCACCATCCTTCATCTGAAGGCCAGAACAGGGCTCAACACACTTCCAAATACCCCACGTCTTCTCTCCAGCCCCACAGCAGCATCCAACCACTCAGTACCATGTAAATCCCACAGGTTTCTGCTCAAGTAGAAAGTTTCATGGACATTAAAGAACCATAGAATCACAGAGTAGTTTGGGTTGGAAAGGACCTTAAAGCTCATCCAGTTCCAATCCCCTGCCATGGGCAAGGACAGCTTCCAGTGGACCAGGTTCCTCCAAGCCCCATCCAACCTGGCCTAAAGAAGCTCCCAGGCATCACCTCTCCCTTTGAAGTTGATGTGGAAAATAAAGATAGTCTTGCTTATGTCAAGTTACAATCAGTTACTTTGCTAGCAGAGAAACTAGAGCAGTACACAGGAGAGGAACCTCAGATGAACCTCTAAATGCTTCGCAAGTCAACGACGGAGCATTGCCTGTGTGTCAGTGTGAAACCAAACCTTCAGGGCACAGCTTGAATCTACTGTAGTCGTTGGGAGACACATACCCCCAAGCCTCCAGCCTCCTGCAGTCCTTAAGTATCTTGTGCTGCTCCTTCCAAGACCAACCTCCATCCCAAGGGCAGGCTTTGACCAGTGTGTTCATCTCACCAGAGCCTCAAGAACCCATTGCTCAGAAGCAAATACCACCGAACTTCTCACTTCCCAACCATTTTCCCCCATGGCAGCTGGCAAATCCTTTCCTTTGCTTCTCATCCAAGTTGGACAAAATCACTGCAGAGAATCCCTCCTGCTCCCCCCCCCCCCTTGTGCAATGCAATCCCAAGGGAGAAATGGTTTCATGGGGACCCCCTGCTGTCTTGCATCTGATTTCCCTCCTAAGTATGGTATAGGGAAGCGTCTCGAGGGCTATGGCTGTGACCTCCATACAGCTCTTTTGTCAAGTGCCATTTCATTAAAAAATCAGCCTTTTAACTGTGGACACATTTCAACCTCACCAAATCTGCTAATTATTGACAGTTGGTGAAGAGGAGATTTCACTTGTTCCTCCTGTTAAACTGCATCTAATTAGTAATTACTGGTTCACTGTCATCTTTACTGCAATAATCCCACTGCACATTGGCTCATTAACCTTTTGCTTTTCTAAAGCAGCCTGCCAACAAGATGAAGGCTAAAACAGATTGGAAAACAATAGCTCAGCCTTGGATTTTAGGCTGTTTATTCCCCTTGTCCTGGAGATCCAAGAGGAAGATTATTTGGAAGAAAAGGCTTTCAGCTGAAATCAGCCTCATTCCGGAAGATGGTTTGGTTTGCCCTAACCAGCAACCAAAGCCCTTTAAACTCAACCCATAGGGAGGGCATGTGGATTGCAGCAAGTGGAAGGGTTTCTCTGCCATCAGCTCTTGCTTTCAGCTCCATTTCTCACCTGGGTTTATCCCTCTTTATCAGCACAACCAGCACACCGGGCATGAGATGAGGCAAGTTTCAATGGCTTTGGGGCATCCTGGACGTCCAAGAGCATCCTTTTGGATGCTGAAGAAATGAATGATGTGGATGAGCAGAGACCAAAGGGTGGAAAAAGGAGTGGAGCAACCCCATGGTTCTTTCTTCTGCAGCTACACTGAATTTCATTTGCACAAGTCCCATTTTCAGTTTGGAACTGTCACAGCTGTTTCTATTGGCAGTGCATAGCTGAGTAGGAGTTGTCAGTGGGGATGCTGTAGGATAGGCGGTTAGAAAAGAGATTCCCCGGGGGGCATGGGAGGCAGTTGGAGGTTGTGGGCTAAATGCATTAACTAGATGTTTCTCCTAAACTTAACAGCAGTGAATGACTTAATGCATATTGATGCATTTAGGTACTGGAGTTAACACTGTATTGGGCTTAAAAGCGTGTTTCTCAGCATCTTAAGCGTGTTTAGTTGCAAGGACCCATCTCTTTATGGCTGACACTAGGGCTTTATTCTCATAAGTTGATCTTGAAAACCATAACATCTAGAAAGAAGCTGTAATTCTGTTGCACTGTTGTAGATATCCAAATGGATGCATGGAATCCCAGACTGGTTTGGGTTGGAAGGGACCTTAAATCCCATCCAGCTCCAACCCATGCAGTGGGTAGGGACCCCTTCCACTGGAGCAGCTGCTCCAAGCCCCTGTGTCCAACCTGGCCTTGAGCACTGCCAGGGATGGGGCAGTCACAGCTTCTCTGGGCACCCTGTGCAAGCGCCTCAGCACCCTCCCAGGGAACAGCTTCTGCCTAAGACTGAACCTAAATCTCCTCTGTTTAAGTCTGAACCCATTACTCCTTGTCCTATCACTATAGTCCTTGATGAAGAGAATGTACAGATTCCATCTGTACAACATCAAGGTCTTAGCTATGCCAAATACCAACCCAAGGGAAGATCTGGATGCATTCACCTTCCCAGTACATGAAGGTTGTCCAGCTCCACAGTTTTCATTTACCTGTTATTGGTGTTTCTCCACAGAACCAGAGCCAAATCCTGGTTTCTCTTACATTACTTTAAACCAGGTATAAGTGTGAAGCAGCTACAGCTGATGTGATAAGGTGGCTGCATTTATCTAACACACAGGGCTTCAGTTCTGCTTGAAAACTAATTGTAAGTTTAAGCCCCTTTAGAAGAGTGGATCAAAGGCGGCCAGTCAAGCTCCCATGCTAAAACAAGTGCTTAATAACACATCAGCTCTCTGTGTTTGCTCTCTGACTAAAGAAAAAGGACTGTGAATGTGTGATTAAGGGCAGAATTTGGCTCATTTACAATTCCTGAAAGGGCTGCTGCTCAGACCATAATCATATTTTTGGAACAGAACACGCCTATTACATCTTGTTGTTAATAATTTACTCCCTGGGTAGGGCTCATTATAACAGCATCATCTCAGACGTGTCATGTTCAGAGCTGCTTCACATACTGTGGTTATGAGAGAAAGCAGATACACACATGCATGCAGAGATACACATGCATGTGCATTGGGAGATCAATGTTGGAACACTCCATGTCATAGAGTCACAGAATCATAGAGTGGTTTGGGTTGGAAGGGAGCTTAAATCCCATCCAGTTCCAACCCCTGCCATGGGCAGGGACCCTTTCCACTGGAGCAGCTGCTCCAAGCCCCTGTGTCCAACCTGGCCTTGCAAACATATAGCAAGTAATGAATGCATAGCTCCCTGGAAGTCTGCTCACACCAGGCTGCTCTGGAGTCCTTGGCATCGACAGATGTGAGGTCCAGCTGTGCACGTGGAGCTGCCTCCAGCTGAGCAGAGCTCAGATCCCAGTAGGTAATGAGCTCCATCACCAGCTGGAATGGTTTCACTTCATTGACACGAGGCGTGGGCAGGGAGCATCATTCTGTTTGATCTACTAATCAGCGCTGATTCATGTTTACACTGCAGATAACATTTCATCTGCTGGAGAAGGTCATTGTCGAGTGATGCTGGGTGGTTTCAGTAGTGCCTGATGCCTGCAGTTTGAATATCCTTCTGAAGGAAGGCAGACCTTCGTTTTCCTTGTGGGCTAGAATTCATTCAGCTCTTCGCATCGACACAATTCTTCACGCTATGGTATCACATACTAGACATTTTAAACTATGTGGCACCCATCAAGCTAAAACATAAAGGCCAAAAGACCTTGTGAGCTTCAGTTTTAGACAAACTAAGGCAACAAAATGCTGTTCTTCTAGAGCCCAAAGTGTTGAATTCTGAATAATCCAGACTCTGCTACCACAACTATAATTCCCATTGACTTCCTTAGCACACACTTCCTATTTCAGAGGAGTGATGCCTACAGAAAACATTGGAAGTGGACAAAATGCTGAATTCTAAAACAGAATTGCAGGGTGAGTTTCCTGTCTATGTTGAACGAATGGTTTGGTTTGGCTCAACACATCAGTAAGAGGGGAGAAAATACACAGTGATGGCTGCTTAAGGCTCGAGATGACACCAAGTCTGGGACAGTGGTAAGGAATTAAGAGCCCAGGTCACTGAGACCTCTGGACCACATGGTGCTCTGTGGAGCACAAGTCAATGAGCATCATACACAGAATTCCCTCTGGGCACAAAGAGTGCGTGTGCCAATGGAATGGGGCACCATTTGGGGGGGAATGGTGGCAATGGCCCCTCTGGGGTAAATGAGGTTGGCTGCACCTCCTATGGTCTTGCTTCCCTGATTGATTTCCCAGGAAAAGCCTTCTGCTGAATGAAGCTCCTTTCCCTGAAAATAGGAGCATAATAATTGGAGCATTCCCTGGAATAAGAGCATTCTACAAGCAATGCTCTATGCCCAAGTCTCCTTCCAGCAGGAACTTTGGACATAATCCAGGCACCTTGAATGGATGTGAGACCTCCAAATACTCCTCAGTCTTTCATAACCAAAACCTCTGAGCAGAACTTGGGCTCACAGCAGAAAACTGATGGACAGGGAGCTAAGGTTGAGCTCACGCCAAAATGACTAACATGCTTCTGTGGATGTATGAATTCAAGCAGGCAAATCACATTGCTCCCGCAACTGGTACTTGTGCAACTTCTTACTGGAATACTGTGTCTGGTTCTTATGGAAGGGCTCCAAAAAGGATGTTGACTAATTAGAAAAAGTTTAAGGAAGAGCCATATGAATCATTAAAGCTTCAGAAAACACGTCTTTTAGCAAGAGACTCCAAGATTGAGACATATTACGTCTCTTGAAGAGAAGACGAAGGGACAGTTTTATCTCAGCCTGGAAATAGCTAAGAAGGACAACAGAAAATCTGTAACAGGTTTTTCAGTCTAGCAGACAAGTGTACAACAAGATTCCCTGGCTAGGAGTCATGGATATACCCGTGAAATGATTTCTCCAGTGGAGGCTGGCATACCAGTTACTGATCAGCTCTTCTAGGTGACACAGACACAACTCCAGTAAGGTCCCTTGCTCTGTTTGATGGGGGTTTATCACTTTATAATAGGGACCCTCCCTGTAAAGGTACAAACACACAGTCTGCAAATCTGTCAGCTCCAAACAGTCGAAATGAATGACTTACAAACAAACACCCCTTAGCAATGCATTGAGCTGACTTGGGTGGATTTCATTTCTGTTGCCTCTGTTCACCCCCAGCCTGCATCTTCCCAGAGCCAGGCTAGAAGAGGGAAAGGCAGAAACCCTAAAAGAAGCTCTGGAAAGCACATCCACATCAAATGTACATCCCAGGCTCTTTGCTTAATGGACAAAGACTTGTTTTCACTAAGTTAACACCTAGGAAATGCCACTGTGATGGGATAGGGTGAACAGAAACATGCTCTCTCCCACGCAGCTTAGCTCTGACTGAGCTCATGTCCCCAGACAAGACAGGATGAACCCAGCTGGAGTCTCAGAGTCACCCACCAGAAAAACCAACATCCCTTCACTTGTGATTGGATCAGAGCTGACCTGGGCATCACTAAAGCAGGACAGGATACCCACTGTGCTAGCTGAGACACTGGCGATCAAGCAGGCAGGACATGGTCTTCATACCTTTAAACCCTCCACCTTATTGCAACCTGCTTGTGCTTCGATCCCTCATGTTTTGATTTGTCCTCCATGTGGGAGAGGCCTGGAGCAGATCACCCTTGTGGTAGAACAGTGGATGCAATGGAAGGGAGAAGGATCAGAGAATCACCCATGACCATCCCTTGCCTTACAGCAAAGGTGTATTTGCTGGGTGGAACAAACTCTGTTCTGTTCCTCCTCTGTTTTCCTGGAAGGTACATCCCACCACATGGTCCAAACACTGGTTAGAGGCATAGAAAAGCTGTGTGATATTAATCCACATAATGTGCTAACAGGAGGGACTAACATAACCATCACTTGCCAAGTGACTCTGTGCTTGTTCAAGTGAAGAAGACAGCAACCGACTTCATCCAAACATGGAGGAGTCCCAATAGGAACGAGACTGTTATCCAAGAAGGCAAACACACAGTGACATTGCTGAGCCCCCCTGTGATATCCCACTGCAGTGACCAGACACGTACTGACCTCAGACATCTGTGGGAAGAGACTGATGGCCAAGGGCAGGGCCAGGCCAAAGGCCGCGAGGCACACAAGGCTTTGGACCGGGAGAATCATCCGGGGCCGGGACCTCAGCAGTGATGTTCTGCAAAGGAAAGGCTTCATTAGACCATCCCATAGACCAGATGAGTGCATGCCTTCATCAATGGACATTGGGGTCACCCAGGCCCCCGGTCTCCCTCTCTGTAACTGGTCCAGGTTCCTTCTCAGTAGGTCATCAATGAATTCACCCACAAGAGATCCTGAGTCCTGCATAGGGAGCTTTTAAATCAGCTGGGGTTCCACAGCCCACGCCACCCTATGTTAAATCAGGATCATTTCACACATGCTTCCCCCATTTCAAACCATCTCTACCTCGAGTAAACGGCACACAAGGTGATCTTGCCACATGCAGGTGTCACCTGCATTAAGGCTTTAGAGACTACATTGAGTAAGCAGAAGGAAATTAAGCTCTGGATTGATAACATGGACTCTGTGGCCCCACCAGCAGCAGTACTGAACAGGCACACACTCTGTTAATGGGGTAATAAAGTAGGAAACTTGACAATACCTTAATTTGTTAAAAATCAAAGCTCTGTGGAGTCAGTGATAAGGATGTTTTAACACTCGCTGTCCCCAGGAGATATTTATGTGTTGCTAAGAGCAAACACTTTCAGATACCTGCAAAGTCAGGTTCTGATAATGACCCATTAGTGATCCTTCTGATGCCATTAACACCAAATGACAGGGACAACATTTAGCTGACTTAGGTGGCATGTTCAGTGTATTCCAGGATAAAAAACCTCACACAGTTAAGGAGAAACATGTAATGGGCTTGTTCTGAAGCTGTTTACACCAAAAGGACCCTGTCAGCCAACTTTCCTCTACCAAACTGAAGCAACGGGGAATATAAATCAACAACTTGATAGTTGTTGTTTTGTTTGAATATTCAGTGTGTTAGTGATGTACAGTCAGCAGATTTGGTGCTGGGTCATCAGCAATGGCCTTAGTCCCAGTGTGCATCCCTCCTCTGTCCATCCTGACTTGGGTGTGCTGGGTGCCGAGCCCAACACTGACCCAGCTTCAGTGAGCGCTTGAGCCCAGAACCCCCCCATGTGCTGGGCTGCACCCCCAGAGCGTGAGCAGCAGCTCAGGGAGGGGATCCTGCCCCTCTGCTGTGCTCTGGGGAGACCCCCCCTGCAGCCCTGCTCCAGCTCTGGGGCAGCAGCACAAGAGGGACGTGGAGCTGCTGGAGAGAGGCCAGAGGAGGCCATGGAGCTGCTGCGAGGGCTGGAGCAGCTCTGCTCTGGAGCCAGGCTGAGAGAGCTGGGCTGGGGCAGCCTGGACAAGAGAAGGCTCCTCAAGGGGAGACCCCAGAGCAGCTCCAGTGCCTAAAGGGGCTGCAGGAAAGCTGGAGAGGGGCTTGGGACAAGGGCCTGGAGGGACAGGCCAAGGGGAATGGCTTGAACCTGCCCAAGAGAGGGGAGACTGAGCTGAGCTCTTAGGCAGAAGCTGTTCCCTGGGAGGGTGCTGAGGTGCTGACACAGGGTGCCCAGAGAAGCTGTGGCTGCCCCATCCCTGGCAGTGCTCAAGGCCAGGTTGGACACAGGGGCTTGGAGCAGCTGCTCCAGTGGAAGGGGTCCCTGCCCGGGGCAGGGGTTGGAACTGGATGGGACTTAAGGTCCCTTCCAACCCAAACCAGCCTGGAATTCTGGAATTCCAATCTTAAGGATGCTGATACCTCACAGTATCCTGCCATCAAACACGGGCCAAGATCTGCTAGTTTCCACTGGGATGATAACACAGGAGCTCTCTTTTGGCCAAGGAAAGTACAATCAGATTACACCAACGGCTGAACATCACTGTGGTTACCATCACCAAGGATGCAAAACCGCATTCCTAATGCAGCATGTACCTTTCACAAGGTGCCTGCCAAAGCCAAGCCGAGGAGCCCTCCCCACACCAGGCCATGCCACCAGCCTGCTTTGGCACACGTGGTGCTGCAGGCACCTCTCCCCACATCACCTCAGCCCCTTTCTACTCCACGTTTACTGCAGGCTACAAACACGCACCTGATGGATCCTAACGGAGCAGCTGATGTGTGGGAACTTGTTACCCTGCTGCACGGTGTCTGTGTGTCTGAACATTCAGACTCTTCACCCTTCGCTAGCAATGCTTGCTGAAAGCTGTCTTCATCTTGAGAAGCTTTGGGGGAAGTGGGGAAGGGAAACAAGATCCAGAGCCTTAACTCCTCCAATACCCCAGCTCCTCATTAATAAGCTCTCAAGACGGAGTTGATCCTATCCATTTGTGCTGTGAAAGCCAAGCTTCTGTTCTCCAGTGTTTAGCTGCTTTGCATAGAGCATGATCTAACCCAAAAGCCTCCTGCAGAAGTCCACAAGGATTCTGTCAGGAAAGCAGGTTACCTTGCTCCGTGCTCTTTAACAAACACAGCATTCTGGAATTGCCATCAATAAGCTGTGATAACCAGTCCCTGGGATGCTGAGGGGTAACTCTTGGAACTCATTTATTCCCCTGCTTAAGCTGTTGTGATCCATGAGAGCCCTCGCTGAGCAAATCCTATGACCAGCATCCACCCCTGGAGCACAGTTTAGATCCAACCCATCACGGCTTGTACCACCCCTGACATCTTAATTTGGAAGCTGCACCCTCTTTAATTACCGCCCTGTTGGGGACCTTGCAATCACCCAAGTAAAACCTCAACCAATTTAAACTGATCCCAGGTTCAGCCCCCAGGTGTGATTTCCAGGAGCGCTTCAGACTTAGGCCAGTTCAAACAACAATGGCCAAGCTCTTAATTAAGAAGAGTTATGGCTCGATTTAAAGAGGAGAGGGGATTAATTAACACATGTGGTGTAATGTCTTAATTGGGCTTCAGAGCCTGCATGTTGTGTGGTTCAGAATGAATGGTTCATAATTAGCCAAAAGGTCCAGTTTGCTTCTGGCCTTCGCTCTCCCTGTGCAGAAGAACATGAGGTTAAATATTGGATGCTGCCTTTTGTTAGCTGTCAACTGCAATCAAAACCCAATCAAGCCCCCGTTGGAAGTGAATGATGAGATGTTTCCAAAGGGTTTAATTGCAGTTATATGGGAGATTAAAGATAAATAACATTAATATCCATTTGTTGAATAATGGATTAGTTTACAACGCTGTCCTGGGTGCTCTGACAAAGGGATGGGTCAGGGAGATGGAGAGCTGGACCTTTAGATTCCCCTTTGACAGCCCAACTTTGCTGTTGGCATCTTTAAAGCAGACAGCTTTATTCACAAGAGCAAATATCACCTTACCCTACCAGGAATTCTGCAGTACTTGAAGCTACTTCCATATGAGAACACAGACCCATATGAACCACCTTATGAGCTCATGCACTGTCACCATGAACACGGGTCAGGACGGCCAGGCCCTAGAGAATGAAACCTTGGTGCTCAGGTTAGAGAACACAAGACTGAAAAGTTGGCACCAAGGGAAGGTCTCATAATGGGAATCTGCAGGAAGACAGTAATACAGATGTTTCATTCTTGCCAGTTTTAGAAGCCAAATTTCTGGCACCAGTGGTCTGCTTACTGTAAGTGATCTTAGTGGTCTCCTCATGTAAGTGATCTGTGTTTATGTAGCAACCTTTGGATGGCAAAGAACATGCATTTTTGCAATACTTCACCTAATCCCAGCCTGGTTTGTGTTGAAGGGAGCTTAAATCCCATCCAGATCCAACCCCTGCCACGGGCAGGGACCCCTTCCACTGGAGCAGCTGCTCCAAGCCCCTGTGTCCAACCTGGCCTTGAGCACTGCCAGGGATGGGGCAGCCACAGCTTCTCTGGGCACCCTGTGCCAGCGCCTCAGCACCCTCCCAGGGAACAGCTTCTGCCTAAGAGCTCAGCTCAGTCTCCCCTCTCTTGGGCAGGTTCAAGCCATTCCCCTTGGCCTGTCCCTACAGGCCCTTGTCCCAAGCCCCTCTCCAGCTTTCCTGCAGCCCCTTTAGGCACTGGAGCTGCTCTGGGGTCTCCCCTTCAGGAGCCTTCTCTTGTCCAGGCTGCCCCAGCCCAGCTCTCTCAGCCTGCTTCAGCTTCCCCCTTCCTCTCTCTTTTTAACTCTTTTTCCTAAAGGTTTGTTTCTTTACCCCTTCAAAAGCCCCTTTATGGCCATTCCTTCTGCAATTTACCCTCACAAAATGTGCCTAATAGACATTAAAAAGGCAGCAACACACTGGGAAGCCTGTGGCTCACTAACCCTATGGAGCACTTCCTGTTATGGGATACACCTAAACCAGCTAGACCTTCGGGATAACATTTCCATATGCATGAGTGTGCATGAACGTAGGTATATCCACACAACACATACTTGTACAGACAGTACATCTGCTCCGCGGAGACAGTGTGTTGTAGAGCTTGTAAATACACCTTCATTCAACTTTCATCACATTGTTCATTAGTGGCTTCAATTTTGCATAATTTGGCAGCTGCCTCTGGCGTTTTTCAAGAGGTGCTGTAATTTATTCCATATGGAAGTCAGTTGCCACACTCAAAAGGAGTTATCGGGTTCAGTGAACCAGAGCTGTATTTGTCTAGAAGGAGGTGTCAGATGCTAAACTCAATCTGACAGGAGTTAACCAAAGTCTCCCAGCTGACAGATTCTGTGGGGTTTCTGTAGTGTTTGCTATAAACAGGTTCAAAGCTAATACATACATTGCAAGACGATGCTGGCGGGGTAAGGAAAAGTGATGGAGATGAAGCTTGGGGTGTCCCGAAGCATCCCGAGCAACTCAGCGCCTTCAAAACCCCTCTCTGATGTGCAAACAAACTTTGGGGTTGTCCTACCCCACAGCCCACTTCTTCAGAGAGCCCCTCAGGCCCCTCTGCTCTCTGCAGAGGGTCTTTTTGAGCTGTTCCCACTTATTTTGGGTCAGTTTGGGAATCCGGAGCTCTTCCAACAACCAGTAGCTCTCTTTGCTGCCCCATCCAGCTTGTCCACACCAAGGAGCATCTCCTGCTCTTTGCCATAGCCCCAGTGCCCCCTCCAGAGGACACAGCAGATGCGAAGTGAATGTGGTTGGGGGGATTTCAGTGCTTGATTGACACCATTAAAGGAGCAGTTTCAATGTTTACTCTGGAAACAGCCACAGCAGTTTAAGGTGTCGCTGCTGGCAGCTGCTTGAGTTTAAACAAACCTCAGCGAGGCTTTAGCCGGACGGAGCCACTTTGCGCTTCCCAGCGGGAAAAGCATCTGTAGGAAATGCTCTGGAGAAGGGAAATAGCCCCAGGAAAAGGCTCTGAACACGAGGTCCAGGAGGGCCTCTTCCCTCGTGCCCCTTTCTGCAGTGAAACCATGGTTTAAGCTGAAGGAAACAGCCTTCCAGCACCACAGAGCCATGGGCTCAGCACTGGTTTATCCCTTTTTCATGGTTAGATTGACTTAGCCAAGCCAGAGCAGCTCTGTAATGTTGGTCCAGCCTGGGAGCATCCCAGTTTTATGAGTTTTACAGGAAAACAGCCCTGACAACTGCTGCATGAGGATGCTGACATGCTGGGGCAGCTGTGCCACAAGATCAGGATGATAGGGAGATGAAGAAAGAGTAGAAACACTCATCTTCTCTGGACACAACTATTCTGCTCCCCTCTTCTCTCTTGCCCACTGTCAATAGTTTCAGCTTTATCTGTCCTCCATAGCACCACATGGTCAGCTCTAGGGCCTCCTCTTGTCTAGCCTGATATACATGAGCTGTGGGAGCCCATCATCAGACCTGCTGTGCTTCAGACCCCCTGAGCTTGCTTGTACTGTGAGGCAGAGCAGAAACTTTAGGATGAGGAGATAAGAAGAGCTTATGTTCTTCAATCTCCACTGCCATTAGCTCAAAGTGTCCACAGCAGATACTGTCCATCCCTACTTGTCCATCACTACTTGTCCATCACTTATGCAGACCACATGAGTCAAGTACCACTGGATATGGGCTCTCCCACCCTCATTGCTCAGCCAACAGGGGAACCTGAAATTGCACTTACACACAGACCTGGATGGTTGACACATAGACGGGCTCAACGATGCAAGGAGTTGGAAGCTGCACAAAGACTGCTGGAGAAATCTTGGATGGTGGCTGGGGGAAACCAGCCCCATACCCCAGATTTCATCACAACCACCAGACAAAAGGATTCACAGAAGCATCCAAATGAAGGGAAATGTCTGAGGGACAAGAAGTCCAACTTAGAGTCATAGAATGGTTTGGGTTGGAAGGGATCTTCAAAGCTCACCTAGTCCAACCCCCCTGTAATGAGTAGGGACACCTTCAACTAGACAAGGTGGCTCAGATCTTCACGCAGTGGACGCAGCCACCCCCATATCCCTGTGACATGGAAGAAACTAATGAAGTTTCCATTGTCTGCTCCAAAGTCAGCTACATCCCATAGAGGCATCGTCTTCGCCTCGTAGACGATGCAAAACCAATATTTCTCCATATTAAAGTTGCCAACAGTGATATTATTTATAAAACCTCAATGAGAATACATCTGCACAAAATAACTGACACCGTGTTCCCTGCATGGCATATGCAGGCTCAAAATAAACATGGATTCTATATGTTAGCGGCTTCAACAGAGCGTCCAAGCAGCAGGAAATGCATGAAACATGGGGAAAGAATGGAGCTCAGCAGTGGGAGGTAACATTGAATTCCTTGGAGAGCAGAGAAGGCGGCCCTGGGAGTTAAAATACACAGCAGGCAAAGAGACGAGGGAAGCCAAGAGAGCTGAAAAAAAATGGCACAAGAGACGAGAGAGGCAGCTGGGGGAGTTAAAACATGCAGATGGAGAGATGGCTGAGAGAGAGGAAAGACCTGGATCCAAGTGGAAAGACGGCGACCAGGAACTGGCCACTTAAAATAAACTTTTCCCATAGGGAAGGAGTTATCCATGGATGGGAAAACCGCTGCTGGGAGCAGGGAGGGTGCTCCTGGTGTGCTGTAATTCCCAGCTGAGTGCAGCGCTGGCATCCACAGCAACCCCGGCCTCAGCGCAAGGCAGGAGAATCGCTCTCCTCCTTCCCCATATCCCCAAGTGGGAATGACTTAGGAGAGGATCCAGATTGCCACTTCTGATTCCAGATCTCCAAATAATAAGCCGTCACTCTCGTCTTTCTCATTATAGACACTGTAAGGATGTCTATAAATAAGTTGATAATGCATTCCTTGCTATGACTCCCATGAAAAACACCCTGGGCTAACTCGAATTCTACTGAACTAAAGTTAAACTTTTCACCAAATGCTCCAAGTTTCTCTCCCCAGATGAGGTTTCACCCCTGCCCATGCCCTCTAGTAACCACTTTAAAAGATATGGGAGTTGAGACCCGGACTGAGAATCCCTCAGCTATGGAAAGGGATGCTTTTTGCGTCAGATGGATGCTTTCATGTCCTACAGCAGTACCACCAGCTTCAGCTGCATGGCCAAACTACACCCCACTCCCTATCGCTGCTGTTTCTCACTCACAGGCTTCCAGGAATCCAAAGGGAGACCTGAGAGCAGCTCCAGTGCCTAAAGGGGCTGCAGGAAAGCTGGAGAGGGGCTTGGGACAAGGGCCTGTAGGGACAGGCCAAGGGGAATGGCTTGAACCTGCCCAGGAGAGGGGAGACTGAGCTGAGCTCTTAGGCAGAAGCTGTTCCCTGGGAGGGTGCTGAGGCACTGGCACAGGGTGCCCAGAGAAGCTGTGGCTGCCCCATCCCTGGCAGTGCTCAAGGCCAGGTTGGAATCTACCCCTGCTCCTTGTGTGTCAACAGCAGCCATCTCCAGACAGCAGAAGGTGTTACCAAGACTGTGCCCTGCTGCAAGGAACACCACAGTCCCTTTGGAAAAGAAAGGGAAAACAGTGTATTGTGGCTCCAAAGAGCTGAAAACACTTACTTTACAGCTCCCAAACCAGAGTTTGATGCCCTGTTTCTCCCCACATCCAGGCCATGGGAGGAACTGACACTTAGGTGCTGGATAGATACCACCCTATATCTATATATTTAAACGCAGATGCTAAAAATCAGTGCCCAACTTCACAGAAGTAGCTCCAACCCTTCCCTTCAGGAGAGAAAATTGCCCAGGGGTGTTTCTACAAGGATAAACAAGGCTAAAAAAGTTATGGGTCAATCCCTAACCCTACTAATTGCTATTTACTTTGTCAGTGGGGTGCTTTAGAGCAGCCATTACCAACAGCTTTGTTTAGAGAGTGCTTCCAGCTTGGCTGTCAGGACAATGGTAGCAAGTCCTTTAGCATCCCCATCTTTCAATGCACTAATCAGTCTCAGAGGCTGGCAGAGGTGATCCCCACCCCATGGATCATTCATGCTGAGTGAGCTGCTGATGGGTGTCCTAAAAGAGCCACAGGCACCCAAGACATCCAAAGAGGCTCAGAGCATCTCCGGGCAAAGGAAATAGAAGAGGTGCTGGAAAGGAAGGTGGGAGACTGGCCAATGGACAGGGCAGTTTGGGGGGGTTTCCTATTAAGAATGCTGATAGGAGATAACTGGATATGAAATAATAACCCTGCCTTTTCCTGTCCACTCTCCTAGTACTGAGCAACCTGCTCTAGCATAAGATACCCCTGCCCATGGCATGGGGTTGGAACTGCATGATCAACCTTAAGGTCTCTTCCAGCCCAAACCATGTTGTTATATATGATTCTATGCTTTATTCTTCTAAAGAAGTCCAGGCCACAGGAGTTCAAATAGGGCCTAAGCAAGTCCAACAGTGGCCAAGGTGGTCTGGATATGCATGGTCAGCAAGTCCCTACACTCCCTATGTGGCTGAACACGAGCCAAGACCTTTAGTGTGACCCCATGTGGCAGCTCTAATGTTTGCTAAGCAGAGAACTGAAAACTTAGGGACACTTTTCCACTGAGTTCAGGGGGTTTTGGCTCATCCTGACCCTATGGAATAAGGTTATGCAAACTGCTGGCGACTCAGAAAGATGCTTTAAAACAACAGCATCAATATAACACTTCCCAAATGGTCAAAAATGATGGAACACAAACATTTTAATAAGCAAAATATAGTCTTTGATGCTTAGAAATATCAATGAATAACATCAACCCCAGCTCTTTCCTCCCTTCCCATTGAAAAACCCCTTCTTTGTATTACCCCACACTTACTTTTCCAGTATGGACATTATAATTGGAGGTAGAACCAGTATAGGCATTGGCAGAACCACTCTGGTCAGGGCTGTTTCTAGCAGTGCCTGAAACAGGAAAACAAGCAAACAAAGCCAAGACATTTAAAACCCATCTCAGGATGCACCTGGGCTGAGCAAGCAAGATGTGGACACAGAAATGCTTTGTCTGGGCTGTCCTGTGTTGATGTGAATGAATGTACCAAAACACGCTTTCAATGTTGCTATCATTGGGATACAACCTGGTTTTGCTCTGTTGATAGAAACAACAGGCTGGAGCCCATTGCACAAATGGAGTGGAATAAACAGACACTCCAGAGCTTCCCTGATTTCAGTTTATGTGACCAAACCACTCAAACCTCCCATCTTATCCCACAGAATGGTTTTAAACTGAGAGACTGAGCTGAGCTCTTAGGCAGAAGCTGTTCCCTGGGAGGGTGCTGAGGCGCTGGCACAGGGTGCCCAGAGAAGCTGTGGCTGCCCCATCCCTGGCAGTGCTCAAGGCCAGGTTGGACACAGGGGCTTGGAGCAGCTGCTCCAGTGGAAGGGGTCCCTGCCTGTGGCAGGGGTTGGAGCTGGAGGAGCTTTAAGGTCCCTTCAACCCAAACCAGGCTGGGATCCTATGATATTCCTACACAACCATGTTAGTGCTGCCTGGAGAGGCAAAACAGCTGCCTGGAAGATGCTGTGAGGTGAAGTATCCCAGTATATTCAACTCCTCCCTCAACTGAGATTCAATTTCAGTGACGTGCTGGGGGAACACAGCACCTTATTCTCTGCTCCAAGACTTGCTGCTTTTTAATCACTGGTGGTTTATTACAAAGCATTGTAACACACAATCCTCTCTTCTCCCAAGAAGACACCCAGCTGTGGAGCTATGGTTGTCCATCCACTGGTGCTTTCTTCCTGGCGAGACACACCAAGAAGCAGCAAACAGAGCAGCATGATACATAGCAGTTACCCTGAAATGATACTGAGAGAAGATCATGGTTACTCTAGCAAGGTGCATGACCACTGCTGTGTCTTCATTTCCATCTTCCAACCATCGAAATGGGATGCCCCAAGCTCTGCAACCACACATGGGGCTTTGGCAGACCCGGGCAGAGGACACTGTGGATTTTGCATGAAAATGCTGAAGATCATGCAATACAGCCAGGCTTGGGAGCACTCAATCCTTCCAGTCTGGGATAAGGTCTTACAGATGCATTCACTGAGGCCAAATTTACCATGACAAAACCCAATGCCAAGCTATTCAGGAAGCAGCATTGGGATTAGACGGCAGCTGGGCAGAACTTCTCCAAAGCCCCGTATTTGATGTCTAAACTCCACCTAAACCCCATTTATAGAACCTGCACTTTGACTACTTATTTTCTATGTTGTTTTCTTCCTCTCAACCATTAGGATGGAGAGGGGAAAGCTTGGGTCCTGAAGCCGGTTACTGGAAGGGAGGAAAACTGGCTCGAGTAAGTATCTCCAAGCCCTTCAACAGATTGTTTTAATCTCCCGGTTAAACAACAATATGGAGAGCTATGAGAGATCTCCCATTCCTTGCCGAGGACTGTAAATCTGTACATTAATTGCTGTCTATGAAGTGCCTTAAGAGCCTTGGACAGAAGGAGCGAGAGAAATGCCAAGCATTATATTATTAACTCCTCTGCCTGGGCGTGTGCTTTGGTACATGCTTTACATTTCAGATTAAAGCCCACTTGGAAACAACATGTCTCAGACAATCAGATGATGCTCAGAAGACAAAACTATGTGAGGATGGAAGAAAAGGGGATAGCTGCAGGCAGATGGAAGCATAGAGGGTTACAGGGGAAACCAAGCCCGGTGTTAGGATGGGGGTAACAACACCTGGCTACCCTCCCAAAGCTTTGTTCATGCAGTTTTGACATGGCAAGGGTTAAAAAGCTGCTGAGCTCCAAAATGAAGTCTTCCTCATTTAGAAAAAGGTGTAAGTTATCTTCACTTCGTATTCAACATCAACTGCTTACATGTTTCCACAAAGAAATCCTAAGGCTGTGAAAGCATCAGGGTAGTACAGGATCTTCCTGATGTCAATCTGCACCCTTCCAAACCATCAGGGTGAGCTGAATTTGCCAGCATGACATGAGCCTGTGTCCACCAGCACACTCTGTTTGGTGGCTAAATGACTGCATGTGTGGGTACAATGCAGGCATTGAGTTGTGATGTGTTGTTCTCATCATATCATATCATCCTAGAGTGGTTTGTGTTGGAAGGGACCTTAAAGCTCCTCCAGTTCCAACCCCTGCCACGGGCAGGGACCCCTTCCACTGGAGCAGCTGCTCCAAGCCCCTGTGTCCAACCTGGCCCTTGAGCACTGCCAGAGATGGGGCAGCCACAGCTTCTCTGGGCACCCTGTGCCAGCGCCTCAGCACCCTCCCAGGGAAGAATCCTTTCCTAGTACCTAAATCTCTTCTATCTGTAGCTCTTCCAAGCCACCAGCTCCTATGGCTGTGGGATTTGTTAAGCCTGAAAGCCAGTTGTGTCCACGCCCCCCAAATGCCCACCAGGAACCTCACAGGTACATACGTGTTTTGCAGCAATCCTGGAAGACCCGACAATGTTTCCGTTATTGTCCAAAACATCAATTCCTTCCTCCAGCTCCGTGTGCCTCATCAGGACAACATTGCAGATATTGGCACTAGCTGAGGATGAGAAAAGCATGATGATTAGCAGCGCAGGCCTGGTCAATACCAAATGGCAGGCTTCTGTTCGCCGCGACAGCCCTTCAGCTTCGCCTGCCTCAATCTGCCAACAAGTTTCTATGAGTCAAGGAGCCACTTTTCCACCAAGACTAAGATGTGATTCCCAAGAAGGGAATAATAACCAAGAGCGTTTCCTTTTCCTCGCTGCTACAGTCAGAAATGGTTGATGCAAAGAAACACCAGTTCCAGATGCTGGTGTTCGCACAAGCTCCCACTCTCCATAGGGATCCTTCACCCACCATCTCAATCTACTAAGTCGAACAGGTCCTTGCCCTGGGCTGCCAGTTGCTTTCAGCCAACCAGGCACTGCTGGTTGGCAGCTGCCTTGTCTTATGGTACATCCCAGGGCTGGTTTTAACTCCCTATCCTAAGCCAGCAGAGAAACTCTCCTTAAATAATGGGTTTTAGCAGGGATTCCACTCAGCAACAAAGATGAACTGAGATCTGAGCTCTCAAAAGGACAAACTTAGGGGTTTTAATCAAATAGGACACAGTTGGGTTGGTTCTATGGACACATATCCCATCAGCGAGGGTCCTGCTGACTATTTGCCCTTATTTCCTCATAGGAGGAAAATGCCTCTGTGGGGTTAACTTGGAGACCTGGTTCTTTGTTTTATCCACATTGATCTGAATTACAACACAAACCAGGGTGGTTGGATCTGCTTCCCAAGTGGCACTTCCCACATCCCAGCCCTGCAGAGGTGAGAGCAGAGCTGGGACCCTTCCTGACACCCCCCACTCTGTGGCTTCTGTACCCTTCTCAAGGTGATCCCAAATTCTCCTCCTTGAGTAATGAGTTATGGATGCAAAACACGTTCCCCAGGTTCAGTTCCTCTCCGGGGCTGAGGCACTGCTTCATTTTTCCATAGCAAAGCTGCTGATTCCTATAGAACTTGAAGTTTGGATAAACTGGCATCTTCCAGCATCACCCCCCTCCCCTCCCCAGCACATTTTGTTGCAAACTTTCCAACCAGAACTAATACAAACCCACTGTTGCTGCAAGTACCACGGCTTCCAAAAATGTGCTTCTGCACTGCTTGATGGGTTAATATTCACTAATTAATCTCAATTCATGTCATATAACAAATGTCTAATTTTTTGAGGGTGGTGGGTGGGTGAGCCCTATAGCATCGCAGCTCGCTGCAATCAAGGCTGATTTGTGGTGACAAATGCTCCTTACACTCGAGAAGAAGAGGAACATACACACACGCACACTCTGTCTCTCTCTTTAATATTCGAACTACCAGACCACTCTTCCCATCTATCAAAATATCTGTGTTACCAACCCTCCAGCTCCTTCATCCAGGATGCAAAAGCAAGCAGGCAGCTCATTTAAAGGGAGTTTAGCCCCCCCTCCTTTCTCATTCCTCTTCTTTAGCACTCACATGATCCATCCTTCTAGCTATCAGTCAAGACTGAACACATGAAACTGTGCCAGTAGGGATGCTCTGGCCAAGGCAGGATGCACCAGAACAAGCCTCTCGTGAGACTCATGATGGGGTGTGCAGATCAATTGCTTCCACCACAGCTGGAGGCTTCTCCAACTCACTGGATGCTACTAGGGGTTAAGAATCCCCCAGCAGTTTGTGTTGGAAGCAACCTTAAAGCTCTTCCAGTTCCAATCCCCTGCGATGGGGGAGCTTGCTCCAAGCCCCTGTGTCCAACCTGGCCTTGAGCACTGCCAGGGATGGGGCAGCCACAGCTTCTCTGGGCACCCTGTGCCAGCGCCTCAGCACCCTCACAGGGAAGAGCTTCTGCCTTATACCTAACCTGAACTTCCCCTGTTTCAGTCTGAACCCATCACCCCTTGTCCTATCACTCCATCCCCTGATGAAGAGTCCCTCTCCAGCATCCCTGTAGCCCCCTTCAGACACTGGAAGCTGCTCTGAGGTCCCCACACAGCTTATCTTCTCCAGGCTGAACAGCCCCAGTGTTCTCAGCCTATTCTGACCCAGCTGGATGGAGACCACAAAGCTTTGATGCATTCCCAATTCTCCAGCTTCTATCAGCCGAGCTCAGCCCAGTGAAAGGGATGCAAGGAAGAACTAGGGCTTAATGGTTGTGGAGCAAGAGCTTCACACCAGCTTTTTCACGTAGAGAAAGTGAGATTCTGCCCTTATGCAGGGAGCTGGTGGGTCAAAAGCAATGGGAAGATGCATCTTAATTAAGCAGTTTGTCCAGGTCTGCAAACCAGTAACTCGCAGCTTTCAAAACCACACAGCAGCAATTAGTGGGAGGATTCCTGATGTCCTGGCACATAATGAAGCATGAGAGTACACAAATAAAATAAGCACCAGAGAATTAATTACAGGCTAAACAAATTAATTACGGGTCCTCAATCAATGCTGCCACAAGCAGAAGCTCTTTCTCCTTGCACCTTGGGATGGAAGTAGATCAGCCTGGTGGTAAAGGCTTTCCATGTGCATCTCTGCCTCAAACCCAGTCTTGTGCTCACCTCTAGTGCCCTTCTGGTTATAGAATCATAAGAAAGCTGAAAGCTTCTAAAGAGATATTCCAAGGAAGCTTTGGGAAGCAATAACAACATGTATAGATCCACTATGTGCAAGCAAAGAGCTCAGAAACAAGATCGGGTGCAATCACAGACCACAATCCCCATCACCTCCTGCTCTGCAGATGGGCAAGAGGCTGTTTCTCTGGCAGAAAAGGGGGAAAACCCCAGCAGTGCAGGAACTGAAGGTTGGGGGGACAGAGCAACCAGCTCTCTGTTAGAAAAGGAGTAAAACCAGCACTGAAACTGAGAGCACCAGGTAGGTGAAGAGGCTCAGCATCCTCAAGCGGAGCTCTGAGGATACAGCCCTTGCAAAGGAAAAAGCTTAAAGGGAAGTTTTGCACTAACACAGTTGAAAAGCAACCTGCAACAGGGAACAAAACCCCTCTGATCCCTGATTTGCTCCATGTTTGGACCATTTTTGCACCATCTTTATAAATAAATACATTAAAAAATCACCCTACCTCCACTGGTGATTTCTTCACGGCCACAATAACTCACACCAGACCTTGCCCCTCAAGGCTCCGTCCAATCTGGCCTTGAACACTGCCAGGGATGGAGCATTTATCCCTTCTTTGGGCAACCTGCTCCAGTGTCCCACCAGCCTCATGACAAAGGACTTCTTCCTTATATCTACCCTGAACTAATGGAACATTCTACCTACAGGCTTCAGCAAAGGGTGAGTCCAGCATGTCCCTTCCCTCCAACATGGAGCAGTTTGCTGCTATAACACAGACGGGTTTATTTCGTGCTGCAATAAGGCAGCAGCAGCCTTAATTCTTCACACACTTCAGTCTTTTTTTGATCAGCAGCTCTTAGAAATCTGTATATTCAGAGGAGGAGCATTTCATTGCATTTGTATTGTAAAAACCCCTAACACTACTGCTTGTTTCAAGCTTTGATTTGACATGATTCAAACCAGCTCTTGCAGATTAAACCCTCTTGAATTTGGATGAAAGAGGACCAGTCAACACTGATCATTCTGTAAACTGCTTGAGAGTGGAAAGTGCAGCTTGAGAAAGCCTCATGAGCTGCCTCCACCAGCAGCTTTGCATCATTCTCCTGCCAAAATGCTGCTTTGCACCATCCTGTTGCTGTCTGCACCAGCTCAGGGACCTCAACTGTATGGTGGCATAAAGCAGGAAGGATGGAGTTAGGTGCCCTTCAGCTACCAGTAGCTTTACAGCCAACACTTTGAGTACAGAGAAAAGGTGTCATTTCTTACCGACAGCAGGGAATGGCACAAACCTCTGGATCAAGAGACGAGTGGCAGGGGTAAACTTGTTTGCTCTCTGAACCAGAACATTAAGGCCCACCTTTGAACAGAAGAGAAACAAAACAGAGAGGCAGAAAGGTTTAGCTACAGGGAGCAGGGCAGATGCCACAGTTTGCAGACAGCAGCAGAGCTCTTCAAGGGGACACATTGAGGTGTCTCCTCATGCAGAAGCATATGAGAACTAAACCCTCCACACACTGCAGGGTTTAACTGTGCTGGGTTGAACCCAAGTGTTGGCCTTAAATGAAGGACTGGATTCAACCACTGGAAGGGTTGAACCCAACTGTTGGCCTTAAGTGAAGGACTGGATTCAACCATTGGAAGGGTTGAACCCAACTGTTGGGCTTAAATGAAGGATTGGATTCAACCATTGGAAGGATTGAACCCAACTGTTGGCCTTAAATGAAGGATTGGATTCAACCATCGGAAGGGTTGAACCCAACTGTTGGCCTTAAATAAAGGGTTGAACTCAATCGCTGGATTTAAATGAAGGGTTGAACCCAACGCGGGGCTTAAATGAAGGGTTGAACTCAACCATTGGAAGGGTTCAACCCAACCACTGGGATTGCATGAAGGGTTTAACCCAACTGCTGGATTTAGATAAAGGGTTGAATTCAGCCATTTGGCTTAAATGAAGGGTTCAACCCAACCAGTGGGTTTAAATAAAGGGTTGAACCCAACTATTGGGTTTAAATAAAGGGTTGAACCCAATCATTGGGTTTAAACCCCTTCCAGCTAAAAGACGAGCTAGAAATCACTGCAACACCATTCAGACCCCCTGGAAACACCCCTAGCTGCATTTTCACCCAGTTCACTGGCATTTTCCCCATCCACCACAAAATATCTGGGGCTGGAAGACTTCACCCAGCTAAAACAAAGCCCAAAGGTGGTGGCTTGCCCAACACAACTCATTCCTCCTCCCAGGGTCTGCGCAAACCACACCACCTCACTCCAATGCGAACACTTGGGCTCTAAAGGAGCTATTACTAGACACAAAGAGCCAGCAGGCAGTTTATTATAGCCATGGATCATTTCTTGTTGCCTCCTCCACCACTTGAATAATGCAGAGCTCTCCACAGCTTTGCAGGGATTGAAGTCATTGCGTATGCTCATAGAAGCGGCACGGAGGAGAGTCGCTGCCTCGTCAGCCTCAGCGTGGTTGGATAGTAGTGATAGTCAGAGAATTCCCAACAAAACTGGTTTCAGGCAGAACCAGGGTTATTAACTAAGCAAACCTCTTCACAGGGAACGACTTTAATGTCTTCAAATTACTCTCCCTCACAATATTTTCCCTTCCTCATCCAAATGCGCAAACAAAATCCCAACAGCCCCAAAGTGCGGATTATTTTAGGCTGAAAATGGGAAAGTTTTCAGCCAAAAATGCAGAAAAATTGCAAAAAAATTAAGAAAAAATCAGCCAAAGCCAAAAACCTGCCAACAAATAGTGATTTGGGGTCTTAAAAAAAGGGAAAAGAAAGGAAAAAGAAGAAAAGGAAAGCAGGGGAGAACATATTTTGCAGGCTGCTACATTATACATGCACCCGCAGCGCATCTCGTCTTTTTGGAGGCTGAAAGGATGATGTTGAGAAGCACAACTGCTGGGTAAGCCCTGCATAAGCACAATGCTGGTTTGCAAAACCCACGGAGCATTTCCAGAGCCCCACGAGGCTTTCACCAAGACCCCAAGCAGGATCCTTCCTCCTCTCCTTGGCCACTATGGCTCTAGGGCCGAGCCCAAGCGAAACCAGAGTGATGGCTCTTAAGCTGGGCAAGGATGAAGGTTTTGTCTTAATCTTCTTCCCCCTTGAAAATGACTGATTTCTAGTATTTCTTTTTACATTTTCCAAGTGCTGGGATGCATATTTGCAAAATCTGAATGCTTCCAGAAACTACAAAGCACTCTGAAATGGTGACTTTAAGACTAAAGGTAAGACAATCACAAGCCTGGCTTTGCTGGTACTGCCCCATGGATTTGGGTACGTATAGCCTGGATAGAATTCATCTGTGCAGGTGACAAATACTGTTGGGTTTGCAGCCTCAGCTTGTAGGTTTAAGGGAAGGATTTGACCATGAAGTGGAAGAGCAGCAGCTTCTGCAACAGCAAAGATGAGGCTGGGAGAGACCCTGCTGTGAGGAGAGTGGTAATAAAAGCATTTTACTTTCAGATTCAATTTGGTGCTGCAGATGAACTGGCTCCTCCACTTACAGCAACCACCCCGCTGTGAATATGAAATTAAATGTTGCTGTAGATTTCAATCCAATCTCCCAAATTCCCAACACGAGACACAGATTTAGGGAGCTAATGAGGGTCTGTTTTTTACAGTTTGGAAATTGCTTGTACCAATCTGTGAACTCCTTCCCGCAGGTCACAAAGCGGGATGAGGGTAAACAGGTCAAGGGGAGCATCCAACAACGAGCAGGCTCCTCTCCACTTCAGAGCACCATAAGCAAAAGGGCCATCAAGGACCTCTTCATGAGTTTCATGCCTAAAGGCTGGCCAAAGAACACTCATTATAGAGGCAAATTCATCCTTAAGAAAACAACCACAGGAGTATTATTATCATCCCCCTGCCTACAGCCTGAGTCATAGAGCTGGGATCTACCACATTGGTAGAGACACATAACGGAGTCAGGTGGGATTCATCACACCCAACATGGTAGAAACACAGAGTCGTGGAATTGTTGAGGTTGGAAAAGACCATTGTGATCATTGAGTCCATGACTGCCAAAGCCACCACTAAACCATGTCCCTAAGCACCATGTCTACACATCTTCTAAACACCTCCAAGGATGGTGAGTCCATTACCACCCTGGGCAGCCTGCTCCAATGCTTGACAACCCTTTCTGTGGAGAAGCTTTTCCTAATATCCAATCTAAACATTCCCTGGCAGAACTTAAGGCTGCTTCCTCTCATCCTACAGGCTTCCTTTGCAGCCCAGGGCAGAGAAATTAGCCTTTTTGAGGGTTTTTATTCTCCAAGACAGACACTTATGGGTGCTCATATAAAATGTCCCCAAAAGTGAACATTTATCCCTGTCGACTATTGAGGAGTTCAGGGATGCAGCTCAGGCGAAGACACCTTACACTGGTCATGTCCCAGCGCAGCCAAGACAAGTGGTTTCAGCTCATTACAGGTTTGGGATGTTCCCGTATTGTGATCCAGACTAAGGGACAAATCCAGATTGCCTATTTATTTGAGGTTTCTTCTTCCAGAGCACTTCCTCCATGCAGCTGCTGGAGCATCCCAACAAGGCAGGGGAAGCTGGACACCAGGATACACCACACCACAACGGCTGTTAATATCCCACAACACAAAAGTGGGAGAGAACACTGATAACAGGAGAGTAACCTTACTTGGGGCTCTACTACACCTCTGGCCACGCTCTGTCCTTCATCCATCCCTCTTTTCCAAGTGCCAGGAATTCCTGCTGTATCTTTTCCTCCTGCTTTTGTTTCCAGCATCAACAACATGATCTCAGCAGAAGGAAAGTTGGTGACGGTGAAACCGAACCAGCCACTGTCAAAAGGGCAACTGTGTAATATTGAACCAAGGTTTCTGTTTCCTTTTCTTTTCTTGCTTGACATGAATATTAAATCACAGGAATTTCTGAAATCAGCCCTGCTTTATTTTTGCTTTCCTTTCAGATTATTTTGAAGCCAATTAAATGGTTTTCAATGCCTGAAGCTGGGAATGACCAAGTCATTTGATAAAGGTCTCCCTTTACCACCTACATCTTCATCCCTCCACATCTTAACCCAGTTTTAGAGCAGTAAATACATCAGGAATCCAAGAAGTTCTTTCAATACATTTGGAGAGGGAATTTTTATGAAATAAAGGCGTATCTGGAGTCCAGCAAGCAAAGGGGACATTGGCTGGAACAAGTGCAGAGGAGGCCATGGAGCTGCTGCGAGGGCTGGAGCAGCTCTGCTCTGGAGACAGGCTGAGAGAGCTGGGCTGGGGCAGCCTGGACAAGAGAAGGCTCCTCAAGGGGAGAGCCCAGAGCAGCTCCAGTGCCTAAAGGGGCTGCAGGAAAGCTGGAGAGGGGCTTGGGACAAGGGCCTGTAGGGCCAGGCCAAGGGGAATGGCTTGAACCTGCCCAAGAGAGGGGAGACTGAGCTGAGCTCTTAGGCAGAAGCTGTTCCCTGGGAGGGTGCTGAGGCGCTGGCACAGGGTGCCCAGAGAAGCTGTGGCTGCCCCATCCCTGGCAGTGCTCAAGGCCAGGTTGGACACAGGGGCTTGGAGCAGCTGCTCCAGTGGAAGGGGCCCCTGCCCATGGCAGGGGTTGGAGCTGGATGGGATTTAAGGCCCCTTCCAACCCAAACCAGGCTGGGATTCTACGACACCTCCTAAACATTGCTGAGCTGCTCTCTAGGCTTCATTAACTGCATTGATGAGATCTCCACTGATTTAAGGGATTCAGCTTCCATCAGCATCGGGACAATCCCTGACCGCTGCAGTTGGAGTTGGCTGCTCGAACTGACCTAGAAAGCCAACTTGGAAGTAGGGATTGGTTCCAAAGAAGCTTCTCCTTCGGCCCTCAAATCACCAGATTGCTGAATTAGAACACTAATTGGATCTGATGAGTCCCATCCAGCTGAAGTAAAGAAAAGAGCATTAGGAGAAGGAAGGAAAAAAATCAATTCATTAGGGCTGAGGGGTGAAGATGGAGGCAGAGAGATGGAAAACTGGGCTGTTTACCAACTGGAGCTCTACCAAGTCAAGGAGAACAGAATGGAGGAGTATAAGGGAAGGGAAAGCATTAACAATCCAAATGGAGAAGGAAGTTAGAGAGGGGCAAGAGAAAGGAAAAGAGGAAACCTGAGTGACAGCTGAGATGACTGAAGACGGGATGACCACAGCAGCCCCACAGTTGGATGCTTCAATGAAAGAAAATGGTGTCATGTGGGAAAAGAAGCAAGATTGCAGGAGACGTGTGAGCAGGAAAAGAGGGAATTAATGTTGAATGGCTTGTGTTGGAAGGGACCTTAAATCCCATCCAGCTCCAACCCCTGCCACGGGCAGGGACCCCTTCCACTGGAGCAGCTGCTCCAAGCCCCTGTGTCCAACCTGGCCTTGAGCACTGCCAAGGATGGGGCAGCCACAGCTGCTCTGGGCACCCTGTGCCAGCACCTCAGCACCCTCATAGCAAAGATCTTCTTCCTTATATCCAACCTAAATCTTCCCTATCAAAGTTTAAACCCATCAACCCTTGTCCTTGTATCACTACAGTCCCCAGTGAAGACACCCTCTCAGCATTCTCGTAGGCTCCTTTGGGATACTGGGAGCACTGGATACTGGAAGCACAGCTATCCAGACCCTAAACCCAGACACCTCATTTAAAACCTTCAAGCACCAAACACAAGTTTAGCACCAGCTCCTCCCATCTCCTCTCATTCTCCCTACAACAGGTGCCCTCTAAGGCAGTGCCCAGCCCTGCTCCATCCCCTTCCCATCCCTTGCCCTACTTTGCACCGACTGCCTCCAGCTTCTAAGTGTTTCCTGGCTGCCCTAAGTGGCCGATAGCACTGAGGGCAGTGGGTGGCCTCCTGTGCTGCCTCACAACCTGATTACGGGCATCACACCACATTCACAGGCTGTCAATGCCGCGGCTCCACACGGCTCACAAACAATTATCAGGAAGAAGGAGCTGGGATTAGAAAAAGCCACAGGGGCACCTCCACCTGGAGAGGAGAGTGAGAACTGGTGCGTGTGGGTGTGAGGGGAGTGTGCAATGGGAGCGGGGAAGGAGCAACAGCCCCTGGTTGCTGGTACCAATGGAGTGGGTTGCTGTGAGGATGCTCTACCCGCCCTGGGTTGTACATGGATGAGACTGAACAAGTGGTCCAATGAGTTCCTGTCCTTCCTGACCTGGGAGCAGGGAAACAGCAAGATCCTGGGGCTTTATTAGACATTAATTCTGTAAGTGTAATGAGCCAGCCCAACTTTAATTTATCTAAAAGAAGCTCTTAAGATTCTCCTGGCTTCGGTTGGATATTCCCAAGCTTTTCTTAATCATAGAATCCCAGCCTGGCTTGGATTGGAAGGGGCCTTAAAGCTCCTCCAGTTCCAACCCCTGCCACGGGCAGGGACCCCTTCCACTGGAGCAGCTGCTCCAAGCCCCTGTGTCCAACCTGGCCTTGAGCACTGCCAGGGATGGGGCAGCCACAGCTTCTCTGGGCACCCTGTGCCAGCACCTCAGCACCCTCACAGGGAACAGCTTCTGCCTAAGAGCTCAGCTCAGTCTCCCCTCTCTTGGGCAGGTTCAAGCCATTCCCCTTGGCCTGTCCCTACAGGCCCTTGTCCCAAGCCCCTCTCCAGCTTTCCTGCAGCCCCTTTAGGCACTGGAGCTGCTCTGGGCTCTCCCCTTGAGGAGCCTTCTCTTGTCCAGGCTGCCCCAGCCCAGCTCTCTCAGCCTGGCTCCAGAGCAGAGCTGCTCCAGCCCTCGTGGCAGCTCCATGGCCTCTGCCTTGCTCCAACAGCTCCACGTCCCCAGTGGCATCAGTGATCCAGGTCACTGAGCTGTGGCTGTCAGGATGCAAGCACAGGGATTGCCAAAGCAGCTGTGACACAACCCTTACAACACTAACACTGTTTTACAGCACTAACGTTAGGCTTGAGCAGACTTCACCTCTCAGGTGAAGGAGACAAATAATAAGCTCTCTCTGCTCAAATCCTGTGTGGCTGTGGGTGTGCTTTGGGTTATAAGGGATATTTTCAAGGGAAGAAACACGTTGACTCTGCAAAATGAAAACTTTTTGGGGTGGGGGGAATCCAGCTGCCTTAAAAGCATCTTTTAGCCATGTGCGTTTGTCCAGGAGCAGCCCCAGCTTTGATCTGATCTCCCAGACCCACACTGGGCTTTGCTGATGAGCCTCCGCTCAGCTTCCTTTCTCCAATACAGCTAAATATAAAATCTAGTAGTTGTCATCTGTGTGTAACCTCTGTGCTCAGGCAGCTCCAACCCAGCTGAGATCCTGCACCAACGATCATCTGTGAACCCTGCGGGGATACCACCCAAAGCCTTGGAGACAAATCACAGCGCTTCAAGAGCTCCGAAGCTCTGCAGATGCCCTACAGCAATCACAGAACACCCCCAAACGCTGTGTGTTCTTGGAAATAACATCCACAGGGCTTCTGTGCAGAAGAAAGTTGTCCCAGGATGACTGACACCTGTATCAGAGAGGCGTGATTTGAAGATGCTGCGAGGGCTGGAGCAGCTCTGCTCTGGAGCCAGGCTGAGAGAGCTGGGCTGGGGCAGCCTGGACAAGAGAAGGCTCCTCAAGGGGAGAGCCCAGAGCAGCTCCAGTGCCTAAAGGGGCTGCAGGAAAGCTGGAGAGGGGCTTGGGACAAGGGCCTGGAGGGACAGGCCAAGGGGAATGGCTTGAACCTGCCCAAGAGAGGGGAGACTGAGCTGAGCTCTTAGGCAGAAGCTGTTCCCTGGGAGGGTGCTGAGGCGCTGGCACAGGGTGCCCAGAGAAGCTGTGGCTGCCCCATCCCTGGCAGTGCTCAAGGCCAGGTTGGACACAGGGGCTTGGAGCAGCTGCTCCAGTGGAAGGGGTCCCTGCCTGTGGCAGGGGTTGGAGCTGGAGGAGCTTTAAGTCTCCTCCCAATCCAAACCATTGTATTCTGTGTTTCTATGATTCTCTGAAGCTTTAACCTGGTTTGGGCTTACACACTCCAGTCAAACTCCATATACTTTCACAGTCTGTGAAAGCACCGTGCACACTGCACACAACAAAGCCATAGCATCAGCAAACCACACTGGCATCAGCTCTCTTCTTCCACTGCCTTGTCCAGGGTCAGGATTTGGGGCCAGGGAGCATGGAACCACTTTTAAAACAAGGAGACCTGGCTCTGCCTATGAAGATCTGCTTCTAACACCCTCCTGCACACCTCTAGCAGCGGTGACTCCAGCGTGAGTCAGTAGGAGCTGATAGCACCACAGTTATTAATGGCATTAATCACCTGATTTTTGAGCCCAAGGTTACATTCAAGTCTTGAGCAGGTGCATTTGAAGTGTATAAATCGATATCGAACACAGAGCGTGGCTGGGAGTCATGGTTACATGTCATCACATCTCTCTCTTATACAAAAGAAGACAAAACACCTACTTTTGTCAGAATTTAGCTCAGGTTGCTAAGTGAGAACAACATGTTTATTTGTCTCTGTACTGACAAGACCGTCAATCCCAAACTTGCCCTTAATAAAAGCCTGGTTAGAAGTTACAAACCCTGGGATATTGGCAAGGGGATGGAGGGAGCTTCTATAACTGGGGTGAACTTCACCATCCCTGCACTGCAGAGGTGCCTGATCTCACACATGTGGTTTTGCTTCTCCTTCCATCAAGGGAATCAAAGGTCTATCACAAGGGGGAAGCTCATTGCCATCATGCCTTGGTGGTCACAATAAAAGGATTCCAAGTTACATCCACCTCTACATGTAAAACACACTCTTAATACCTGCCAGGCTTGCTGTGGTCTAATTAGGGCTCATCCTGCCAACTGAGGAGGATAATGCCAGCAGTCCTGATGTATATGGCACCTCCAAGGTACACACAGTGGTCAACAGATGGACAATGAGCTAATGACCAGAGCACCATGCTGAGTGACAATGCTCTGCTCACTGGGAGATGTCAAACGTGGCCAAATGATACTGGCAGAAGAGAGGAAGCCCTTGGAGGGTCTCCACAGGGTCTTCAGGATCACAAGGAGCAAGATTTGGAGCTTGGCTGGGCAGAACCATGGGTGGACATTAAAACCCTGGTGTGCAAAGCTCTGGTCCGAGGGCTACAGAAAGCAATGGCAGTAACACCACTGCTGTGAGATGCTTCAAGGAGAATGTACAGAGAAACCCAATGACTCTCCACCATGGGCTCCACCAGTCTCCAGCCTGCAGGTCTCAGCACCAGTGACTACCCATAAACCAGACAGATCATGGCCCTTGTCTGGATCTGGTTTAATTTGCATGCCAAGAACTTATCTGTTCTCAAACTGAAGTTATGGTCTATGTCCATTGTACTGACACAGTATCTTCTGTGTAAGGATGCTGAGGCGCTGGCACAGGGTGCCCAGAGAAGCTGTGGCTGCCCCATCCCTGGCAGTGCTCAAGGCCAGGTTGGACACAGGGGCTTGGAGCAGCTGCTCCAGTGGAAGGGGTCCCTGCCTGTGGCAGGGGTTTGGAATTGGTTGAGCTTTAAGGTCTCTTCCAACCCAAACCATGCCAGGATTCTATAAAGAGCTGGGTCAGAAGCAAAAGGGATCAGCAGCACAGAAGTAAATTGAGTTTGGATCTGAAATTAAGAAACCTATTATAACACATGTAAAACCAGTTATTAACAATGAGATTGGGTTTGGTTATGTTGCTTTTTTATCCTTTCAAAAGCATGATCAAATTAGAATGTTCATGTCTTTGCGTGTCTGCTGGAAATGGTTTCCAATCCCTCCAATCAGTGTAACTCTTGCTGCTATGATACTGGGGAAAAAACCCCAAACCGTAACACTTCAAAGGCACTTGATCTTTCTCATGTCCTTTTACCACTCTTTGCTTTTGTTTGCCTCACTTAGGAAAACCAGCTGATATTAACTACACTTCATCCACCATCATGCACAGCAGCCAGATAGAGGCAAAGAGGGCCCAATCCCAGGAATCCACTCAACTGTATGAGAAAACACATTAAAAATAACAATTATTGCTCAGAAAAGCAGTAAAATGAGAGGAATCCAAAGAAAAGGCAGGAAGGAGGTTGATGGATGGAGAATATGCTAAAAATAAGCTACAATCACAGAAGGAGAAAGAGAAATCTAGGTTACTGAGCGGTGATCAGACTCCTCTCACATACTGTCTGCCACAAGCAAGGAGGACATAGAATCATAGAATGGTTTGGGTTGGAAGGGACCTTAAAGCTCATCCAGTTCCAATCCCTGCCACGGGCAGGGACACCTTCCACTAGAGCCTTGTCCAACCTGGAGTAAGAAGTTAGAGATGGAAGAGCTCCATCTTTTCACCTCATTCCCCACATCCAGTCCCACCATTATCCCTTCTGATGTCTTTTCTAACCTGACTGCAAGTGATGGCTACATCCAAGTACTGCACAAGAGGAGAGGAAATTCTGGACCTGCCACATCTTTCCTTGCCTGGAGCTAGGCTGTGGATTGGGTTGGGAGTAGGGGGAAAGAACAGGAATAGTCATCGAATCATAGAATCAATTAGGCTGGAAAAGCCCTTTAAGCTCATCCAGTCCAACCATTCCCAGCACTACCAAGGCCAGCACTAACCCATGGCACTGAGGCCTCGTCTCCACGCTGTGTGAACCCTTGCAGGGCTGGTGCCTGCAGCCCTGCCCTGAGCAGCCTGTTCCAATGCCTGAGCACCCTCTAGGGCAGGAATTGTTCCTCAGCTCCATCTAAACCTGCCCTGGTGCAGCTTGAGGCTGGTTCCTCTTGTCCCATCCCTTGTTCCTTGGGAGCAGAGCCCAGCCCCTCCTGGCTCCATCCTCCTCTCAGGCACTTGGAGGGAGCCATCAGGTCCCCCCTGAGCCTTCTCTTCTCCATCTGAACCCCCAGCTCCCTCAGCTGTTCCCCATCTCTTGTGCCCCAGGCCCTGCACCAGCTCCAGTGTCCTGCTCTGGTCCCGCTCCATCACCTCAAGGTCTCTCTTGCAGTGAGGGATAATATTAGGGAAAAATATTGAAAACCACTGAAAAAAAGAGCATTGATTCCTCCAAGCCCTCATCCTGCAGGGCTGTGGATCAGGACCCCAGGTGCAGCACTGGATCTAAGAGAGAAGCATCACCTCTCTCCGACTGCAATCCCTCCCTCTCTCTAGCATAGGAAAAGAATCCAGTTACCTGCAAAGCTTCCAAGACTTCCAGTTTAACTGCAAGAAGCCCAAAGCCAAAATCTGCTCTTCTCTATGTGTGAGCAAGTCATTTGTTTGTCCCTCTCTGTTAGATAAAGGCACGGAGGGTGAAGGCAATGGGAAGCACTATCACAAGTCAACCCCTCTGTCACTCATGAGCCTTCTCCCCGCATCGTTGCCAACTGCAAAGGTGGAAGGGGCTCAGTTTAATTAATAGCAGGTCTCAGCAGACCACTGGAGGCAGTGGCACTTGTTTTCAGGTCATCTGGTCCTAATAGGCTCACACTGGGAGGTGATTTGTTGCTAACTGACAGCAGAGATCACTTAATGAGGGCTGAGACCTTCCAACCCAATGTAATGAACCCCGGGGCTGTTTCGATGTTATTTGTCATCATCATTTAAAAACAAAGCACAAAGCACTCGAGGAGATGCTGGATCTTAAGCCAGGTATTTACAATATAGAAATCACTCCCTGCTCTGCAGGATTTTCTCCAGGCTGCCCTGCATTGGGAATGGAGCAGGCAGGAAGTGCTGCGGTGGATTATGAGGACACAAAGCTGTAACACACATAGTTGTGTCCCCACCAGCTCGTCTATGGGGACACACTATAGAGACATCAGTTGCACATCTCATTTTTGCACCCTACATGCTTCCCTTGGAAGGAGACCTCCATTCCTACATCAAGAAGCAAGAAGAATCCATGAAGGCTGCTGCTCTTCCTCACTCTCCCAACTACATCAATGGACCTAAGGAAAGCTCCTGCCTCCCCCTAACAGTACTCTGACCCTCAGCGCACCACAGCTACAAAACACTGCTATTACATGCCAAGGGCATCCCAGTGGAAGCCCAGCCTGGTGGGGCCATTGTAGCACTTTAACAGGAAGGTAGAACCCCCCTCTGGCATCCACACCAGCAGAGGAAGGTTTCTTCTTACACAAGCCTGGAATCCTGTTGTACAGAGCACCTTTCCTTGGAGTGCTTTAAAAGCTCTCCAGTGATGGACAGCCGAGGTGTGCAAGATAACCAGGCCCTGGGGCTCCTGCTGGAGATGCACCTACAAATTAGGAGGACAGATAAATCCCAGTATCCCTTACTTCTGTGCTTACTCCGAGCTCATTGCTCTGTACAGACCATCACCTCCTTCACCACCAGGGAGGAGACAGTACAACTAATGGAGATATAAACTACCATGGGACAAAGAGCTGATCTGTTATCATATGACTGTAAGCCATCTACAAGCCACCAGTGGTGACAGCCACCCTGCAGTAACAGCAGGTCACTGCTGCTTTGCTGTAACTCCTTTGATCTACAAGTCATAGAATGGTTTGGGTTGAAAGGGACCTTCAAAGCTCATCTAATCCCACCCGCTGCAATGAGCAGGGACATCCTCAACTACATCAGGTTGCCCAGGTGCCTTGGTGTAGCTTTTCCCACTGCTTCAGAGAATATGTGTTTCTCACAGTACCACTGATGGTGACACTTATGCCCTATGAACCTATCCCTGCTTCACCTCCTTTGCAGCCAGCCTAGGAGGAACCAGAGCTTTCCAACACCTGCCTCAACTGTCCCAACATGGGCAACACCTCCCACTGCCCAAGTGGTTTCCTTACCAAAGCCTGTCAGCTTCTCAGGGTGACAAACCTCTCCCAGCATCACTTCTCCATGTGTCCTACCCTCTATCTGCCCCTGCTGCCAAAACAGAGGGGAGCATTAACGCCAACAATGTGGAACCAGACATCAGCCCCTTGCACTGAGGGGTTGGAAGGCAGGTTGTGAGCAGCAGCAGCACATCAAGCTGGAGAGCTCTGCTTTACTGATTCACAAGGTGGAAATACCTGAGCTAAGGGCTGAGAATGCTTTCCTATGCTACACCAGGCAGAGTGGACAGAGGGTTGAGGTGGGTGAGATGGGGCCTCACGTTGTACTTCAGCTGCAGAAGCTGGAGCTGGTGTGGACACATCTTTATGGGGTTATGAAGAGTGGGAGCTCACACCAGCACAAGGCTGCTTTGTTCTGCAGTGAAGGGATAGATAATACAAGTGATAAAGGAGAGCAGCACAGCAACCAGTGAGTGCACCAAGCCAGGGGATGGACAAGTGTCAAGTAGATGTGCATCCAACAAATGGACAAGCTTCCACTTAAAACCTCAAGGTGCTTCACCAGCTCCATGCCCTTTGCTCGAGAACAGAGATAAGTCTTCTGCAGGCTTCCTGCTGTCCCTTGTGGCCATGACATGCCTGCTTCCATAGGCACATCATGGAAGCTCCTGCTTCCATAGTTCCCTTAGTGATCCCCGGTTTGCTCTAGACAGACATTTTACCTTATAAAGAAATCTAAACAAGCCCATGTAGCATCTTCCTGAACGTGAATTGGGGAACCTGGGTACAAACAGCACAGTGAGCAGGCTGAGAGCCATAGAATCACCATAGAATGGTTTGGGTTGGAAGGGACCTTAAAGCTCCTCCAGCTCCAACCCCTGCCACGGGCAGGGACCCTTTCCACTGGAGCAGCTGCTCCAAGCCCCTGTGTCCAACCTGGCCTTGAGCACTGCCAGGGATGGGGCAGCCACAGCTTCTCTGGGCACCCTGTGCCAGCGCCTCAGCACCCTCACAGGGAAGAGCTTCTTTATATCCAACCTAAAGCTGTTTAAGTTTGAACCCATTCCCCATTCTAAAGTCTATTTGCAGACAAAAACACCTGGAAAAGGATGCCTGTGGCTTGAGATTAAGGAAAAAGGTCTTGGCCAGAGGAAAACAACTACAAATGCTGCGGGATCTGTAATGTCCCAGCAGGAAAGGTACAACCATACAGTTCAGAGGCTTATTTGAAACCCCAGTGTAAGGAAGAACTTCCATAAGTTGCTCCTGAGAAATGTACCTGCTCCCTTAGGATTTACTGACCCTGCTACAGATGCCAGCTCTTGCTTCTGGGGAACCTGGTATTAGAAGCCTGTTGAGTGCACCATGAGACAATGGGGTTAGCATTGTTTAAAGTTCCTCTCTTAGAGACTACTTCAACTATGACCCAAACACCGTTCCCAGCTTGAACACCATCCACAGGTCATTTTGAGTGCCTTGGTTCTTTCAATGCAAGGTGGTGACCCATCAGAAGAACATCTCTCAACGCCTGCCTTTGTTCAGCGTGTCAAAGTCCCTCTTTTAGCTTGGACCAGGCTAATTCCCCCCCAGTTAACACACAAGTGGATGACCTGAGTTCACCCAGCATCAAAGCCACAGTGTGGGAAGCCATCACCAGTAGAAACCTCCTTCTGTTGGGAAGCTGGAGCTTGCATGGACAGAATCACCTCACAGTTACAGTATTTTCTGGTTATATAGACCAGATCCTGTCAATTATAAGACAAACATAACTGGCAATTCAAACAAACATCTTAAAACCACTGTGAGGAAGCAGTTAGTAGTGAATACAGAGATACAAAGCGTTACCCACTGCTATCGAGACAGCGCTTATGACAGCTCCCAAGTAGCCCTGGATGAACTTGGACGTCGGAGAAGGCTTTGGAAAGAGAAAACAAAACATATTGTCACTAAACAAACTCCTGGTTATTAAACTGCAGCTCTGCTTTTTGGGGGCTGTTTGCATTGTGTTTGTTTGGAAGCAGAGACAGGTTTCATCTCTGTCATATTGTTCTGTGACACATGGTCTGTCATGTAGCAGCGGCAAAAGAAAGGCAAATTGGAGCCTTGTGAGCAAGGTTAAAGGGACTGGGAAATTAATTGGCATCAGAAAATGATAATATTAATTGGAGCTCAAAGGAAGGATGTGAATGGAATTCAGCAAATGGTACAAAATGCGTTATTCTTATACGCTAGTGATGAGCCCCAAACTCTCCACATGAAATAGCTGTGGTTGAAATGTTATCTCAATGAGCTGGATGGTTTCCAGCTCAGCTTCCTGTCTTGAGCTTGTAATGAATGATAAAGCAAGGAGAGAGGAGGAACAGCCCCACCACTTCCCAGCATCACTGCTGCTAGCACATATAAAGTCCTCAGGAGACATCAGGGTGATCATGGAGGTGTCTTTTGCTACCCCAAACCCCAGATACCACTTTGCTTTGTGCTCATTTTCATATCAAATATAAGCATTTCACCCCAGTTAGAACTAGATACTGGTTCAGCTCAAAGCCATTTAGTGTTACTGATGTGCTTCGAGTGATTTTGGGATCCTCATACCATTTACAGCTGAGGTTTGACATGGAAGCCTATACAGGATCCATAAATCCATCACTGTGTTAACTCCAGAGCATCTATTACCAGTGAAGCGACAAGACTTCTGTTTGTGTGTTAAACCAGAACTAACACACCATGCACACCACAGACATTGGGTCTCCTCACCTTTGTCGCGTTGCGGTTTGCATAGTTGACGCAGGCATTGTGGCTCTGATTCAACCACTGAGGAGGAAACAGGAGACAGGCATAAACATAACTTCACACTGATAAGGTGAAAAACATCTATTAAAGGTGGGAATGTCGATAGAAAACTGTTCCCTTGGGCCTGCTCACCATTTGCCATCTCTTTGTAAAGGCTCCTGTATAACCTGCATCTGATTTAATGCCCCTCAAAGGGAGGGACAGAAAGCCCAAGGTATCCATAGACCAGAGGGCAGCTTTGCTTCCCTGTTTGCTCGACAAACAGCTCTTCTCCTGGCCCAATCTACCTCAACACATCTCAGTTGATCTTTGTTTTCATCAGCACCAAACCCATACGGCTGTTAAGAGGTAGCATTAAGCCCAGCAGTCAATTCATAGCATCCCAGCCTGGTTTGGGTTAGAAGGAACCTTCAAGCTCATTCAGTTCCACCCTTCTCAGGGTGCTGAGGCGCTGGCACAGGGTGCCCAGAGAAGCTGTGGCTGCCCCATCCCTGGCAGTGCTCAAGGCCAGGTTGGACACAGGGGCTTGGAGCAGCTGCTCCAGTGGAAGGGTTGGAACTGGCTGAGCCTTAAGGTCCCTTCAGCCCAAACCAGGCTGGGATTCTGTCATTCTAAGAGCAGGGGAGGCAAGTTGCCTTCACAAACATGAATGAGTGTAGATGTCTCCAGCTACCATCCTACTCCCACAGCAGGTGATGGCACATGGCACAAGTTACAGCTAAACACCCCAAACCACAAGTTACTGGCACATACCAACATATTCTTGGTCCTGCAGTCTTTCTAACATACTAAGCAGATCCCATTCTGCTTTGATGTTTCTTAACTGCATAATTCTCTATCATCACTTACACTGTAGACAATAAAAAGACATGCACGACTAAAAATAAGCCTGAAAAGAACTTGTTCTTTCATTTCAGTTGCTGCTGAAATGATACTTTACTGGTGTGTTTACTATGGATGTAACTCATTCACGTGCACGCTTCCCCCTCTTACTCTTAATTCCCAGAATTTTAATGGGAAATAACACCCACTGCTCCCTACACACAGGCTAGGCTGGATGGGGCTTGGAGCAAGCTGCTCTAGTGGGAGGTGTCCATGCCCATGGCAGAGGTTGGAGCTGGATGAGCTCTTCCAACCCAAACCAGTCTGGGATTCTGTGATTTACACCTATACAAAATGGGTCCAAAAAGCTGATTTTGTGATCCCAGAGTATTTTTCATCTCCCTTGCAATGGCATAAACTGGAAAGCAGCCCCAATAGTTTGCTTATAGTCTCTTCTAGACCTACCAAACCTTTCCCTAATTCTATCCAGCCACATCATCTCCCCATTAACTAAAGCATTGCCAATGCAGAATAGCCACATGTATCTAGACAAAATTCAACTGCTTCTTTCCATTCCATCCCATTCTCCATCCATTCGGACATTACCTGCCAAAACACAGTGGATGCCAGCGTCTGGTTGGGCAAGAGAAGACCAACAACCTGCAAGAGAAGAGATTTGGTCATTAGTAAATGCATTGTTGGTTTGCTCTTGATGCTTTTCTCGGCATGCCAACAGAAAGCTTATTTCTGATGTCTTGAACAAATGACCTTCATTTACGGCTTCATTTCATTATAGTGATTGAACTTCCCTTCTGCCTGTTGTCTCTCAGCTTTCCAGTGGTGAAACTGGGCAATGGAGATGCTCATGGAAGCTTTGCTTATTTGTTGCTTGCAACACACCTTGGAAAGAGTTTGGCAGCAGATACAGCCCAAAGATTAATTCATTCAAATGTAATCACTTCTTTATTCCAGGTATTTCTGGAGGAGAGCATCAACACTGCTTGAACGCAAGAGTTCAAAGCTGTTGCTATTGGCAGTGGAAGCAGGGTCGTTCTTACTTTCCTGTGGCACATTTGCTCTTTCAAGCACAAGAATGGAATCCGATTGGAACGTCTGAAGACAGGAGTGACACCTGGAAGCACTTGTGCTCCTGTTTGGGAGCCTGGATTTTGAGTTAAGAGAGAATTATGGATGTGTTGTACTCAACAGAAGAAATTGAATAAGAGGAAAAGGATGCAAATCATGGAGACTCCCAACAATAAACCCCAAAAGCATAGACAGGAAGATGAGCTCTTGGGTAAGACCCATAGAATAGTTTGGGTTGGAAGAGACCCTCAGAGGTGATCTAGTCCAACCCCAAGAAACAGGTAAGGTGAGATACTTCCTACCATCATTGTCCTTTCCTCTCCTTTGCCTTAACTCACAGAATGGTTTGGGTTGGAAGGGACCTTCAAAGGTCACCTAGTCCAACCGTGCTGCAATGAGCAGGATGTCTGATAGTTTCCAAAGAAGACATCCTTCTTGTTGCAAAATCATCTCTGCTCTTTGTTATGAGTATAAAGGCTGAACAACTTACTCCTAATTCCAAACACATTTATTGTCAGGGCATTGATGTCAGGACACTGATGTGCACTAAAACATCCCCGAGGCATCTGGACAAGGAGGCTGTGAGTTCATTCCCACTCTCAGACTGCCTTTTGTACCATTTTCCTTAAGTGTATTCCTAAGAAGAGCACAAACATCCCTGTTTGGAGCACTGAGAGCCTGCTGCAGGGAGGGCTAAGCTAACGCCATCTCCCCACATCTGCAGCAGCATCAGTTGAAGAGGAGGCAACCTCTACGCTTAAGGACACAAGAGAGAAATAACAACAAACAAAAGGGTAATAGGGTTGGGAGGCCTGATTTCATTTCCATCTTCGTTCCCTTCTCCTCCTCCTCCTCCAGCTTTTCCTCCTACAGCCTCTCGTGAAGTTACAGCTACTTTGTACACTGGCTGAGCGCCAACCTGTGCAAGTTACACTAATTTACCACTTCCATTCAATATGGGGCTCTTGTCATTAATTACTCCAGCGCTGGTCTTAGCCAAATGAATTCAAGAGGCGATGAACTTCCTCACTCAAGGACTGGCTCCTAGCCCTGAAGCCACCAGGCTAATGAGGCTCTGGAGGAGCAAGGGAAGACTCCAGGCAGGCACTTGCATTGTCAGCTGAAGCTGAGCGCCGAGGGAAATAGAAGAGGAAAATAAATAAATAAAGGAGAGCACCCAAAATGTGTATGACTGAAAGAGGCACGTTTAAATGCAAACTCTCCATATGTGCAAGAGTCTGTCAAGAAATGTACAATTTCACTTTTAATTACTGTCAGGGGGAAAAAATAACTAAGAAGGAAAACAAAATAGGCAAAAAGCTTCTAAATGCTTAGAAAAGTACCAGCTATAATGTTTAATTGCCTATCAGGTGTGAAGGGGCTTTCGTGGCACCAAAGATGGGGCTAAAGCCACTGCTTGGCCATCTGTGGGCTCTGTTTGTGTTGTGAAGTTTCCTCTTGCAAGGCCCAAGTCCTGCTCTGTGTGTTAGCAAGAGTTGTCTGCATCCCCATATTAACACCCAGGTCTCCTCTATGGACTTTCAAACCTCAATAAGGCCCCCCCAGTTTAAAGGGTTGGGGAAAATAAGGTGCTTAAAGAGGTGGGTGGCAGCTGGGAACAATAGCACGACTTCTGCTTCATCTTCACTGCCCATCTTAGGCTGAATTCCCTACATGCAGATACATCTTCCTCCTTAAGGCCTTCCATCCCTGGGATGAAACACAAACCCAGAGGAAAGCCCACAGCCCAGCAGCTGCCCTGCACATCTTACCCTGCAGCAAAGGGAGGTGATCCCTGGAAGAGCTCAAGGCCAGGTTGGACACAGGGCTTGGAGCAGCTGCTCCAGGGGAAGGGGTTGGACCCGTGACAGGGGTTGGAGCTGGAGGAGCTTTAAAGGACCTTTACAACCCAAACCAGTCTCTGGTTCTATAATGGGAGCAGATGGATTTGCTCCCTCCTGGGCTGAAATCTCAGTGGGCAAACACAGAGTCTCCCTACACTGACCTATCCCACATGCTGTCCTCACTCTGCAACCGATTCCACGATAGAACCATGAGCTTGAGCATGGAAAGGATGGAAGCTAAACCGAAAAGCAAAAGATTGCAACTCGGGGGAAGGATAAACAGCCACAAGATTTGATGTGTCAGGGGAGTAGCTGCTTTGGCCAGAAAAGAAACGATTATCTTCAGCAAGACCTTAATCTCTTTCACAATGAGCTAAACTAAACTGAATTAGTTTGCATTAGCTATAGGGGGAGGAAAAAAACCCAAACCAAGATGTATATCGGCAGCATCATGCATTGACTGAGAGGCACTAAACCTGGTAATACATCCTTTAAGCACATCTATGCCGAGGGTTTAAGTGACCCTCAGACCCTGGGACAGTCACACCGGAGGTGAGGACAGCCACACTCACACAGCCAGAGCCCACCGCAGGCACGTTGAGTCTCTCTTGAGGAAATCCCATCCCCCTATGTGAAATGCAAGACTCAAACTGTTTTTATGCTAGAGCAGGCTGCCAATTTTGTCACTAAATTTCACAGATCGATTGGCATAAATGTTACATTTTAATTTTAACATTTCAAACGTTTGGGTATGGGCTTTTTTTTTTTTCCTCCTTTTTTTTCTCCTCCTCTTTGTAAATGACAAGAGGTTCCAGTTTATCCTTTACAGCGAGTGAAATTGGGCTCATCTGACAGCTCGCGGCTCCTCTGACAGCTCTGGATTGGGGCCGATTTCATTGTCAGTTTGAGCGTTAACTCATTTCTGTTTAACCTTTTCTTTGAAAGTGCCCCATACAAAGTGCCCACTGAGCCCTTTCCCTGCCACAACACAGAGTACTGGATGTGATGGGTGCTGCTTTAGGTGCTGGCAACCCCGCTGTCCGCAGTGATTGTCACCGCTAAGCAAGAGCTATGCCACAGTCCACTGGGTGCAGGAGGTCAAACTGAGCAGATTTTGCTCCTTCAACCATTTTAATACATGTAATTGAAGAAGCTGAGCCAAGAACTGGTGGCTCTGAGGACTTTATGGCACCAACGTTGAGCAATTTAGGGCAAAACTCCATGCCTCAGTTTCCCCATTCATAAAGGGGATTAATTAATGATTCCCATTCCTGAAGACGAGCTGAGATTTCAACACACAGGCAGAATTATCTCCCTTCTGGCTCTCGCTACTGAGAGCACCCAAATGCTTACACATCCCACAAGAACAAGTACAAACTCCAAGCACCCTCAGCAGTAACCCCATGGAAAGCACTCACTGCTGTAATTAATGGAGATGGGAACGCACGACATGGGCCTCGCCGTGCTGCAGCTCATCACGTTCAGGAAGAGACTTGTAAAACATGCAAATGAAACCCCAAAACAGAAACAGAAGTGTCCAAAGCTGAAATCTGAGAGTTGCAGAAGTTGCATTTTGCAGGCAATGAGCTCATCTCGGTCTTCCCTTCTCCCAGAAGGGAAAGATGGAGCTGGAGATGTTGCACAGGGCTGAGTGAATGACGTTCGAGAGATGAGTAACCTCAAGCACAATGTGCATAGGGCAGGTTTGACACGGTGAAGACCCTGCTAATGTGCAATGGGAACCCTTGTGGGAGCATGTAGGTGGCATGTGGAGTGCTAAAAGATGCGTTTCTTGGTACTTGCAAACAAAATAGGGAGAGATGTTAAAATACTTACGATGGGTGTTCCAAAGGGAATGTAACCTATGAAAAACAAAAAGAGATGCATTCATCTTAATACATAGCTTTGGGATGGAAAAGCATCCTATCTGAGACACGGATCAGGTTAGGGTAGCAGCCAAAGCCCCATCCCTGCAGTGTTCAAGGCCCAGTTGGATGGGGTTTGGAGCAAGCTGCTCTAGTGGAAGGTGTCCCTGCCCATGGCAGGGGTTGGAATTGGATGAGCTTTAAGGTCCCTTCCAAGTCAAACCATTCCATGATTCCACAATTCAAACAATGGGCTGCACTCGCTTCCACCAGCTCTTCACCACCATTGGGACATGGACTGATGAAGCTAGAGAACACTCCTGATTTTTCCTCATCTCCTTCCCATTCTCCATCTGCTTCTCTTGGGCTGTGGTCTAAGACTTCCCCTGAAACATGTATCATCTAGACCTTAAGCTTACTCCAGTAAGCCCAGTCTGTTTCATTACATAGCACTGGCACTTCAGAGGGCATCCTGTTGTTGAGCTGGGCTCAGCAGCCAGCAAAACCTCACATCATCAGATGCAAAGGGATGAGAACTCAAACCAGGAGCTGCTCGGTCCGGAGCAGGAGAAGCTGGATGCTGCTATCGGAGCTGACCTAGTGGCTTGCTGCCATGGGAAGGGGGAGATCCTGCCCCCCTTCCCAAGCTCAGTCACACAATCTGTTCCCTTCCTTGTGCCAGCTCTGTTGCTCATCAGACCCTCCCACAACCTACCCTCACTAACCCAGGAGAACACTCTCCAGCTTCCCATGCCCCTTCCCTTCTTGCTGAGCCTGGTCCCACCACTACCGCATGCCAAAGCCGCTCATGAAGCCACCTAACAAGCTGCAGAGCCCATGCCAGTTAAGGAGCAGGACCATGTCACCATAGGTGGGATCTTCCTCATTCACCATCTGCTTTATCAACCTCTCTATGAGGGATTTTATACCAGGAGAGCTCATTTATTTCTAGGTCAGTAGAAGAAGCACGAGGGTGTAAGCTGAAGAAAGTGTAGTTGCATCGTGGAAGAGAGAAGGTCTATTTAATCACAGGTCTAAGTTAAAGCTCTGTAACAGAGATAAGCCTTTACCCCAAATCCTATTGAGTGCCACAAAAATCAAATGCTTCACATTTTTCCCCTGCTAAGTCTGCCAATTTCTGTGCTAATTATAATCCATCTCTATGACTTCCACTAGAAGGTCTCGATATTCCTGAATTAAGCCTCATGGATCCAATTTACAGTCAGAAAAGGGGCAAAGACCTGAGGGGAAGAATAATTAAACAAAGAAATAAATATAGAACCATCAAACTGTGGCTCCTGGCTTTTCTTGCCTTCGCTTTACCCTCATCATCACCCTGCTACAGAGAACCAGAGAGCAAAACCCATCAACCCTGTTATATTCCCCTTATGCCCAGCATTCAGGTGAAGATGCTCCCCCAAAAAACATGGGGAAAGTCCTATTTATTTGAATACGCCATTTGGGAATAAGCCAAGGCTGAACTTCCTCCTCAAGAGAGGTGTTATTCAACCCACAGCAGAGATAACTGTGGACCTGTGCATGGCAAAGGAACATCCCAAAGAAGAAAGGAGGAGGCAAGGATTTAAGCATTAAGCAACCTGGAACAAGCCACAGCGGAGCTGATACTTTCTGGCTGCCACTGGCACATGGTAAAATAGGGCTCATCCCATTCTCTCCTGGAGAGTAAAACCATAAACTGGTCATTGGGCACCAAGCTTTGCTATTTACTACTGAATTAATATGCCCAATATTGTGATGGATACCTCAAAAATGTCAACTGTTTGAGTTCATATTAGAACCTCTGAAGGAAATGAAAACGTGAAGCCCTAAATCTTCCATAGGTATTTAGGATCCCAGTTCTCCTCAGCTGCAAAGGGGTTTGGAGATCTGAATTACTTCTTGAGCTTAATCTAAACGTTTACAAGCTGCAGTTCAAAAACAGCAGGGAAAAAGAAGGGATTTTGTACATATTCCCAGTAATATTCATGTTGGCCCAGTTGGGACATACTCTACCTGACATTCGGAAAGGCATGAAGATGGTCTCATTTGTGTCGGGATGGATGATGGCCTGGAAAAGAGTCAGCAGAGAGACAGGGTGAAGGCACAGCAGCAAAGGCAGTGCTCAGCCTCTACAAACAGCACCTTCCACCAGCGAGTACTCAGCACCCTCCTTGCTTTTAACCAAGGGAGTTATTGTTCAAGAGCCTCCCCCAAACCTCCCACAACCGCTTGTCCCTCTTGAAGTAACTGAGTATACATTGATAATGTAGAGTACATCATTTAACCTGAAATACAGAAAGTGGCTCTTCCTTGGTACCATAATGTCCCCCAATGCTACACCTTAACCCCAGGGGGAGAAAAGCAGTTTTAGGAGGAGAAAAGGGAAACCTGTTTCCTACCCCTGTTTTCAGCATCTCCACTGAGGTGCAGCTCAATGTCCTGGCTGAAACACTGCTCTACAGAAGGAAAAGCCCTTGCTGAGGCAGAAGGATGGGGAGGGCAGGGCTGCCTGCTTGGTTGTAAATCACTTCATGATGCTCAGAAAGCAAATGGGTGCAGGAGACCCTGTAAGGACTGGTGTGGCTGTGCCATGAAGGATGGATTCACCCCGAGGAGCATCCCCATCTGCAGGTGTGTCTGCATGAGGATGTTGTAGGAAGCCTGAAATGCTGCTTCAGGATCAGAGGTGGGATAAAAACCCTACAGGAGCTGTCCTCTCTGGTTGTCACCATAAGGGTCACCCAAATAACCCCCCTCATGTGCCACAGGATTTGGATTTGCTGGTTTATTCGACCTTTATGTGTAACCACAGCTCCTCAACCAGCGCTGGTGGTTGCGGACAGCCCAATATCCGTGGAAATCCTAGATGTTTTACTAACAAACAGACAACCAAGGTCACTGGGACCATTTTTCACCTCATTTCAGAGGAGGTTGCACTGGCACTAAGTGGCTGGGGAGGAAAAAAGCATCCCCAAGTGATCTGGGATTGCAGAGGAGGGAGGTACGACACAGTTACAAACCTTACCAAGGAACTGTCAAACTATTTTCAAAAGACTGGAGACAAGAAATCTCTTGACTAGACAGGAAGGAGAAAATGAAGACATCAAAATATATAAATACAAAGAAGGAAAAAAATCAGAGCCTTTGGTGGCAAGTGTTCGCTGCATTTACATTCCTGTGGCAAGACAAAACAGCGACTGGCAAAGTCAATAGCGGAGAAGAGGACAGCGACGCTTAGCAAAGAGGAAAGCAAACAGCAAGGGTTGACAGTAATCATCAGATAGGAATAAAAAGGGTATTACCTGCTTGATTTTTTGAGCTCCCCACAGCTAGAAAAAGAAAGAAAAGAGAATGTTACCTATAAAAACCAAGCAGTGAAACCCCAAATATTCATCTTTGAGCTGTTGTAGTGAGTGAATGCGTTTAAACAGACCCGTTTTCAGCATCCTTCCTGGATGCACTTAAAGATCCTTAAGACACATTGAGCTCCTTCGTATGTGTGAGGCCAGTCGGACCAGCCAGGCAGGGATCATGTTCTTCTTACATTGAGTGATAAAGAGTAACAGACTTTGTGCTCTGCTCCGAGCTTTACAAACTGAGAATCATCTCGGTAACAGCCGCACGGAGCTCTCAAGGTAAATTTAGCACAGCCTCTCCTTGGACGAGCTTCCTGCGGGAACCAACGCTTGCTGGGGAACAAAGGTGGAGCAAGGAAGCCCTGCAGGGAAAGGCAACGAGCGTCTCCTCACATCCAACCTGGAATCAGAATAAAGCACCAGGAGTTCTCATGCTTCACAAGGGAAACGCACCGCAAAGCGCTCGGCGAGAGGAGAAATCTCAGCTCAAACTCGCACGAGCGCCTACTGTGATGTACTGAGTGTCACTCGGCAGCATCAAAACACCCCAGTCTGGTTCAGGCAGTGAAGATCCATGAGCACTGAGGAAACAACATCCCATGTGAGGTGCAGGTGGAACTAATGAGGTGCACAACATCAACAGATGCTTTGGCATAGATGTGAACCCGTAGTTTGCCCCTGCCTAATAAAGCCAGAGGGTTCTCCTCCATGAATTATACCTAAATGCAAATTATAAGCTCTAAAATACGAATAAAAATCCTGATTTTGATGTATAAAATTCCAGAGATGGATGAACCCCAGGATCCTGTAAAATACCACACAAAATCATTGCTTTTACTATGAAAAACCTTTCTGTTCAGCTCAAGGCTGGCTTCAACACCAGCACCGGCTTGTGTTCCACCTCTGTCTGACAGCCTCCAGCACCGTCTATTTTTGCTCCTCACACAGGTACTTGGAGCTGTTAAAACCACCCTTTAACCTGCATGGAAGGGAAACTAAGCAGAGAATCCACCCGAGCCAGGAGACTGGCTGTTTGCTGGCAAGGCACGTTTGCCAATCTCTAAACCACCCTCGTGGCTCTTTTACATCGTTCCAATTTGTCAACATCCTCTCGCATGGAGGACGCCAGAAACCAGACAAATGATTCCAACAACAGTTGTAGCCGTGCCAAAGCAAGGGTAGGGTAACCTGGGAGTTCTGCTCTTGCTGCTGATAAAGGCAAAGACAGTGATAGCTCTTTTTGCTTGGAGAGCTCAGGATTACCCATCAGAATCCCTGCGCCGGTGCCATGCTCATATTCTGCAACACAGGCATCCACCTTTAAGATGTGATCATTACAATCCCAGACTGGTTTGTGTTGGAAGGGACCTTAAATCCCATCCAGCTCCAACCCCTGCCATGGGCAGGGACCCCTTCCACTGGAGCAGCTGCTCCAAGCCCCTGTGTCCAACCTGGCCTTGAGCACTGCCAGGGATGGGGCAGCCACAGCTTCTCTGGGCACCCTGTGCCAGCACCTCAGCACCCTCCCAGGGAACAGCTTCTGCCTAAGAGCTCAGCTCAGTCTCCCCTCTCTTGGGCAGGTTCAAGCCATTCCCCTTGGCCTGTCCCTACAGGCCCTTGTCCCAAGCCCCTCTCCAGCTTTCCTGCAGCCCCTTTAGGCACTGGAGCTCTCTCCAGAGCTGCTCCATCCCGTTCCCCCCAGCCTGTGTTTGTGCTGGGTTTTGCCCCAACCCATGGGCAGGACCTTGTGCTTCCCCTGTTGAAGTCCATGAGGTTCACACGATCCCACCTCTCCAGCCTGCCCAGGTCCCTCTGGATCCCATCCCTCCCCTCCAGCACATCAACTGCACCACACAGCTCGGTGTCACCAGCAACTTGCTGAGGGTATTATCATTATGGTATAACTTAAGCCCCTGTTCTGCCTTTCTCACCCAACGTTTAGCACCTTCCCCAAATATAAACCCATTAAAATACTGCTGGAATAAGGTAACTGCTTTACTATAAATGGCATTGATTCACCCCCTGATACAGCAACCCCAGTATTGCACTCACAAATCCAGCTGTCACCCCAGAACTGAAGCTCTGTGATGAACTCCACCATATACAGTTACTGGAGTATCTAAAAGTCAGAGGCTTGATGCACATATCCACAAGGTTCTTCCCTAAGGAAAACTTCCTTTTGAAGGAAAACCATTATTCTCCATTCTACAGTTAAAAACCAGGGATTAAGGGACACAAAGATACAACTTTTGTGGTTGGCAAAGATGCATCTACCCTCACCAATCCTGAAACCCAAAGGGTCGGAGGCTCCTGCCCACATACCTACAAGGGGTTTTCTACATCCAGCTGCCCTTCAGCACAAGAACTTCCATGGGGTGACAATAGAAGTCAATGGGGTGGCAGGTGACTACCCTAAGCAACCATGTGGCTGCCCAGGTCTTGCCTATCTTGGCTGCGAAAGGAAAACACAGGCTTTTCCTCTCCAATGACAAGGACCAAGCACAGCAAATAGGAAGAGGGCTGGTTTCTGAGCCAGCGCTATGGCTTTTTTGGTCAAATTCTCTCATTTCATTAATTGAGCCCAATATTTATGCATTTCCCTGCTGCAGTGCAAATATTGTTAGAACATGGGATTTCATTACTTCTCAGAAAGAGACTTTGCAAGATGCACCTGATGAGTCACCTAACGCTCCTGCCAGCTCATTTTCACTTCTTTATCCTCTAATTCCTTTTCTGTCTGCAGCATCCCTCAGGAGCTCCAGTGCTCTGGTGAGGCTTTGCCAGCTGGGGGGGCTCGGTTCTGAAAGCACAGCTCTGCTTTTGCTGGGGATTTCATTCACGTTCTCTCCGGCCACCTTGGAGCAGCAGCCGGATTCTGATCTCAGTTACACACACGTGAATGCAAAGCATCCTCAACTGGAGCACATGGAACGACTCCAGATTCGTGCTTGATTTATGGTAGATTTAGGTCTGTGATCTCTAAATATAGTGAGCCTGTACTGGGTGGGTCTCCTGTAATAGATCATCTTCCTCTGCATCAGCTTTGCTGGATGATGCACATCCCTGGCAGTGCTCAAGGCCAGGTTGGACACAGGGGCTTGGAGCAGCTGCTCCAGTGGAAGTGGTCCCTGCCTTGGCAGGGGTTGGAGATGGATGAGCTTTAAGGTCCCTTTCAACCCAAAGCACTCTGTAGTTCTATGATTACTGGCTCAGAGCTACACAGGGGTTTTGCCACCATTCAAAGTGTGCAAGAAATAGGGGTTTACACCAATGAATCCCAGAGGACAAGAGTACATGAGCATTGGAGCACTGTTAACATATTCCACCATCCCCTCAGCAGCATTAGCAAGCAGTAATGGACAAGTTTCCCCAGCCTGTAGCCACTGCAACATTTCACTGGGGCACAATGGGCCCTGCTTCATGGAGATGTCATCACTGAATGGTTTGTATTGGAAGGGACCTTAAAGTTCCTCCAACTCCAACCCCTATCATGGTCCCAGCACCATCATTGCAGAAAGCTGCACTCACAAATGAGATTTCCACCCATCCTTCCCAGGATTCTGGGGTTTTCCTATGGTTTTCCAAGGAAGGGATCCTCACCACCTCCAGCAGAGAGCTTCAAACCCCTGGACTCAGGAACTGAACTCAGTTATACAGAAGCATGCCATGCTTAACAAGGGTATCGAACATCACCACCATCTAAAGCGAACCAAAGCTGCAGTAAAGAGCTAGAGACTAGAGCAACTTTTGGGGAACAGATAGGATCTTTCCTTGACAAGACATTCATTAGCACTCCTTATTTAGCAGCAGAATTGCAGCTTGGAGATAGTTTTCCCAAAAAAGTACTTATTTAAGGAATCTATCCAGCCCCAATCCATTAGCTAACACCTGCCACTGCAAACACAGTACAAAGGGTACCAGTTAGCTTTAAAGCAGTAACTTCCCTCTTGTTAAATACAGTGGGATTTTGTGTTTGTGGGATCAAAGGTGGGATTTTTTTTCCCCTATACCCAAAGTTTCACCAGGATTAGAAGCCCAAGTTAACCAATTGCTCACCCTTCTTTATAGCAGGCTCCAACACTGCTAAAACAAGTGGCCAGGTCTGCCCTATATGACTGCATTGGCTGTATCCAGGGCATTTAATACGTCGCTTAAGTTGGCCTCCACTGGTTATGGTCAGGAGAGAACTAACAGATTCACACAACCTATTTCCATGTGTTGCCAGCAACCACCTGCCTGCAGTCAATGGGGACACAAAGGCAGATTTGATGCTGGGAATCTCTACTAGATGCTCTAATGCTTTCCTCCTTAAATTGCACATTCAAAAGGATCTAAGTGCCATTGCACAATATAGCAGTAGACACTGAAATGATCCTAAATCCATGGGTGTGTGCTCTGGATATGCCTCGTCAGGGTCACTAAATCATAGAATCAGACTGGTTTAGGTTGGAAGGGAGCTTAAAGCTCTTCCAGATCCAACCCCCTGCCATGAGCACGGACACCTTCCACTGCTTCCACTGCTCCAAGCCCCTGTGTCCAACCTGGCCTTGAACACTGCCAGGGAAGAACTCTATGGAGAAAATCCACTCCTGATTAACCACGCATTAAACATTAATGACAAGACACAGCTATTTCAAAGAGCAAATGGAGAGTAGATGAGCTCTATGCATAAGAGAAAACACACCAGTTTAAGCAAAGTCTAAATGATCTACCTGTGTCAGGCTGCACCACCACAACAGTTTGCAGATATCCTCTAGTATAGATGATGCTGAAGAGGAAATACTCCAAAGAATGAGTATTTTTAGTTAATTTACTTCATCTTTCCAGTCAAGCATAGACAGAGTTGCACCTTAAAATCTCCTCTTCCCCTTCCCACCCCATCCCAGAGGTTCTAAGCCTTTGAGACCCCCCCTGTACCTGCAAAACCTTGCTTTTAATAAGGTAACAGCCTGCAGTTTGCACCCCATCAGAAACTGCCAGTAGTTTCACACCCCAGGAGTCACAAGGTTTATTAAAGCAGAGCTCAGATTATCTATCCCACGCTGAATTCCAAATATTGGGTGTTGGGAGCAGAACGTGTGATGCAGCAAAGCTCATTCTCGAGAGCTGTTTTCATGTCTGAGGCCATTCAGAGGGAGAGGCTCCAAGAGATGCACTTTCCAACAACCCCCATTGTTTAAATGGTACAAACCCAGAGGAAAACAAGAAGGGAAAAGCAGCCCTTACTCCAAAGGTGTAACTTACTGTGCTTGGAGAGTTCACTGAGGAGCACTTCAGAGCAGCAGCAGGGATCTAGCATCATAGAATCAGAATAGTTCGGGTTGGATAGGACCTTTAGATCATCCAGTTCCAACCCCCATCACATCAAGTGATAGTAATGAATCTGAGTGAGTTTTAACTTCACTCTAGCTCCCTTAAGCACATCTTTACCTCTGCTGGTGATGCCCCTGTTGATGTTCCACAGCACCCTGTTGGCTTTCATTGCCGCAGCCACACACTGTTCACTCCTATTGAGCTTGTGTCCCCCAGGCCTCTTTCCACATATCTGCTCCCAGCCCGGCCTGTGCTGCACTCCAGGATTGTGTTTTCCCAGGTTCAGGACCTGATTCTTGTCCTTGGCTCAAATTGGATTTGGGTCAAGGTGTAAAAGCATCCCAAAGCATCAAGCACCCAGAGCTCGTACTGCTTTCAGCATGGATTGCAAACATACAGTTTCTTTAGATTCCAACAGGAATTTGATGAAAGCTGAAGATTTTAAGTTAGAACATTAAGGAATCCCAGACTTAAGCATCACAACTCTTCCAAACAGATCTGCAAATCCAGCTGAAAACATCTGGCCCTTCCTCGGGGCCACCAGAAGCACTCAGCAGCAGCTCCACCACATCCCATCAACAGGATTAGCTCGTATTCATCTCCATTGCAAGGTTAAACACATTGGAAAATACACATGATCCCTTTTCCCAGCAGTACCATAGGACATTTCCCACTGAAACTGCTCCTTGCAGCCCTTTTGGCAAGAAAGAAGGGTTTGCATCAAAAGCAGATAGAGAAGAACACGCATCCATGGCCTCACCACTGAAACAGGAGGTCCATCCCAGATGAGAAGTGCTTCTCATTGATAGCATATCATTGTTATTTCACTACACTTCTCAGATCCTTTACTGTTGTTAAGTTTACACTGTTATGGATGAAGATCCAGCCCAGAACCTCTCAGAGCTCACATGAAAACAACGAAGTATTCTTAGTATTTCACTAACAGTAACCACCATTGCCAAAGCCAAGGTGCAGCCCAACAGACCTACAACATGTTCTGCTTCTCTCTCCATCAGGAGTGTGAGTCCTCCTGCTTTGTTTGGCTTTCCCCCACTTCTCTCAGGCTTCAGTCCCCAGATCTACTTCCCAAAAGGTGATCCTTAACATAGAGACAAATGCACATCCCAAGCTCCAGCCAAAGCATTGGTAAGGGCTGAATGCTTTTAGCAAGATTTAGAGATCTACAGTGGTGGAATCCCAAATCCTTTCATTCCACATTTAACGTCACCTGGTATGCTTAACCCCACCTGCTAATATATATGGAATCTGATGGGGCTGGATGGGGATTGGAGTATCCTGTTCTAGTGGAAGTGGCCCTGCCTGTGGCAGGGGGTTGGAACTGGATGAACTTTAAGGTCCCTTCTAACCCAAGCCATGCTATGGTTCATTCTATGGAGTCTGGCTCTACTAATAAACCTGGATAACAAGGTCATATAAACCATTGTCTGCTCTTGCTCCCCAGTAAGAAACTTAAACAATGAACCTTTTAAACCCTACTCCTAATAACCTTTATGTTTAAAAGGTTTCAGCTTTAAGGTGATAAAGCTCAAATGCTCCAATGCATGGGATAAACCACAAAGAGTCTCTACACATTTTCTGCCCTGCACCTAGCACTGAAATAAGACAGCACAAGAGGCACCAGAAGCCACTGCTTTCCTTGGACACCAATGGAAAACGCATTCCCTGCCCTAAGCGTTGTTGAGTCAGGTCCATCTGCAGGACCATAGAACCTTCCAACAAGTCCACATGTTGAAGAGCATCAGCTGAGATACCCGCACAGCAGCAGCGAGCCAAGTGCCTCGGCATTGGGAACTGCATTGTAAAGCACAAGCCATTCCAGTGCAATGCACGGATTTGCACAGCTACAAACCCAAGTGTAGGTGGAACCAGCAGCAAGTCCCGACTGATAAAAAAAGATTGCACTTAAATAACACTTTGCAGCTTTGCAGCACTCAATAAACATTAACTAATTAATCCTCACAGCACTCTACTGGGAAGACTTAAGCAGAATAAGAAGCACTCACTGAAAAGCATCACTTGCACCAAGGCACTTAGATGCCATTGCATGGTTTAAAATCACCTTAGGAAACCAGGCTCGATGCTCCAACCAGGTTGCTCAGGATCAGCTTTGTTTCAGCTTATTTTAGCCATATGGAGCTTGTAAATCTTATCTGATTTGTAATCTAGACGGGATTTAGATAAACTCTTAATCCTCAACTGATGGGATGAAGCAAAGCCAGTTTGTAACTGAGTAAGAGCATCAACAGTACCATCTAACCTGGTTCCTTTCAGGTGTGTTAACCTTCTATCTAAGGTGCCTTTTGTCCTCTGACAGTCTGGAAATGACACCTAAAGCATTCAACTCATCTTAGACCATCTCAGCAGCACAGAGAACATCCAGAGAGCAGCAGAGAGAAGGTCCAAGCTCAGCCCTTGGAGCAGCTACTTTCTTGCCAAGGAAAGGAAGCAGCAGGATAACCGATATATCTACGTTTTATCAGAGACCAGAGGGGGGGGAAAATTACAGTTTACTGCAAATGGACCTCTTCGCTCTTCATCAACACTGTTAAGAAAAGCTATTATTCTCCAAAAGGGATGCTGTTTAGACTCTGATAGATTCATTGTTCTCTGCTGTGTCTGGGACAGCATGAGCGGCTCTTCCCGCTGCTAACCTGATTGAAGGAAGAACACAGTAATAAATATATGCCCATTAAGCTGGTGAGCCTCTTTTCACTTCACTGATACTAATGGGGAAGAAATGAAACAGTTTCAAAACAGCAAGTTGCCAAAACTGCATTTGGAAAGGCTGAAGAGTGAGAAGTCACAAGTGACACACCGCGGTTCATGCTCCGCCAACGCTCGCAGGAAGGGGCTGGCTGGAGAATAGCAAATGTCTGTCTCCAAGGGACAATTTCAAGAAGCTGCATTTTCCCTCTCACTTGGGATCATTCCGTTTGGCTTTACCTGGAATTTAGGGGGGTTTTCCCCTTCTCAAACCGCCCCTATATGATGAAGGGGTGAAGCTTTCAGGGTGGAGTTTCTAAGGGGGCAAAGTCAGGTAAAAGAGCTGACTTGCTCCTACTTGTTTCCTAATAAATACATATTCATCTATACGCGTCATATATGCATCTTCACATGCATCTATAAGTACACATACAGCTAAATGAACAGGCAGATTTCCAAGGGTATATCTAGGGACCTGTGTGAGGCCAGATGATCTCAAGTCCCCCCCTGCTTGAATTACCTTTGATCCTACAGTAGACAAAGGTGGATGGATCAAAGATCTAAACACCTGGTGCCTGAGCGCTTAAAATCCACAGATTAAGATGTTTAGCCTCAGTTTTACAAATCCTGGATTAATTTCCTACCTCCATCACTGACTTACCTCCTGTTCAGCTGCTCAAGCTGGGGTACGTGCATGGCCCCAGCATCCCCATCCTCAGCGCACGCTCCATCCCCCACGTTGTACAGACAACATCGAGCAGATAGCTTGGAATCCAGGGAGCTGCTTGAGTCAAAACTGAAGCATTTTGGGAGCGGGGGGAAGGGAGGCTCAGTTTTTATTAAGAGCAGCTCTCTGAACCAGCTGTGCCAGTGCAAGCCAGCAAGGAGGTGGGAACACATGGCCGGGAGGAGAGGAGACAGAGACATGGCAGTGCTGCCTCAGAGCAGCTCACGCTGCCATGGCATCACACTTTCCCTTGCAATATTCTGGGCACAGAACAAATTTGTACCAGTTCATATATAAAGTTCAGGGAATGATGAATTTAATAGGTACCATCTTCCTTGTGGGTGCACAGTGAAGGGCAGGGTCACCTCTGTAGGTGCTTACGTACAAGGGTTGTGTTTAGCTATTTAACCGAGGGTTTAAACCTCTTCTTGGCCCTATGCTCATAAAAAACCCTGCACAGAAAAAGCATCACTCACTCTCCCGAGTCCTTGTTCAGACACTTCTGCTATTCTGTGGCTCTTTACCTCTCTCTGCTGGCAGGACCATAGGGAGAAGCTGGGGTGCCAGCCGGAGATGAGGACCGAGGGACAGAGGGGAGGGAGAAGAGGATAATAAACCTTCATCACTGTATTCCTTAGACTGTATTCCACTTCTGCTTTAGACACTAGGGGGTTAGAACAGACTGATATGAACCTAGAAATGGGGCAAATCAAGGAGCAGATCCTAACTTGCTCATCAGCCTAATATTGCTCCAAATATTGAACCAAATATCAGCCCAGGCAACTGCTGTTCAATATCCAGAGCGGTATTAGGCAGTGATATTAAGCTGATAGCTCAGCAGCTATTTGTACCCCAATCTCCAAGGCTAAAAGGATTCAGGGCATGTTTTGCTGGGCATACCAGCAGTGTAGTTCAAGTATGGAATTACTGCAGGGAATTCTAGCAAAGGAAATAGAAGAAGAAGGTACTTAGGAGGGAAGAGCATCCCGAAGTTCATAATGGAACAACGCCAGCACTGCTACCTCACTGCAGTCCTTCCAAGGCAGATCCTTAGTGCCTGAACACTGCTGTCCACATGTTCCCCAGCCTTTGAAAGGGCTTTTCTGCAGCACTGAGCACAAAAATCACCCAGCAGAAAGCAGCTGTGTCATAAAGCAGGATTGCTTTCAATCTCCCTGTAGCTGATAGCCGCCGAGTGCTGCTTCTCATAACTTTTACCACTGCTGACATGCCAGCATCAATCTGTTCCTCCAATCTGTGCTGGTCTGTTGGACAGGTTGGGAAAGGGACTCACACACACAGAGGACACAGATGCAAGCCTCCAAATTAGCGAAGGGAGCCTGAGGATAAAGGACAAAAGCCACATCATTATGCCCTGCAGTTGGTGCAGCCTTTTAGTTGGAGGCTAAACCTCAGCGCTGACACTCCTGAGCTAAGGAAAACGTCTGCTTTTAACAAGCTGGTTCTTCCTCCTTTATCAGGCTGATATTTTACAGCCCTTGTTTTTGTAGGAGAAACTATTCCCTCAAATGAAACCTTTTTACTCCAGCAGAGATTCCCTCCAGGAGGCAGTTGGGGGAATTGCCTGCCCTGTTTAGAATTGGATATGTTACAGTCTATACCTTCTGCTGCAAATTGGCTCCCAGTGCACTTGTGTGTGTCATTTTCACCTACCCACTCGCAGCTCGCACCAGCCACCGGAGCTTCGTGTAAAGGGATGGATTCTGCCAATCCCGGGAGCCACTGGTGGAAAGCACCATTAGAACCCGGTTGGAGCAGAGGTGGGCACGTTGGCACATCCCTCCCTTGCCGTGGAGTGACCTGGAAGGAATGTGAGCTGAAAAGGTTGCTGAAGTGGAACCAGAAACCACTTAAATGGGGAGCACAAAGTGCAGAGAATCCCAGAGTGGTTTGGGTTGGAAGGGACCTTAAAGCTCATCCAGCTCCAACCCCTGCCCCTTGCAGAAGAGCTTGTGCCTAAGAGCTCAGCTCAGTCTCCCCTCAGGCAGGTTAAAGCCATTCCCCTTGGCCTGTCCCTACAGATCCTTGTCCAAAGCCCCTCTCCAGCTTTAGGTAGGCACCCTTTAGGTATTATGGAGATGAAGGTATCCTTATAGGAAGGCAATAATACAATAGGAGCTACAGAGATGGAAAACACAAGATATAAATCATAAAATCCCAGAATCCCAGGTTGGAAGGGACCTCGAGGATCATCTCATTCAGCCTTTCCAGGCAAAGCATGACCTAAACTAGATGGCCCAGCACCATGTGCAGCCCAGTCCTAACGGTGTCCAGCACTGGGGGAGTCATTGCTTCCCTGGGGAGATTATTCCAATGGTTGTTCTCATTGGGAAGCATTTTCCTCTTGTGTCCAGTGGGAATCTCCCCAGCAATAACTTATGCCCATTACCCCTTGTCTTTTCCATGGGACTCCTTGTATAAAGGGAGTCTCCATCTTCTTTGTAGCCACCCTTTAAATACCAAAACATAAATGACAACTGAACGAGTTTCTCCCATCAATCTGAATCCCTACACATTTCCTTTCCTTCCCTCCCCTTCTAAGGATCCTGTTATTTTCTGGCTCTGGGACCAGGAGAGGAAGGGGGATACACCCCACCGGATGACACAGTGGCACTTCAGATGCTCTTACCCTCTTCAGAGGGAGCCAAATGAAGGACATCAATGGATGGGTTCACCAAACAGAACCAAAGAGTACAAGTTTACTGAACTCACCCATTCTCTTGAAGCCTTCCCAGCAACATTTTGTACTTATAAACCATTAAAAGAAGCCATGTTTTCTTTCATCCAACACTTCTATGGAATCCAATCCCCTAACACAGAGGCACAGCCACCCAAAGGAAGTGGTGAATGCTCCATCCATGGCAGTGCTCAAGGCCAGGTTGGACAGGGCTTGGAACAACCTTGCTCTAGTGGAAGGGCAGGAGAGTTGGAACTGGATGAGCTTTGAGGTCCCCTCCAACCCAAACCATTCTGTGATTCTGAGCCTAAAACACTCGTTGAGGAGACCAAACCTCCCCAAGGCCTTCAAGGAGTTTGTTCTGCAATCACATTCTCTAATCCTGCCAAATTACCTAACCCAAGCGACCAGGAGAACAGAAATACACCCCAACTGGTGGCATTACCCAGAATATCTCCTTATTTAGAGGGAAAGAATACGAAATCCTAAGAGGCTGTCAGAGAGGAGCCCTAATTACACTGTGGGCTATTGCTGCTCCACAGAATGGTTTTGGTTGGTGGGGTTTTAATGAGGGGAATGTGAAATGCTCCACTTCAGAGCTAATAAAAACCAAGCCTGGCTCTTATATATTCAAAGGAAGAGGTGGGTAAATAAGCAAAGGGGAAGAAGTGGAGACTGGAGCATGTTTGCTTGCTTTAACATGATAAATACTCATCAAGCAGCTATTTGTGCTCTGGTTTCCTGACTACACAATCCACTCGGGATAAACCCCACGGTTTTAAAGCATCTTTCTAATGTAGGAACAAATCCTATTGTTGCCCTCAATCAAAAGCTATCAGCAGTCTAGCAGCTATTGACAGGGAAGAGATCAATGCTTCCTTTCTGCTAATGATGCCCAAGAAATAGGTTTTTACCACCTTGAGTTAATGGACATTTTCCTGAGCAGTGAAATCACTCCAGTTCAAGAGCCACTGGTTGAGTGTGAGAGACCTGGAAGAGATGGAGGTGTTGGCAGCATTGGTGTCCATGAATCATCTCCTAGAGAGTGAAATAGAGCAAAGCAGTGTCTATTCTGGAAACTGGCTTAGAGATGGTCATAGGCAACTGGAGCAAAGCACAATTATGGGCTCTTCAGAGTGGTTTTTCTCGAGATGATGATGGCTCTTCTGTTTTCACTCCTTTAGATAGTTCATAATTGTCCCATTTCAGCTCATTCTGTAAAACCTGCTTGGAAAATGCAGTAGAGAAAGACTTGCTCAACAAGAACCCTGTCAAAGAGAGAAGTGTGGAGGAGATACTTGACGTTACATAGCTTTAGGCTTTTACATTTTCCATTTTTCATGCGGCGAAGCCATTTCAGCAGGCGATGGGGATGGTGCTGAGCTGTTGTTACGCTTCCAGCTCCTGCCTGCCTGCCATCCTTCAGGAGAACCATGAATTCCTGAATGAGGGGGGGGAAAGGGAGTTTGAGCACTGTCAAATGTGCTGTGGCACAAAAGTGGATCAGTCGGGAGATTAGTGAAACAACTCTGTCAAAACAACTTGTCTCAAAGCTGATATCTGGGGGGAGTGTTGGGTTCTTAGGAAGCTAATGCATTAAAACTCTAACCCAAACTGTTAGGTTTAAAGGCTTCCAAGGTGCTTGGGATTTCGATTCTGATTCGGAAACCTAAAAGACCATCCAGGCAACTCTTCTACACAGGTGCCATACCCAGGCCATGCCTGAGGAACCTGTTATATGGGGAGCAACTGCATCTCTAAGTGGCTTTGGCAACCAAACCTCAATCTGCTTTGAAACAAAGACAATGAAGTTGAGTGCTTCTATCTTGAACATTATAGAATCCCAGCCTGGTTTGTGTTGGAAGGGACCTTAAATCCCATCCAGCTCCAACCCCTGCCACGGGCAGGGACCCCTTCCACTGGAGCAGCTGCTCCAAGCCCCTGTGTCCAACCTGGCCTTGAGCACTGCCAGGGATGGGGCAGCCACAGCTTCTCTGGGCACCCTGTGCCAGCGCCTCAGCACCCTCACAGGGAACAGCTTCTGCCTAAGAGCTCAGCTCAGTCTCCCCTCTCTTGGGCAGGTTCAAGCCATTCCCCTTGGCCTGTCCCTACAGGCCCTTGTCCCAAGCCCCTCTCTATGGAATTGTATTTTACCCAGAAGAAACATGGATTCCACTCTGTGACTACAAAATCAGTTCTTTGGGTCATTTTAGCTTCCTGTTGTGACCCATTTGATCTCAGAGCCAGCCAGATCTGCAGAGCCCACTTCTCAAAGCCATTAAGTAATCCCAACAAGTTCTACCCAGCCTTTCTGATGAGTAGCAACAGCAAATTACCCTCTCTCAGATACAATCATGTCACCACATCAGCTGAGCCAAGCCACTGCTCCAGCAGACACTTGCCCACAGTGGCCATGGGCTGATTAACTCTGTTCCCAGTCAAAGAGGGGTAAAAGAAAGGAAAAGATCAGTCAAGCATCAAACTACCTCCCATCCTCAGGTCTCCTGCCAGCGTGTGGCATCTCCATCAGCGCGCCAGAGGTGTGTGTGACACTCAGTTATCAGCTCCATCAAACATCAGACGCCTCAGCCTTTTATTCCAACATCAACCCATGCACGTGAGCCACAAAGTGGGCACCTCTCCAGAGCTGCAGTGAATCCCTTCCTTGAGTTAGCATTAGAACAACTGCAAATTGTCTATGCCTTGCAGCAGAGTCCATCCTGCAGAGAGTGGTGCAGGGAAGGGCTATTACAATGGTAAAACTTAGCTTGAGGATGGTAAAATATGTGTTCTCCAAGTGCCCTTGGTTCAGCAGTAGAAATTTGGGGTGGCATATATGCAAGTGAGATGCTTCCCTTCCCCAAAGCCATCAACTGGCACACTGGATGCTCTGAAAATGATTAAGGAGACACTTAGAGCTGTATCCCTGGCAGTGTTCTAGGCCAGGGTGGATGAAGCCTTGGGTGCCATGGTTTAGTGTGAGGTGTCCCTGCCCATGGCAGGAGGGTTGGAACTGGATGATCTTAAGGTCCTTTCCAATCCTAACTATTCTATGATTCTATGTATGTATCACCTGGCACACTCCTATTTAATTCAGCAGTGGCACGTTTTCCAGCTACCCAGATCTCCCCATATTCTCTACCTTCCCTTCTGCTCCTGCAACAACTGATGCTCAGAGTGCAGGACCCATGCAGAGACAGCAACCACAGCCCTATTGCGATCAGATTTACTGTCAGACCTTCCTCTCCGAGAAGGAAAAGAGAGGATTTGGCTGATCTACACGAGAAATACCCAACGCCTGATGTCACCACAGACCTAGCATTTGATGAAAGCCCATTGTCATGCAGTTCAACTGGACTTAATAGTGCTTGGGTAGAATTGGTCATCATTGGCAATGGTGAAAGTTCAGGCCTGTAGGGACAGGCCAAGGGGAATGGCTTGAACCTGCCCAAGAGAGGGGAGACTGAGCTGAGCTCTTAGGCAGAAGCTGTTCCCTGGGAGGGTGCTGAGGCGCTGGCACAGGGTGCCCAGAGAAGCTGTGGCTGCCCCATCCCTGGCAGTGCTCAAGGCCAGGTGGGACACAGGGGCTTGGAGCAGCTGCTCCAGTGGAAGGGGTCCCTGCCCGTGGCAGGGGTTGGAGCTGGAGGAGCTTTAAGGTCCCTTCCAACCCAAACCAGTCTGATTCTATTACTTCCTCTCCTCTCCTCTGCTCCATACCAACACTGCACACTCAGAACCCTCCTGCTTGCATAACAAAGTTCACCTCCTGCACACGTGGGCATGACTAAGGGAAACAAGGCACAAACCACTTGTGTTTGCTCTCTCAGTGCAGCTCTGACTGAACCCTGCCTATATCCTGGGGGTGTCCCTATGCAAACCCAAAATATAGGTCAGAAGTCTGCACAGTTTGCCACAGCAAATGACTTGTGTTACATCTGCCTGAAGGCAGATGAGATCTGAGTCACTGCTGCTGCAGCATTCTCTGCTCTTCCCCTTCCCTCAACCCCAGCTCCTTTTTGCTTACCATCAGATTAGGGCTGAAAGCAGGCAGTGACATCAAACTGCACATCACACAGGGAGGGGATATTTCATGTTGGTGCCCATTGAAGCCATGCCTCTTGCCCAACCCAGCACCTACCACACAAGCAGCCACTTTCTGAACTGAATGCCACTTTTAATTCATTCACCTGCTCTACTTGTCTTTCATAAGAAGAAATTATCACACCTGAACAGTGGCACAAAATAGAAGAGGTTATTTGACCAAGAGGGCTCTCTACCATCTCCATCACTGCTTACACAGGAGGTACACTGGTCCTTTGGCACAGCTGCTTCTTTTATCTACCAAAACAGGTCTGACAATTGAGTCATGCTGCTTTTTATATGGCATTAAACTACACAGGACTGGAGTCTTTTGGATGTACTCACACCACAAAAGAGCCCCATCAGTCTACATGGGGGCAGATAAGGAGAAGAGTTTGAGGTGATGCCCATAGGAAGGTCAAGACCTTTGCTTCAAAAAGCAGCCTCTGCAATAGTTATCTCTACTTTCACAAGTTTCATGTGTTCATATATAGGCAGACACCAGACAAAAGTCCATAGAACAGGACTGACAGGGCCTTGGAGACGTCATCAGCCCACCCCTCTGTCCCAAAGCTGAATCAAATGCTACCAAAACTCACACTACTCAGCAACTGCCTAACCCCATCAGTGGGGTATCCACAACATCCTTCAGCTTCCATCCCATGAGCAAGAACATCACCCAGCACAAAGTACCCCTGCAGATGGTACAATCCACAACACGGGGCCATCCAGAGGGTTATACACAGCCCAAACAACATTCATTTCCATCAAGAAATAGCAATGAGAACCAATGGGAACACAGCAGGAGATGAGGCTGATGCCTCACAGCTGCTGGTACCAGAACCTACAGGACAGGAAGGTGTTCTTCAGCTGAAAGCAGCACACCTGTGTGTCTGTATGGAAACCCTCTGCTATCACTGCTGCTCAGCAACATTTAGAACATAGGAACTTCAGAACAACCCCAATTCACTGTAACAAAGGGGCAGTTGAGCTGCAGGGGACCAGAAGCAACAGTGAACAGGTCAACAATGAACCAAGCAGAGAAGAGAAGGGATTTCACCAGCAGAAACATCAAAGAAGCCCTGCAGGGATGCAGGCACAGCCCGAAATGTCACCTCATCCCCCCTGCTTTACCCCACAGAGAGGAGCAGAGCTTTAACAAAGGCTTTTTCCTCTTACCTCCTTGTTGGTGACTCCAGGGGGCAAAGTCCCATGTTTGTAATCCTCCAACAACTGCACTGCTTCCTTCAGACGACTCTGCAAATGAAAGAGCAGATCTGCACTGAATGCTTTTAATGGGGCAATGGATGTATGTCCTAGAATTAGGTGTTCTGTAGCGGAAACCTCATGATGGGCCCTTTTAACCATATGTTATAGAAGGATGCATGGATTTCCTGGCTGGCACAGTCCTGTTTTGTATCTAAGAGCAGGAGTGGTATGGAGGGAGAAATAAAAGAGAGAAGACAAAAACCTGCCCCTTGTATTGTGTCTATGGAACTCATCATAAAAACCAGAGTTTGCAGTGTGGTCCCAGAGCTCTGATGAACCCTGGAGATGAAAGTTCTCACTTCAAGGTAGAAAACACTGAAGATGAGCAATAGATAATTCTGCCCCATGAGGGTGCTGAGGCGCTGGCACAGGGTGCCCAGAGAAGCTGTGGCTGCCCCATCCCTGGCAGTGTTCAAGGCCAGGTTGGACACAGGGGCTTGGAGCAGCTGCTCCAGTGGAAGGGGTCCCTGCCCGTGGCCATGGAACTGGATGAGCTTTAAGGTCTCGTCCAGTCCAGACCAGTCTGGGATGCTATAAAGAGCAGCTCCACTGGAGCTACCATACAATAGCTTGCAAGGCAGTGTAACAGCACCCTTTGTAACTGCACACTGAAATCAATTTATCTGAAGCCCCATGGCATGTTCATACCCTTCAGATGGATCTCAGAATCCCACTGCACTGACCCACTGACCTGTGTTCCTGTTTAAGGTGCCTGTTCTGCACTCATTCAGACAGGGGCTCACAACGGGTGATATCCTCTCTAAGAACACCAACGTCAGCCGTTGCTGCAGTTAGAACTGGGCTATCACCATCAAGTCAAACACACACACGAGTAAACCGAGATCTTCCTCACATGGTGATAAAATAGAAGAATGAACACATTCCATGTGTTCAAGGGAGCACAAGGGCATGAGCCGTGCTACCAGCCTGTCAAAATCATCAATGTACTCCCAAAACAGTTATCCATATATAGAGAAATATAAAGGAGTGTTCTGTGCTTGAAGAGTGGTTTATGTATGCAGAATGCTTTCAAGAACCAGATATAATAATTTACAGAAATACATACATTGTGTGTAGATAGATACTATAGTATATATAACATATACTATAGAGTGTATATGGAGTCATAGGATGGTTTGTGTTGGAAGGGACCTTAAATCCCATCCAGCTCCAACCCCTGCCACGGGCAGGGACCCCTTCCACTGGAGCAGCTGCTCCAAGCCCCTGTGTCCAACCTGGCCTTGAACACTGCCAGGGATGGGGCAGCCACAGCTTCTCTGGGCACCCTGTGCCAGCGCCTCAGCACCCTCACAGGGAACAGCTTCTGCCTAAGAGCTCAGCTCAGTCTCCCCTCTCTTGGGCAGGTTCAAGCCATATATACACACACATGTGAGGTCATGGAGACCTCAGAGCAGCTCCCAGTATCTGAAGGGGACCTACAGGGATGCTGGTGAGGGACTGTTCATTAGGGCCTGCAGTGATAGGACAAGGGGTAACGGGTTGAAACTTAAACAGCAAAGGTTTAGATTGGATCTAAGGAAGAAATTCTTTACTGTGAGGGTGCTGAGGCACTGGAATGGGTTGCCCAGGGAGGCTCTGAATGCTCCATCCCTGGCAGTGTTCAAGGCCAGGTTGGACAGAGCCTTGGGTGCTATGGTTTAGTGTGAGGTGTCCCTGCCCATTGCAGGGGGGTTGGAACTGGATGATCTTAAGGTCCTTTCCAACCCTAACTATTCTATGATTCTGTGATACATTCTACATGAGATAAATGTATTTCTTGAAATATATTAAAACTCACTAAAACAAACCACAGGGCAGAAGTAGAGAGGTACAAATTAAACAGAGATTAACCTAAGACAAAGAGGAACAAGTCCGGATACAAAGAGCAGCTTCAGGGGGGTTAAATCCACTTATCCAAGCCTGCAGGAAGCACCAGATCACGGCTCCCAAATATCTGAAGCCAAACAAATCACTCAGCTCACCATGTTCAAAAGCCTCCCGCGGGTTATCTGTCACCCAGATGAGTAACATCGGCTTTGGTTTGATTTGATGCACTAGCCCTGCTGTTGTGGCAGCTTTGCTGGCATTAATCCTGGATGCCATCCCATAAACACAGGGTATTTTGTCTGAAATCACCCACAGAGCAATGGTGGCTCATGTAAACCCTGTGCTCGGAGTGCGACCGTGGCGAGGCACCAAAGCTCTGCTCTCACATCCCTCCTGTGTACAAGGCAAAGCATCCCCAGCTCATTAGGAGCTCGCATCTATGGGATCGGTGGCAGGGAAACTTCTTTCCCCCCTTTCATGCCAACATCAAAGAGTACTTTGTTGTTTCCTTGGAAGCGCCAGCACTTCACGCCAACCTGAAAGCAGCAATTACTGAATGACTATTGTCCCGAAAACATTCAGCTCCAGACATATGGAAGAGTGGCAATTCCTGCACGGAGCGGAGCGGGTTGGGAGCGGAGCCATGGGGTTGATGCCGGCTCAGCTCACACCAGCAGCACCAGCTATTTCCAGCCCTGGTATTTTAGAGGTTTTATTCTTGCAGCAATTAGCACCTCCTGAGCACAAGTGGAGCGGGTACAAAGCCACCACACAGGGCTCAGCAGCAGAGAGGGATGACCTGTGTGAAACACTCCATTCTTGGCACAACGTGGGCTCAGAGATGGGGCTCGCTCGTGTTGGGTGCTGATGCTGGGGTCAGTGGTAACAACCAAAGCTCACAGCCCTGTGTCACTGGTAACAAGTGATATAGTTCTGGTTTCTGCCCTATTTCGGGATGCACTGGCCTGGAACTTGCTCCCCCTTTGACTCAGATTGTCTCGTGCACATTGATCCCAACATAAAAACATGGAGCTGCTGGAGAGAGGCCAGAGGAGGCCATGGAGCTGCTGCGAGGGCTGGAGCAGCTCTGCTCTGGAGCCAGGCTGAGAGAGCTGGGCTGGGGCAGCCTGGACAAGAGAAGGCTCCTCAAGGGGAGAGCCCAGAGCAGCTCCAGTGCCTAAAGGGGCTGCAGGAAAGCTGGAGAGGGGCTTGGGACAAGGGATGGAGGGACAGGCCAAGGGGAATGGCTTGAACCTGCCCAAGAGAGGGGAGACTGAGCTGAGCTCTTAGGCAGAAGCTGTTCCCTGGGAGGGTGCTGAGGTGCTGGCACAGGGTGCCCAGAGAAGCTGTGGCTGCCCCATCCCTGGCAGTGTTCAAGGCCAGGTTGGACACAGGGGCTTGGAGCAGCTGCTCCAGTGGAAGGGGTCCCTGCCCATGGCAGGGGTTGGAGCTGGAGGAGCTTTAAGGTCCCTTCCAACACAAACCATTCCATGACTCTACATAGCAAGAAAAATCAGTGTCTTAACTCTAAGCCCCCTTCCCTTATGCACACAAATGCTAAATTTGTCTTTAAATTCAAACTTATCTTAATAAAAAATCATATGCAAGTGATAGAGGGAATGCATGAATCATTTGCTAGAAGGAGCCTACGTTGTTTAGGAGCACAAGTATTCTTGCTCTGAGCACTTCAGTGGGTAAGGCCAGTCACTGGTCATACTTTTCCTCATCTATCAAACATCCCTGACAGAGAATTGAGTCCTTACTTGAGCCAAGTCCTCCCAACACTGGACAGAAAGCAAGAGTTAGGAATGAGGATGGTGCTGCAGCACTGGTGACACACTCTTTCCTCCAGAAGAGCTCAGGATCTCATACAGAAGCAATGCTGACCTTGAGAAATGGGCACATGGGATGAAATCCAATGGCACGGACACATGGCTATGCTCTTCTGGGCAAGACCTTCAGGGCTTGGTGGCTGCAATGACCAGCTACATGAAACACCAGTTAGGAGCATTGGTTGATACTGGAAAGCTGTAAGCACTGCAGATATGAGAAACAAATGGGACTTTTAGCCTGGTTCAGGCATTTCCAACCTGTGAGGAATCATGGGATCACCCACGTTGGAAAAGCCCTTTATGCTCATCCAGTCCAACCATTCCCAGCCCTGCCAAGGCCAGCACTAACCCATGGCACTGAGGCCTCGTCTCCACGCTGTGTGAACACTTGCAGGGCCGGTGCCTGCAGCCCTGCCCTGGGCAGCCTGTTCCAATGCCTGAGCACCCTCTGGGGCAGGAATTGTTCCTCAGCTCCATCTAAACCTGCCCTGGTGCAGCTTGAGGCCGGTTCCTCTTGGCCCATCCCTTGTTCCTTGGGAGCAGAGCCCAGCCCCTCCTGGCTCCATCCTCCTGCAGGCACTTGGAGGGAGCCATCAGGTCCCCCCTGAGCCTTCTCTTCTCCATCTGAACCCCCCAGGTCCCTCAGCCATTCCCCATCACACTGTGCTCCAGGCCCTGCATCAGCTCCAGTGCCCTGCTCTGGCCCCAATCCAGCACCTCAAGGTCTCTCTGTAGTGAGGGGCCCAGAGCTGAGCACAGGACTCGGGATGCAGCAGGAAAAGCAAAGACACAAGGTCACAACAGGACGTGAGCCTCTTGAAGTTCCTCTTGGCAGCTCTTTGCCCTCATGGCTGCTTAAAAACATCCTATTAGGATTACCCAGCATGATGTATGTATATATACATATAATTGTATAATATTGTGGATATCATACATATTGCAGCTATCACATATACATACCATACCACGTATGATATTGCGTTGAAAAGCTGGATGGATGAACAACAGATCCAGGGAAGACATTCCCTTCTTGCCTCCCAAGCTAGCAAAGAACCCAGGAATGCCAGCCCAATGTTCTGGAGAGCCATTTGTGCTCATTACTGGGTTTGTGACTGAGCTCACCTCCAGTGCGTGCCTTGCAAATGATCTGCACAGAACAGCATGTAGCTCTGAATGAAAAACTGGAAGGAAGAGATGAATGGGTCTGTGTTCTATTTTTTCCCCTTTCTCTTGAGGAAATCTTAGGAGTTACTATAACAACCCTGGCCAGATCCCATCTTGTTGAGTATGGTAACAAACAGAAAACAAAAAAGGCTGATTTTGCTTTTCAAAATCCCAGTCTTCATGAATTTCCTCTTTCAGCTCCGTGGGGAGAGAAGGGAAGTTTCCCAAAGAAAGGAGTCCTAAACCAGCGCTGCTGATGGGTCCCGAGGTGGACAAAAGAGTGGCACAGAAAGCAAAGTGTTAACGCAAGGATTGCATTAAGAAGATGCTTTTCACATGGCTTGGAAGGGGTCAGGTAGTTTTAGTGACCAACCCCCAGCCTCAACATTCCTTAGGGAAAAGTGCCTTGTTTTCCTTCTGGAAAAGCCCAAAAGAATAGGGAATTACAGCTCCAAACGCCAACCAAAGCTCCCCTCCTTTGCTTTCAGCACGACGCGGCATTATTGCGCTAGTGCTCATGTCTAAGATTCCACTTCATTTCCATTTTAACAGGGGAAAAGATGTCTCTCTGCAAGGTTGTGCTACTGTTTCAATATTTATTGCTGCTTGATTTCTCTCCTGCTGCCTGTAGGAAGAAGTGTCACTGGAGTTTTTACAGCATCACCTAAAAAAAAGATGCAGCCACAGCTTTCCCTCGTAGATATCATTTCCTTCATACCCCTCTTCTCATCAAAACTAGAGCACTTCTCGTGGTGGGTGATGGGGTCTCAGCTCTCATAATAGGGTGCTAGACAGACCATCTGCACCCGGAGGATGTTCTTACAAACCTAAACCCAGAAGCAGTGCCAGGGATCTACCATGCTCAGGGATTCGGAAGCACAAACTTCCATCCTTGGTGCTCCATCACAGCAGCTCAAGCCGTGTCCACTTGGGAAATGCTACCCACCAAGAGTGACTCTTAGGAAAGGGGCTCAATCCTTGCCTTGTGCTGAACACAGCTGGAAAATACAGATTAGCAGAGTGCTTTGGGTTGGAAGGGACCTTAAAGCTCATCCAGCTCCAACCCCTGCTATGGACAGGGATGCTTCACACTAGACCATGTCACCCAAGCCCTGTGTCCAACCTGGTCTTTAACATGCCAGGGATGGAACATTTATCACTTCTTTGGGCACCCTGTGCCTGTGCCTCACCACCCTCATAGGGGAGGACTTCTACCTTATATCAAACCTAAATCTCCTCTGTTCCAGTTTGAACCCATCACCCCTTGTTCTATCACTACAGCCCCTGATGAAAAGTCCCTCTCTAGTATCACTGTAGACCCAGCTTTTTAACCACAGCTCAGTTCACTAAGCCCATGAGAAGCATGCAAAGGGCTACCGCTGACCCATGCCAATGGGGTTTATGGTTACAGCCAAAACCCAGCACCTGACTCAGTTTGAATGAGCCAGCTTAGATCTAAGCTGTAGGTTTCAGTTCAAACAGCTGATGTAACCTGTCCTGACCTGGGCCACCAGGCACTGGCTTAGAAGGTCACTGCCTGGAGCACGTTTGCAGGACAACATCAGCAGAATGGAGAATTCCAGTCTTTGTAGGAAGAGTTGCTAAAGGATCATATTCGTAGGAGTTCGGTTTGGCCAGCCAAAGAAAGGGGATAAAGAACAAGACCAGAGACCAAGGAATCATGGAATGGTTTGGAATGGAAGGGACCTTAAAGCTCCTCCAGCTCCAACCCCTGCCATGGGCAGGGACCCCTTCCACTGGAGCAGCTGCTCCAAGCCCCTGTGTCCAACCTGGCCTTGAGCACTGCAGGGATGGGGCAGCCACAGCTTCTCTGGGCACCCTGTGCCAGCGCCTCAGCACCCTCCCAGGGAGCAGCTTCTGCCTAAGAGCTCAGCTCAGTCTCCCCTCTCTTGGGCAGGTTCAAGCCATTCCCCCTTGTCCCACCCCACATCACACTGAGCTGATGGCCACCTCCAAGAACCCTTTGTCATCACCCCAAATCCCTCACAGCCATCACTCCAGCACCCTGGTGGGACAGGAGGACAACTGTACACAACCGTACACACGTACAAGCATCGGACACCTCCATCCAGCACGTGAACTCTTGCACTGATTTTCCACCTTGTCCTCTGTGCTCAAGGGCACACTGTTTCTGTCTGAAAGATCTGTGCCTTGTCTTCTCTTGGATCCCAACTGATGCCTACACATGGCTTCGAGCTGCCTCCAGAAACCCATATGTGCACATACAGACCGTAATAACAGTCATTATGCCAGTAGCACTACAACATTACTGTTACAGAATCAACACAAAGAGAGAGTCAAGTTCTGCAGTCGAGGTTTTTAAGAGAAAACCCACTGATGGGACAGGGTGCACTGGGACAGTTGGCATCTCCCTCTGCTCTTACGGAGCTTGTATGGGGGTTGCAAGGCTGCATTATCCCTGTGATGCTCAGTTCCGTGACTACAAGTTCCACTGGTTTCAGGTTCAGACCAACGATGACTTATTGGCATGTGAACCAAAGCAAGAGTCTTCTGGCCACCAGCACTATGAATGCAATGTGGGGCACCAAAATCCAGCTGTGCTCTGCCATCAGCAACTTCAGCCATCCCTGATTTAGTCTCGCTGCTCCATAGATGATACATACGGCAGACTTGACTCCAGCTGGCCCTATTGTATTGGATCTACAGTGACAGACAACAGGAGCCAGAAACTTTTTGTTCAAGTAGAGCCAGCAGATGTGACACTGAATAAACACAGACAGTCAATCTGCTGAGTAAGAAGGTATCGTTCATATAAATAACATACATCTAATCCTGCTTCCATTTTAAACCCAAATATGGGAATGCAAGATGCTCCATGCTCTGCAGACTTCGGCTTTGAACAATGAGAGGAAGCAGAAGCAGATAACACACGGCCCCTCTGAGCTCACTTGAATCCTTATTCCACTTTGGCTCTCAATTATTAGCAGCTCCACATGAAGAGCTTCCCAAGGAGTGTTAACAGTCTGGCCAGGCTCGTGTCAGATGGGAGATGTTAGGCTTACCAATAGCTGCTGGACCACACTGCTTCTCCCAATGGACCTTAATTACAGAGCAATTAAAAGCATTATCCCAACCATTTCAAGCTCACACTGTTCGAAAAGAGGCATTACACCCACTGAGGGGGTCCTCATGGTCTCAGTGACAGGACTTGTTGGGTTTGTCCTCTGGGATGACTCCTGCTTGTTGGGAGAAGGCTGCACGTTTGCTCCTGCCAAAGATGATTCCATTGGGAGCCAGTTATGATAGGAATTAGCACATGAGGAAACCTCCTCTTTAGAGGTGACCTGCACCATTGACATGAGGTTCGTGCCTTGTTTCAGTATCAGACGCACTCAGAAAGCAAGTAAAATTAGCAGGTAAGCTTCATACAGATCATTATATCTACACTAAAGATAAAACTGGAGCAACTGCCTTCCAACTGCCTCTGCCATGTAATCAGGGAATGGTCTGGGTTGGAAAGGACCTTAAAGCTCACCTAGTTCCAACCCCCTGCCATGGTCATGGACACCATCCACTTGAGGATGCATCCCTTAAGGACATGTATCCCTTGAATATTAATGCTCAAGAACCTTTAAAAGACAAGGAAGTTTTTAATGGTGTTAAGGATTTGCTTTATTGAAAGAGGAATGACTAAGAGAGGACTGTCACTGAGACTCATTATGCTCCGTATCACTGTGCCTGCTTTCCCCCACTCAGAGGGATCACTTCATCCTTCCTCCAAACACAGCCACCAGTAGGATGTGGTGATGTAACACACAGCAATTAAAATAGCATGGAGAAAACCCCCATATGATAACATTTCCCATGGGATTAACCTCCATTCTCATTAGAAACTCATTTATCTCCCTTTTTTTCCCCCATTTGCTAGTGAGCTCCTCCAAGACAAACAGTGATTATTTGTTCCCCGAGAACCCCGGGTCTGGAAGATGCAGCCATCTGTCAGTGGGAAGGAGCTCTCCATAAACTGCTGCTTCCTCATCAAACCCTTCATGGAGTTTAATTTGCCACCTCAATTAGCAAAGGACACCAAACAGCTTCTTGTTATTATGGAAGGGTTTGTGTTGGAAGGGACCTTAATGCTCACCCAGTCCCAACCCCTGCCACGGGCAGGGACCCCTTCCACTGGAGCAGCTGCTCCAAGCCCCTGTGTCCAACCTGGCCTTGAGCACTGCCAGGGATGGGGCAGCCACAGCTTCTCTGGGCACCCTGTGCCAGCACCTCAGCACCCTCCCAGGGAACAGCTTCTGCCTTATCTCCAACCTGAGCTTCCCCTGTTTCAGTCTGAGCCCATCACCCCTTGTCCTGTCACTACAGTCCCTAATGAACAGTCCCTCACCAGCATCCTTGTAGCCCCCTTCAGACACTGGAAGCTGCTCTGAGGTCCCCATGCAGCTTCTCTTCTCCAGGCTGAACAGCCCCAATGTTCTCAGCCTGTCTTCATATATACATGTATACATACAGGACACATTTTAAGGTACAAGATCTACAGATCCTGTCAGGATCTAAAGTCCACATTTTAACCCCCACCACCATCACAGCGCAGAAGGAAGCAGCCTCAGCTGACCATCAGCTACAATGAGTGCCTCAGTTCCCTTTGCTTCCACATTTATACTAAAATGCAGTAAAGGAAAAGGAAAAAGGAATTTCCCTTCACTGGAAGCAAACTCCAGAGTTTTCTGGTCAGAGCAGAACTGAAGATCACCGGTTGAAATCCTTCTTCTAAAGGATTCCCCACAACTGCTTTGTGAGAGCAGGGAAATGCAGTAAAGCTGGACAGAACATAAATGGGCCAGAAACCCATTAAGGGTTAAGGAAACCCATGTTAAGGAAAAACTACACCACCTCATACAGATAAGGTCTTCCTGAGTACAGGGACAGAAAAACTGCAGTGTGAATGCTCTCCCTTCATGAGAATTACTATTTACTCCCTCATCTACTCACCTGCATTCTATTCCATAAAGATTGTAGGAAGTTTCCTTCTAAGAAGACTAAATCCCTATCAAATTTGACTGGAACCAGTGGAGGATCTCACCAGTTACAGGAGGGAGATGGGACAGACTGACTGGTGTGGATTCCCTGATGTCTAATCAAAAGCAAGTCAGGGCTACGGCTTGAACAGAGCTCCGTTGGGCAATCAATCAGCTGTGAGACACAAACCCACTGGAAACCTGGCTTCATTACTCCTGCTCTTCACAGAAGAGATTGTTTCCAATCTGAAGCTGGCTAATAAACAGGGCTTTCAGACAACAAGGTGCATATACATTACCTCGGTCACAAAGAGAGTGCGCGGATCGATGATGTCCAAGAAGTGCCTGAATCTGCCATAAAATGAAGTCTGGAAAACAAGGGAAAGAACAAAACGTGTTCAGTTAGAAATGAATGAAGAGAAAGGTTTTATTGCCTCCTAAATAGCGACAAAAAACTATGTACAATAGAAGCTATTCAGCTGTAATTTGGGATAGGAAATAAGAAGGAAAAGATGATGCCTTGGACCCTGCTAATAGCAGCGTTGCTACTAGCAGGATACTAATATAGATATTATAATAAAGGGATACTATCAAGCTGCTAAAATCCTTTCCTTTTTCACACCAAATACAATGTTGTCTGCTTCCCTATGGGGCTCTCGGGTGATGCCCAAGGCACAGCTCCAGATCTCTAAGTCAATAGGATTCCCACCCTTTGATGTCTTTAAGCCTGTCCCCATGCTGCTTGTCCTCATTCCCTCCAACACCCATCTCACAGAGTCCCTGATTTGGGGGGTGTGTGAAGAAACCCCTCCCCCTGTACCCCACTGGAACAAAGGTTTGTGAAATTACATTTTCAAATGGCCTAAAAGAGTTGAAAGTCTCAACAAGGGAATAAACGGGTTCAAGCCATTCCCCTTGGCCTGTCCCTACATCCCTTGTCCCAAGCCCCTCTCCAGCTTTCCTGCAGCCCCTTTAGGCACTGGAGCTGCTCTGGGGTCTCCCCAGAGCACAGCAGAAGGGCAGGATCCCCTCCCTGAGCTGCTGCTCACGCTCTGGGGGTGCAGCCCAGCACACGGGGGGGTTCTGGGCTCAAGTGCTCACTGAAGCTGGGTCATGGGGAGCTGCTCCTCAGGGCTGCTCCATCCCATCTCTCACTCAGACACCAGTCTGGATCCTTCCACCTGGATGCAGATATAGGCCAAGTGCCATCATCACCAGAGCCTGAACCCTCATCTGGACACCAGCAATGCCAAACAGACCAGAGCCTGGTCCAGCAGCTCCTCTATCCCTCCCATGGCTTCTCCCCTGCAGCCCATTGCGGATGCAGAAAGGACACTGCTCATGGATGGACCTCCATGTACTCTTTGCTATTGAGCCCCCTTTGCCCTGGGTGCTCTCCAGCCACGTGCAGCAAACCCCTTTGTGTTTGTCATGCAGAAATGGGCTATAAATAAAGGAGCAGAACATGCACACAGCAGTGAGAATGGCATTTAATCACAGCCTGGCATCAGTTCATCAAACACGCTGGTTCCTCTCCACTGAGCCATCAAGAGGAATACCAATAACGCTGCCTACATCCTCAGGCAGAACTGCCTCTGTAACAGCAGCTCCCAGGACCTCACTTTCCAACACTCCATCCTCAGCTCCTCACAGAACCCTCTGCTGTTGGTTTGCCATGTTCTCCACTAAAGAGAGAAAAGAAAACCCCACAATTGAACAAACCAGCTTCAGAAATGAAGTGTTGTGGGTTTGAATCAGCATTGGTTTCATGAGCACCAGTTCTTTTGTGGGCTTGATGCTTTGCTGCCTTCCTTTGGTTTTCAGTCTAAAACCATCTGCAGATGCCACTGTCCTCCACATGACTGCTGCCAGTGGTGCAGGCAGTGCCATGACTAAGCCATGAGTCACCTGGGCCCTCCTCACGTTATCCCCAGCTCCCACGTACCATCATCCCTCTCCCACTGCCCATCCTTCTGTGCTTGCTCAATGCCAAACAGCACAGGGAATTCAGAGCAGTTTAAGTAGGGGGCTTAAATGAGAACACAGAATGGTTGAGGCTGGAAGGGACCATTGGTGGTCATTGAGGCCAAGCATAAAGTCAAGTGGGTTGGAAAAGACCTTTAAGATCATCAAGTCCAACCATTACCCCAGGACTGCCACATCCACCACTAACCCATGGCACTGAGGGCAATAGAAGTGTTGGGGTTGGAAAGGACCTTAAGGTCATTCAATGTCCCTGTTCCAGCAGGGTCACCCAGAGCACATTGCTCAGGATGGGGCCCAGATGACTCTTGATTATCTCCAGGGAAGGAGACTTCACAGCCTCTCTGGGCAACTTATCCCTATCCTTAGGGATACTTATCCTCACGTATCCTCACAGTAACGAAGTTCTTCCCATGCTCAGGTGGAACTTCCAATGTTTGAGTGTATTCCATCACCTCTCATCCTATCGCCTGGCATCACCAGGAGGAGTCTGGCCCCATCCTCCCTTTAGGTACTTCTGTACATTGATATCCCTGAGCCCTCCCCAGCCTGAACAGCCCCAGCTCCCTCAGCCTTTCCTCATAGGAGAGATGCTCCAGATCCTGAATCATTCCAGAAGCCCTTCACTGACTTGCTCCAGGAGCTCCAGGTCTGCCTTGTACTGGGGACCCAGCTCACCAGTGCTGAGGAGAGGAAGGATCATCTCCCTCAACCTGATGGCAATGCTCTTCCTTATGCAGCCCAGGACACTGTCAGCCCATGGACAACTCCATGGCCATCAGGCCCCTTTCTCCTTCCCAGCCTGTTCTGGTGCATGGGGTTATTGCTGCATAGGGGCAGGACCCTGCACTTGCCTTTGCTGTTCCAAAGGTTCCTCTTGCCCACCTCTCCAGCCTGTCTGAAGGACAGCACAGCTCAGTGGGGCAGGGTGAGTGGGGAGACCCATGGTTGAGTCCATCCTCCCTTCCCTAGAGCAGGCAACAAGAGCCAGCTCCTCAGCTGTGGTTTCCACTTTGGTTTTGCACTACCACGAGCTCTCTATGATGCACTCACACAAAGGTGCTTCTCCTTGTTACCCCTCTAAGAAGCCTCCCATGAATGGTGTTCTGGTGCTCAACCACAACCCAGCCCTTCCAGCAGAAAGCTGTTGTCACCCTAAGCCTCAATCTTCATCACACGGATCAAAGCCTGGTCTCTATCCTAGATTCCAAGGAACAGGAGGAGCTGCAGTCCCACAGCAGTGATTTACCCTCAGCACACTCAGAGGTAGCTCAGCATCCCTCATCACCACTGCGGGACAGCAGAAGATAAGCCATTAGGTTAGTCCAAGTCTCTCCAAATGAGGCCACTGCATTGAGCCTCCTTCCATCCCACTTCCAGGCCTGGGTTTTAAAGGGAGCAGCTTTGTCAAGGAAGGAACTGGGGAAGAAAAGATTCTAATTGGTAAAGAAAAGCATTATCCCCATCCTGCTTCATCCCATCATGTGCAGAGATCATAAAACCCGGATGAAAAGGAGCAAACCAAGGTCAGTCTTGGACAGGGAGAGCTAGATGGAGGTGAGAGGAGTGGCAGAGTGGGATGGTGGAAGTCCCCAGCTCTACACCTACAACATCTCAAGGTCCTTTCATGGTACCATACACTGTGCCATGGCAAACACAGACCCAAAACCAGAGGAGTAAGAGTTTAAACACAATTTGTTGTGGGTGTTTTAGCCTCGGATGAAGGAGAAGCTCATTTTCCACATGAGCAGCTCCCTATGCTGTGGTCTCTCTGAAAACCACCTAAAATGGGAGCAGATTCAAATCAAGAGCAAAGTTGTGTCCTTAAGGCTGCATCTGAGCATCATCACTCCATCCTTCACTGCTCAGGCCACCCAAGCAGCAGTATCTACCATGACTGTACAGCCCTGGAGCAAAGATACAGCCATGGTTTGTCCTTTGGCCAAGGGCATGTAGGGACAGGCCAAGGGGAATGGCTTGAACCTGCCCAAGAGAGGGGAGACTGAGCTGAGCTCTGAGGCAGAAGCTGTTCCCTGTGAGGGTGCTGAGGCGCTGGCACAGGGTGCCCAGAGAAGCTGTGGCTGCCCCATCCCTGGCAGTGCTCAAGGCCAGGTTGGACACAGGGGCTTGGAGCAGCTGCTCCAGTGGAAGGGGTTGGAAGTGGATGAGTGCTTCCATCACAAACCAGTCTGGGATTCCATGATTATCATCTGCTGTATGTCTTACATGAATGTCTTTCTTTTCCCATACCTCCTTCCAACCCTTTATCCTCCATCCTTTCTCCATCAATCAATGCCCATTATCATCTAATAAGGGAAAAGCAAGGGATTGCCACCTCCCTACAAGGTTTGAACTCAACACACCAACTCTGCACCCATCCAGCAAACCAACAGTTGTTGGGACAAGTGAATGGGGTGAGATTGTTCCAGTATCTAAAGGGTGGCTCAAAGAAGATGGAGACTCCCTTTGGACAAGGAGTCCCATGGAAAGGACAGGGAGTGATGGACACAGGTGCTGGGGCATCCAGTCTGGGTCATGCTGTGCCTGGAAAGGTTGGACCAGATGATCCCTGAGGTCATTCCAACCTGGGATTCCAGGGCTCTATGAAAGGATCAAGCCCTGTGGCACGGGAAGAACCAGGCACCATTCAGTGATGAGCACATCAGCAGCTCTGCAGCTCACTGCAGTCATCCAGACCCAGATATAAGTGAGGATCCAGGATGGTTCCTTTCCAAGAGGATCATTTCCAGCTCTGGCCATCACCCTCATGCAGCGATGAAGCCGACAGGACACCCGGATGTTTGACCTTCAGCTCCCACCTATCCACCCATGGCCTTTCCACCACTGGATCCCTGCAACATCTGCTGTAGTAAACACTTATCTGGAAGCCAAGCGAATAACACAAATTCCCTGTGATTAATGGCAGCTATTTTAGGACCACTTCTCACCAGCCTGCAGCAAGAAGAAGTCCTGCAAAGCGGCTGGGAATATTAATTCCCTTGTATGGCACAGCAGCTCAGAGTGAGGATGGGAGCTGCACAGCCCAGATCCAGCTACTAAAGCACATCCCAGATCCAGCTACTAAAGCACATCCCAGATCCAGCTGATTCCCGGATAATGACTAGGAGGAAACTACTCCTTGAAGGCTCAAGCAGTGTAAAGAAGAGCAGTGCGAGCCAGGTAAGTGACCATTAGCAAGCACCTTAAAGAGGGGAGATTAAGGTGAGATCTCAGGAAGCTCTTCCCTGTGCTGGGACACTGGGATGGGTTGAATGGAGAAGCTGTGGCTGCCCCATCCCTGGCAGTGCTCAAGGCCAGGTTGGACACAGGGGCTTGGAGCAGCTGCTGCAGTGGAAGGGGTCCCTGCCCATTGCAATGGAGCTGGATGGGATTTAAGGTCCCTTCCAACCCAAACCGCTCTGGAATCGTGTGGTTCCTCACCAGTGGGCCAGCCTGGGAAGAGCAGGAGATACAACTCGCACTGATTTAATTGCAGTGTGCTTTCAAACAGGGTTTAATTAAAGCCGGAGCAAGAGGCAGCAGATCTGGGGTTGGTTTTTCTTTCTGTTTTTGAGCTAAAAACCTCAGGTTTACGTCAGCTTGAGATTAATTAGGAAGAGATTTCAGCTGCCCCAAAGCAAAGCAAGGGATTGGAGCTGTGGAGCAAGGGGCCAGGCAGCAGAGCTGTGCAACTGCACTCAGGCTGCAGCCCAGCCCAGCGTAAGCTGGGGTTAAGGCCATGGACTCTGTTTGATGCTGTTTGTCTTTAAACATCAAAGAACCAGTATGGAGTTAGGAGTAGCTCCTGCACCTCAGGACCTGCAGGCACCTGCAGGGATGGGTCTGAGCATGAATGGGAATGCACCAGGAAGCAGCATGGAAACCTTTCACTGGTGTTAGGTGGGGTTTGTGTCTTGTAAGACAAGAGACAAACAAATTCCCTGTTTAGAACCAGTGATAGAGATGGAAGAAGGCAAAGGAACGGCTTTTGGGGCAGGTTCTGTGCAGTCAGCACATAAACATCCACCCCAAAGGTGTCTGCATTACCTGCCCTGCTCTGCAATTCACCTCCAAGCACCCGCTTGCAGGAGCCAGGGAATTGTATGGGATGAACAGGGTCAGCACATCCTCAGGGTCTGGGGAGAGCAAATGGCACTTAGCACATTCCAACCCATCCCAAGCTGCTTGTACACACTGGGATGGAGCTGCCATAGACAAGAGCTGGAGCACTTGTGAACCAAGGTGCTGGAGAGAGGCCAGAGGAGGCCATGGAGCTGCTGCGAGGGCTGGAGCAGCTCTGCTCTGGAGCCAGGCTGAGAGAGCTGGGCTGGGGCAGCCTGGACAAGAGAAGGCTCCTCAAGGGGAGAGCCCAGAGCAGCTCCAGTGCCTAAAGGGGCTGCAGGAAAGCTGGAGAGGGGCTTGGGACAAGGGCCTGTAGGGACAGGCCAAGGGGAATGGCTTGAACCTGCCTAAGAGAGGGGAGACTGAGCTGAGCTCTTAGGCAGAAGCTGTTCCCTGGGAGGGTGCTGAGGCGCTGGCACAGGGTGCCCAGAGAGGCTGTGGCTGCCCCATCCCTGGCAGTGCTCAAGGCCAGGTTGGACACAGGGGCTTGGAGCAGCTGCTCCAGTGGAAGGGGTCCCTGCCCGTGGCAGGGGTTGGAGCTGGAGGGGGCTCCAAAGTCCCTTCCAACCCAAACCAGGCTGGGATGCTGTGGCAGTGATGCCTCTTTAGGAGAGAGGAGCTCCATTCCCTTTCTTGAAGTGGAAAATAACCTCACACCGAGCAGCACAAGGAGACATCTCTGTGCTCCCAGTGCAGCACAGCTCTGGTTCCTCCTGCTGCCTGTAACTGGGCCTTTAGCAACCACAGTGTGCAAGCTGTGAGGCATGAGGCTCCTGAGAGAGGAGCAACATCCTTAACAACACCTTCATCTGTGTGTTACTGCAAGGGTTATCTTGGACACCTGGTTTCGATAAGAGGATCAATGAACCCTAGCTGGGCTCTAAACTCACCAGATTAAAGCATAGGAAGAGCAGGAAATGACACTTTTTAGCACTGAGTCCTCCTGAGCCAGTTCTGAGATGATCGTGTGCTAAGTTCCAGCATTTAAACCCTCTGCAAGGCCAGGCTCTGAAGCAGCACATCCCCACCATGCTGTTGATGGTGCAGGGACAGAAACAGCTCCTGGGACCCATAGAATGAACCCTCCTGAGCCCACCATGTGCTCCAGGACCATTCACTGAGCTGGGCAAGGGATGGGAGATGCTTATGGGGATGGTTTGGGTTTATTCCCCTTTACTTCCATCTCCTTCCTTGGAAGGATCCAAGATCAGCACCTCCTTTGTATGCCCTTGAGTTGTGCTTGTTGAGAGGAACACCCCCAGCCTCAGCTGGGAAGGAGCCACCACACTCCTTGTGTGTGCTTGTGAAGTCCTGCACCAACCAAGACAACCCCATAGTACTTTATAGAGGGCTGACCCCAATAAAAGCGTCAGGATTTAACCCCCCTGGGCAGCAAACAGCAGTGCCCACATCCTATTTAGAGCCTTGTTGTTAAGGTTTCCTCTGATAGAACAAGCACAGCTTTCACCCAGGGTAAATACCTGGAGTGCAGGCACAGACCCCAGAGCAGCAGGAACACACATGGAGCTCCGGCTTCACAAGAGGAAGCACTGAAATCCTTAAGGAAAATAGGGTATAGCTCACAAATTAGAGCAACCCATCAGGAAATTAAGCCCTTCTCACACATTCTCAAGCCTAAGAGTCCTCATTTCATCTTTCACCTAAAAATAGCCCATTTCCACTGCGAGAAAGGCTCTTTGAGCAAAGAAACCCCAATAAAGGTGACTTGACAGAACTCACTGCCCGGAGAGCAAGGAAACCCCAAGATATGGGAAGGGAAAAGGGGATTTCAGGAGCTCCCAATGTGGGGCCAGGGGGAGGAAACCACCCCAAGCTCCTCGGAACCAGATCCCAGTTTGCTCTCCAAGGGGTTTGTTCCTCGCACACAACTTCTCCTTGTTTCCTCAGTCCCTGCATCCCTTCCAGCCCCAGTTTTAGGCCAACCTCCCCTTAGGCAGCCCCAGAGCTGCTCCCAGCCAGTGCTCCAGAGGAGAACAAGTGCTGGCATCACACGGGGCTATGGCTGGAGTTTAGACAGCATCGCTAATCCCTTCCAAGGCAAGCAAAGCATCCTTTATCACACCGAGATCCTAGGAACAGATAAACCCCTGCAATGAGCCATGGAATGGAATGGGAAATGCATGGATAGACAAGGATTGGGATGTTTAAGGGCTGCAGATCCCTTGGGCTCACACCCATGTTGTTACCCAGAACTGGGGAGTGAAGTTTGGTGGCAAACCCCAAGGTCAAGATGAGGGAAATCATGGAATGGTTTGGGTTGGAAAGGACCTGACAGCTCATCCAGTCCCAACCCTGCCATGGGCAGGGACCCCTTCCACTGGAGCAGCTGCTCCAAGCCCTGCCTTGAACACTGCCAGGGATGGAGCATTCACAACTCTCTTGGCCAACCCATTCCAGTGTCTCACCAACCTCATGACAACTACACCTGACCTAGAGATGAACAGGAACAGCTCGGATGGGTTGTGCAATGAGAGCGGAGGAAAGGAATAAACCCACTCCAGAAGAGAAGGGGAATGATCCCCAACACCATTGACAGCACAACCCAAAGGACACGGTCCTAAGGGTGTTCCACAGCAGGGTGAGGGTTAACGCACCCAGCTCATCCCCCAGGGGTGGCAGTGAGGAGGGGACGGCTGAGCTCCCTCTCACTCACTCACACACACACATCCCATCATTAACATCCTGCCATAGCCCTCCAAACGGCTTCTAACTGTTGCTACAAGTGACAGTCGCTCCTTAATGAACAGAACGCACCGATTCTGTGCCTGACTCGCTGCCAAGTGTGCCTCGAATCATCTGTGGTGTCTAGAAGGGAGTAGCGTCTCCTCCTCCTCCTCATCTCCTTATTAAAGAGCTCCATCTCCCCAGCCTGAGCATCCCTCGGCTCCCGCAGGCTCCTGCCATGGGGAAGTCACCTCTTCCTTGCGGTGTTCCAAGGAGGTTCCGTGTCCTTCCATACAGGGATAAGGCGATGGGGGAAAGAGGCACAGAGACTGATTCCCTATGGGGAACCAGCAACTGGACTCCCAGCAACCCAGATGGGTGCTTTGGTCAATGGAGAGCTGCAATTAGCAAGTCAGATGGTTGGCAAATAGTGGTCCTGTGCAGATTTCATAGGGATGGTGGGAAGAGTCTCCTTGGAGACTGCCCCAGTAGTCACAGGCACACATATTAATGAGCAGGCTCATTCCCGAGCCTGTCGTGGCAATGGCTCATTCCTCTCCTCAGGAATCCTGCCCAGCTCAGGAGCCACACAAGGATGCTCTATGGCCTCTATGGGAATGATGAGCAGTCCTTGTCAGCTATAGGGTGGCAGGAACCCTTCAGAGTGCCTATGTGGAAGGTGGCAGCATGGACGAGCACCTGAGCCCTGCACCAGCATCTCCTCACCCGGCTGCTGTGGACCACAGACCTTGCCCCCCGTGCTCCAGCCACACTCATCACCCCAAGCCACCGCTCCCACCTCCAACACCCTTCACGATGCCATTGCCGTGACCCAGACCCCATGGGGGGGCAGATGAACCCTCGGCACCATCAGCCCGTTCTAAGGCAGCCAAAAAGGACAGCTCGGGACCGGCGCTGGCTCCTTCACCCCTTGGCTTTATCCTACCACCGTAGGCAGCTCCTCACCTCCCCGTCCCCTTGTGCCCGTCCCCCGCACCGGGGTATAGGGACAGGATGAGGCCGCTCCGTGCGACGGTCCCCGGTCCCCCCCCACCCCGCTGCCCTTGTCGGCGGCCCCGGGGCTCGAACCCGCGGCCTCCGCGCTCCACGCACCCCCCCCATCGCTCAGCGCCACAGGGGCACGGCGGGACGCGCCAATCACCGCCCGCCGCGGGAGCCGCCGCGAGGAGGGGGGCGGTGGCTCTGAGTGACAGCCGCGCTGTCCAATCACAGCTGGGGCTGAGAACCAATCAGCCAATCAGCGAGCAGAGCAGCAGGAGGGCGGGGGCAGCGGAGCGGGGGTCTCTCCTCACCCGCGGGGGGGGGGGGATGGGGGGTGCGGGTACACGGGGCCGCGCACGGGGGTTGGGGGAAGCGCCTCCCTCCGCCGGTCCCTGCCCGTCCCCGCTCCCTCCGAGGCCGCCGGTACCTGCTCGAAGCGCGGCTTCCCCAGCTGGAACGGGGGGTACTCGGCCGGCTCCGCCATCCCCTCCCCGCGCCGCAAGCGCCACTTTAAACGGCCTCCCCCCGCCGCCGGGCCCGCCCCTCGCGGCGGAGCGCCGCTGATTGGCTGCCGCCCACCGCAGCTCCCGCGGGGCACGACGGGAAATGGAGTCCGGGCGGAGGGACGGGGGGCCTGGATAGCCAATGGGAGCGCGCGGCGGCCGCGGGGCACTATGGGAAATGGAGTCCGTGGGGGAGCTGAGGGGAGAGGGGAAGAGGAACCCGACGTGAGGGAAGGGTTGGGATGGAATGGAGCTTAAATCCCATCCGGATCCAACCCTGCCATGTAGGACGTACAGCAGATGATAATCATGGAATCCAAGACTGGTCTGTGATGGAAGCGCTCATCCAATTCCAACCCCTTCCACTGGAGCAGCTGCTCCAAGCCCCTGTGTCCAACCTGGCCTTGAGCACTGCCAGGGATGGGGCAGCCACAGCTTCTCTGGGCACCCTGTGCCTCAGCACCCTCCCAGGGAAGAAGGTGCTGATATGTAATGTAAACCTAAGATCAGGAAGAAACCCAGGGTTAACAATACAGGAGTGACTTTGGAAGGCTCAGCGGAACACCAGGTAACTGTGTCCTGAGGGGAACTTGCTTCACATCTCTGAGGTAAGGGAGCTCTGCCCACAGAGACCTTTACACACAGAGCATGTGAAGTACACAGAGCGTCCTCAAACAGGGCTGAGCTGCAGGCTGCTGTCCTCAGCATACAGAGGACATGGAGCTGATGGAGCAAGTCCAGAGGAGGCCACGAGGATGCTCAGGGGCTGGAGCAGCTCCTGTATGGAGACAGGCTGAGAAAGTTGGGGCTGTTCAGCCTGGAGAAGAGAAGCTGCATGGAGACCTCAGAGCAGCTTCCAGTGTCTGAAGGGGGCTACAGGGATGCTGGAGAGGGACTGTTCATTAGGGACTGTAGTGACAGGACAAGGGGTGATGGGTTGAAACTGAAACAGGGGAAGTTCAGACTGGATATAAAGCAGAAGCTCTTCCCCATGCAGGTGCTGCCACTTCCTCACGTCCATTCTCCTCTTCATGAAGAACCAGCTGTATTTAGCAGCCAGCAGCCATGTGTGAAGCAAGCAGACAGCAGCACTCAGTCCTTCCTGCCCTGGAGCACCCGTGGCCCACGCTTCCGACCATAGGGAACCTGTGCTGAAGAGTCCTTCCCCTTTGGAGCACAAACACTGCGGTGAGGGAGGACCCACAGGAACGTGGTGTGGAAAGGGGGAGTTTGCCTTAGAGCTGGAATTGAGCAAATACTAACACAGAGAAAGGTGGAAGCCTGAAAGCTGAAGAAAAACCCATTAAATTTCATCGTTTCCTTGTGGAAACACATTGATGGAGCTGAACAATTGCAATTGCCCTTTAAAATAGGTGATTACAAAGGAAGAATTGGCAATCTGGGAATAAGGAGTTTACTGGGATGCAGCTGGGCTTGCCCGTGGGCTCAGTGCTGGGATTTGTGGAGCTAAAGGAGGGGCTGGGGGCAGAAGGGATGTGTGGGAACTGTCTCTGGAATCCTCTTCTTTAGATTAGTGGGATAACAAGAGTCTGACCCTTCCAATGCCGCTGCAATGGTTTGGGGGATTAGGATCAATGCTCCGAGGAAGAGCAAAGGGTCAGCAAATAGAGTGAAGGGGAGGATGGAGCAGGGGAGGATGGAGCAGGGGAAGCAGCCAGGGCATAAGGGGAAGGATTGGAGCAGCAGCAGTCGAAGCAGGAGGTTACAGAGCAATTTCCACCTAAGGAGGAATTAAACAATAGATGTGGAAAATAAAACCCTTCTTCTTTTGCTTTCCAGGGCAAAATGTGAGCATCACAACACTGCTGGGGGGGTGTTGATGCTCTGCTTTATGGATGTGGTGCTGAATCTCCCTTTATTCCCATCTTGTCCCATCTGCAAAAACCATTTCTGCTTTTAGGCTACTTCAGCACTGATCCCTTTCAATGGTCCCGAATCTCCTGGGTAGAAAAGGGGCTCAGAGCATCCAGCCTGGCCTTGAGCACTGCCAGGGATGGGGCAGCCACAGCTTCTCTGGGCACCCTGTGCCAGCGCCTCAGCACCCTCCCAGGGAACAGCTTCTGCCTTGTATCCAGCCTGAGCTTCCCCTGTTTCAGTGTGAACCCCTCACCCCTTCTCCTATCGCAATAGCCCCAGATGCAGAGTCCCTCTCTATCATCCCTTCCTTTTAGGCAGGGTCTAACACTGCTCAGAGCCCTAAAGGCCGTCCTAAAAGGAACAACAAACCCATTGTGCTGTGAGCTTCACGAGGCAGCTCTCCCTTTCCTAAAGGTTTCATCCTGCCCTTCACAGCACAGCCAAATCCCTCCACTTCCCAAGGATGCTATCCCAAACCCCTCTGTCTCCGCACAGGGGGAATCTCCCTCCCTCCCATCCCAGCCAGAGCCAGGGAACTGATACAATCCCTAATGTTGACACACTTCATGTTTGGTAACAACAGAGGGGAGAGAATCTGTTTATCCCAAACCCCATTTGGAGTGACATAAGACTATCACTTTTTTGGTTAAATACCAGAAAGAATATCAATTCTTTGGCTGATGTCAATCTCACCAGATCCATGGAGACTGACAGCTCCTGTTTCCTGGGCTGGGGAAGGAGGAGGAGGGGGAGCTGCTTCCTCACAAGTGGTTGACAAGCAGGTTTCTTCCCATTGTGGTGGGGAACAAGCACCTAGTCACTGAGTGAGGGGCTCTGGAGACTTAATGTACTAGGTTTGGGTGCAAGGAGGCTCCAGGGTGGCTTCTGATGCCAACAAGCTCCAAGATGGACTCTCAGCAACGTGGCAGCACCTTTGGGATAATGGATTTAAGAAGGAGAAGGTGAAAACTGCACCTACAGCTGGAGAGAGAACATTGAGGAGCAGCCCTGCAGAGCCCCAGGTGAGTGCAGGAGGAGGCAGGAGGTGCTCCAGGGCTTCCCATGCAGCCCATGAAGCTCCATGTGGAGCAGGGTGCAAGGGAGCCCACGCTAACCCAAACCTTCCTGCTGCCTGTTCTTTGGATAGAGGATCCCAGTTCAGTGCGCTGATCCCATGGAGCAGCGTTCCCAGCATTCCCATCTGGGCTCGCAGGGTTAACATGATCCCCCCAGACAGGTGCTGAGCTCCTGATCCAGCTGGAGGAAAAATAACCTGGGATTAGAGCTGCCAAAACTCTTCTGTCGGAGCTGGGATTTAGGGAAGCTTAAAGGGTTCATTTGTGTGAAGGGAGGAAGCTGTAGCCTGGACAAGGGGGAAAGGTGGGATTAGGGCAGAGGAGCTAGAGGGGAAGGGCTGGGAATCAGCCCTGTACTGTTAGAACCCTCAGCACTTCATGCCCTCCATGAGCCTGTTCCATAAGCAGAGGCACCGATGGAGCTGGTTTCCTCACCAGGCACCTGAGGCTGCACTCTCTGGTGGCTACGATGCAGGATGAGGTCTCTTCATCCCTGCTCCATCCCTGGCAGTGTTCAAGGCTGGATGGGAATAGGAGGGAGACCCACTGCAGTGTGCAGAAGGATGAATCATGGAGTGGTTTGGGTTGGAAGGGACCTTAAAGCTCCTCCAGTTCCATGGCCACAGGCAGGGACCCCTTCCACTGGAGCAGCTGCTCCAAGCCCCTGTGTCCAACCTGGCCTTGAGCACTGCCAGGGATGGGGCAGCCACAGCTTCTCTGGGCACCCTGTGCCTCAGCACCCTCGCAGGGCAGAACTTCCTCCCCATTGCCATGTACTTGCTGTCCAAGCACCATCAGCACAGACGCTGCTGTCAACAACTCCCAGGTTTCTAGGAACAGCTTGAACAACTTTTATTCTCTCATTAAAGTGCTTCAAACAGAACAAGCTCTTTAGAAACATCGGTTGCAACTATTAAAACATGAACCACTCGGAACCCGCTTCCTGCCTCCGTCAAGTACAAGGAAACCAACAACTCCAACCCCCCCCCCAACGCTTCTCCCTCCCATTTTGGGGAGGGTTCACACACAACCCCCCCATTTACAACACGGAACACACGGAGGTTTCTTCCCAGACACAGCCTAAGGCTGAGTCCACGCGTTGCTTCAGCACCCACATCCCTTCGGGTTTGCTCCAGCTGAAGGCTATTCCTTCACGGTTCTTCTGGCCCCTATTCCAGGCTGGAAGGGCCAGGCAAGGCATAAAGAAATCACTTGGCCCGAGTGTTTTAAGAGCAGAAAGCACCCAGTGATGTGCTGGCAGCGAAAGCAGAGCTGTGAGCAAGAGCTCCCTGCCCAAGGCCTCGTGGAACAGCTTGAGCATGGAAAGACCAGAGGCAAAACCAGAGTGATGTTATGGTTGTGCTTGAAATGGACCCAGGGAGAAGCTGCTGCTGGGCCCCAAAACCCTGCCTGGGTTCAGTGGGGAGCAGAGCCGGAGCCTTCCCTCTGTGGGTTTGCAAGGAACACGTGGAGATCTGGGATGTGAGTGACTTGGGAATGTTTCCCTGCTCCTGTTCCTCTACAAGGAAACATCCAGGTCCTCAAACCATTTCCCTCTGGTAACTTCGAGGTTTTAACAAAGAGATTACACAGAGTCTGTTGTGTGCAGCCACTTATGTACACAGAGAGTAAACGGTGCTGGGGGGAAGAAACCTGTTTGCAGGACAGCAGAGTGGAGAAACAGAGAACAAAGACAGAAACAGCTTCAAGACACCTTTTCCTAAGCACAAGTGCAAGGTCCCCATGCAGAGCCCCACTGTGGCCTCTGGAGATGCTCTGCTGTCACCAAGCCATGGTGCAGAAGGCAGTGTGGGGACGTTTGGGGACCATGCTGCTCAGAGGAGGTGTCAGATATTGCTGACAGGGCCCAATACAAGCCCTGCTGAGAGGAACTTTATATATTCAAGTGCAAAACATTCAAGCTTTGGAGGAGAGAAAAGGCCGAGCTAAGGCAGAAGGGAAAGGGGCTGAAGAGGAGGGGAAAGGTGCAGTTTGCTCCTTATCAACATTGGCACTTGTGTGTGGGGAGCACCTACAATGCAGAAGTCCCAGGAAGCAGCTGTTGGGGGTGAGGGGGAGCAGGGAGCCAGTGTGAGAATCCAGCTCTGGTTTCCCCTTCCTCATTCCCAACTGACATAAACCTTCCAAACTCAGCATCCCTGCTGCTTGTCCCAACCCGTTCCATGCTGCTCTCCTGCTGCTGGGCTGGATTCTACCTATCCACAGCTCCTCCCAGCTCAAAGGGGGAGCTTCTCCATGAGAGGAACCCCCAGAAAGGGATCTGAGTTCTCAAGCCATGGGTCCTCTTGATGATACAGGCAGAGAGAGGTTTCTGGTACTTTCTACATTGGGAGAAACACCTTCCTTTGGACCCTCATGTCTTAAACCAGAAGCAAAGTCCTTACACAAGGGCAGAAGAAGCATAAAGACATGGGGGAGAAGTGCAAAAGCCCAGATTGCTTCCTCCTAGGGCCCAAAGCCAATAGGAAATCAGGTAGGAATGAGGCTCATGGCCAGTATCTTCCCAGCTAACACATCCTCCTCCTTGTATGATGGGTTCCGAGCTAGACAGGACCATGACAGTGACACCAAACCCCCTTTCTCCTGCTAGCTCTCACCCCAACAGCTCAGACTTCGAGCATGACCTAACACTATCTCTATCCAGCTGTAGTTTGTCCTGGAATGCTTGGCCTGCTTTTCCCCCAGTGTCATCTCTTCCTATCTGCTGTCCATGCAGAACTCCTGCCAAAGTGACCCCCACGCAGGGGTGGGAAGGCTCTGCTGCCTGCACTTAAACTCACCTCTCTCAGATGAGCTGGCAGCAGAGGGAAAGCAGCCCCAGATGGGATGTGTTGGGCTGAGAATGGGATCTCAGAGCCTGCTACTGTCCTACTGCAAAAGGCACAGTTTCTCCATGTTGGGGTATAACTGGAAGGAATTAAGGAGGAAGGAGTATGAAGGATTTGAAGGTAAGTTTGGGAGATGTATGGGAGGGAGAAGGTGCCTCACATGTCCAAGCAGCTCAAGACCCACACCACTGACCCTCTGCTTGCACAGGCACCTTCTCCAGCCAAAGCCCTGGCAGAACAAGAGGAGCAACATCCTCTCTAGACCCTTCCCCAGCATCTCCAAGCCAAAGCTGCCGGTCCTCCAGTGCAGCCAGGAGCATCACTCACCAGCCTCAGGCCAATGTCCTCATGGCCACTCAAAAGTCAGCAGCAAGAAGCATTTAAGTCCTTTGGGTGAGCCCAGGCCAGCAGAGCCCTGACACCAGAGCATGGATGTGGTACAACTCGAGGTGTTTGGTGCCAGCAGTGGCTCGAAGGAGCTCTGTGGTGGTGATGGCTGAGGCTGGATGCATGTCTGAGCTCCCAGGGTGTCATGCACAGAGGTGGTGGGTGCTCAGACACCCATCTGCACACATGAGCTTCAGTCCTAATGGTGTTTCCTGCTGCACTGAGGAAGACAACACCAAGTCAGCGGTGGGGCAGGTGGTGGAAGGTGATTCCTATGGACACAGGAGAGGTTTGAGCTGAGGAACTGAGGCAGCATCACACAGCAGAGGAACCAACACCACCCATAGCTGAGCAGTGACATTGGCTTGAGTCCTTTCTGGCCTCCAGCTCCAGAAGCACCTCCTGTATCGTTGGCACACTGGAGCCAGCTCTTCAGATGGAGACTCTTCATTTGGGGTATAAGAGGAAGGGAAAGAGGTGTCCAACAGTAGCTCCTTCCCCTAAGTGCCTACATGCTGGTGAAGCCTAACTGAGCTTAAGCATCCTGATGTTCACCCAGTTGAACACCATCCATGGGCCAGCATACATCACTTCAGAGAAGAGATATGGAAGAGTGTGGGCAGAAGAGCAGCAGCAGCAGGAGGAAGACACGGGTAAGGTGGTTGGTTTCCAGCTCTCAGATGCCCATGGACCACTCACTTAAAGCATTGGCAGATGAGTGCCTGAGAAGATGCTGCTCGGTCACAACAACAGGAACCTAAGGAGGCATCAGCCTCTGCTCCTCCCCATAGGGTGGGTGACAGCCCATCACCCTATAGCTCCCTGGAGCCAGAACTGGGATAAGCTTGGGCTGGGAAGGAGCAGGTAACCTTTGGCAAACAGAAGCCACTGGAGCCCTCTTGGAAGAGGAAGGGGAGTGCAGGGATGTTTGCAGCGTGTTTATTGGAGGAGTGCTGGTCTGTGGGGAGAGGTTACTTGGTCTTGTCTTCTCCCAGTGGGATCTGGAGGAGCGTTGGAGACTGTTCCATGATGCGGACCAGCAGCTGGTCAATGTAGTTCTCCAGTTCATGGATGTGCTCCTCCTTCTTGCTCAGCTCCTTCTCCTTCTGCAGCAGGAGCTCGATGAGCTCATCGTGGGTCAAGTGATAATACTTGGCTGACTGGTCCAGAACGGTGGAGTCCTGTGGCAGAAACCAAGAGGAACATTCAGTGAGTTATAGAATCATACCATGGAATGGTTTGGGTTGGAAGGGACCTTAAGTCAAAGGAAACCCCTGTCCCCCAACAGTTAAAAGGTAAAGGTAGGAGCACAACAGAGCCCATTCCCTTGGTATGAGACCTGCCATTTCTGGGGCTTCCACTCTCCCTGGTCCTCCAGCAGCAGGAAAAGACAATTGGGAGCTGAAAAACCCCTTCAGGAGCTCCCAGAGGATGAGAGCTCCATGGGATCCAGGTTTCCAGACTGGCTGGAGCAGCAAGGGGAGCAGGACCCAGACAGACCTCATCCCAGATAAGGTGAGATGCTCCTAACCCATAACACGAGCAGCCTGTGGAACCAGAAAGGGCACAGAGGTTGTACCTGTCTTTCCACTCAGGTGAATCCCAGCAGTGTTTTACAGGTCAGGTTGGGGAGGCAAACAGAGCAGCAGTGGAGGAGGAGGAGGAGAAAGGAGGAGAAGGCACCTCCATGACACTGTGCCCTCAGACATCCCACATGGGTGTTCTCCTTGCCTCAGCATGCCAGTGCTTGGGATACAGCAGCAAGAGGCATGAGCAAGGCTCCAGGAAGAACTCTCCCCTCTGCCTTCAGGCCTTTCATCAGGCACTTATCCCATCCCACCCTCTGATCTCTGGGGATAACCTGGCATTGGCCTAACCCTAACCCTAACCCTAACCCTGTACAACAAAAACCCCAACCCAAAGCAAGCAATGGGAGAACAAGAGGGTGAGAAGGCCATGGAGGAAGGCAGCCAGGACTGAGGATGTCAGGGTTAACCCACGTGGCTCTGCTCACACAGTGGCAGGACCCAGCTCCTCCTCCTCCCACACCAGCTATGGATCACCTGGAGGAGGTGGGAAGGCAGCTCTCACCTCAGAGGGATGCTCCTACCTTTAACTTGTTGGGCTCTGGCTTCTGCGGGTGCGAGGAGGGGGCCACAGGCTGCACACTGCTCGTGGTGACCGTCCTCAGCTTCTCCAGCCCATTGCTCAGAGCAGCCGTCAGGCTGGACCTGTGCTGCTGCTTCCTCTCACTGGAGAGCTCCTGCCCTGCAGCGCTGATGGGTTTCACTGGGTGAGGACTAAGGGGAACAAGAGGTTGGACAGTTAAACCCCCCCAGGATTGGGAGCAGCACTGAGCTCTCCATGGGGTTCTTCAGACTGGGTTGGGTTGGAAGGGAACTTAAAGCTCCTCCAGCTCCAACCCCTGCCACGGGCAGGGACCCCTTCCACTGGAGCAGCTGCTCCAAGCCCCTGTGTCCTACCTGGCCTTGAGCACTGCCAGGGATGGGGCAGCCACAGTTTGTATGGGGATGGGACCCACTTATGACATTCAGTGAGCTCCACACAGCTCATCTGCTCTGAGGAGAGCCTATGTCCTGCAGAGCAGGGGCCTCAGATGCTCTCCAGCCCCATTTCCACCCAGAGGTGAGATAAGGAGCCCCAGAACACGTGTGTTTGACTGGGACAGGAACAGATTCCCATGCCCACACCTCTGCTCAGTCCACACTGAGTTCTGTGGCTCAGGACTCCCACCAGGCACTGGTACCACAGGGGAAGTTCAACCCAGGTCCAGTGCCATCAGAGGCTGCTACATTCCCTGTTCACAGCAGGGGCTTTGGGGCCAGGAGCTCCCAGGTTAGTCTGGGATCAGCACTGATGCTTCAGGGATGCTCCTGAACTGCCTCAGCCCAAGAGCTGGACCCTCCTGCCTGAAGACACCATGGAATCTGTCACCCTCCACCAGCCAAAAGGGAGAGTGAGGAGCTGGTGTCTGAGGACACCTCCTCTGCCCCTGGAGAAGGAATTACAGCCTCACGTGGTTTGGCCTCATTCTTCACCCAAAAGATTGTTTCTGGACTTAATCAAAGTCCTTTTGCTTTTCATTGTGATGGAAAGAGAAGTGACCTGATGCTGCTGTCCTGCAAGGAATACACAGACCTCAAGATGGATCATAGAATAGGGTCATGGGATCACCCAGGTTGGAAAAGCCCTTCAAGCTCATCCAGTCCAACCATTCCCAGCACTACCAAGGCCAGCACTAACCCATGGCACTGAGGCCTCGTCTCCACACTGTGTGAACACTTGCATGGCCGGTGCCTGCAGCCCTGCCCTGGGCAGCCTGTTCCAATGCCTGAGCACCCTGTGGGGCAGGAATTGTTCCTCAGCTCCATCTAAACCTGCCCTGGTGCAGCTTGAGGCTGGTTCCTCTTGTCCCATCCCTTGTTCCTTAGGAGCAGAGCCCAGCCCCTCCTGGCTCCATCCTCCTGCAGGCACTTGGAGGGAGCCATCAGGTCCCCCCTGAGCCTTCTCTTCTCCATCTGAACCCCCAGGTCCCTCAGCCCTTCCCCATCTCTCTTGTGCTCCAGGCCCTGCACCAGCTCCGTTGTAGAATCCACCAGGAGCTCTGCAAATCCTCTGCTCCCACCAGATGCAGCAGCACAGGGATAACCCCAGTGTTGGGCATCCAAACAGCACTGCAAGAGAAGGGGAACCTCAGCAAGGTGGGCAAATGTAGCATCTCTTTACAATGGGGACCTTAGGGTGTTGGTAGGATGGGCTGTAGGAGGAGGACTGACACCCACAGTGATGGTGTGAGCTGTTGCTGGGCTGGGACTGACACCTCTCAAGTCCAGCTTGTGCTCACTGTGCTCTGAAAGCTTTCAACCCTGTTCCAGGACTGAGATGACACCTTTGTCCCAGCCTCATTCATCCCATGTGCCCAAGTCCTCAAGGCTGGTGCCTTCATGCCATGTCAATGGTGATGGGGTCAGGATGTATCAAGCAGTCTCCTTGTGCTGACAGGGCACGTCTGAAGCCCTCTTCATGATGATGCCTCCTGTCATCCATTTGCTATGAGAGGACAGCAGTGGTAGCCACTGACCAGCTCCAATAAGCCAAAGGACTGTCCTTGTCACTCCTTGTCAGAGCTGTCCAAGCACATGGCCAGAGCCAGTGTCCCAAAGCAGCATGGAAGGATGGAGAGGGATCCCATAAATCACTGTGGGAACAATCCTGTTCCTCCAAACACACGGTTCAGGAAGGAGACCAATGGGGGCCCTACTCATCCCAGCCAGATAGGAACACAGGCAGCTCCAAATGCCATCACAGGATCCCAGCCTGGTTTGGGTTGCAAGGGACCTTAAATCCCATTCAGCTCCAACCCCTGCCACGGGCAGGGACCCCTTCCACTGGAGCAGCTGCTCCAAGCCCCTGTGTCCAACCTGGCCTTGAGCACTGCCAGGGATGGGGCAGCCACAGCTTCTCTGGGCACCCTGTGCCAGCACCTCAGCACCCTCCCAGGGAACAGCTTCTGCCTAAGAGCTCAGCTCAGTCTCCCCTCTCTTGGGCAGGTTCAAGCCATTCCCCTTGGCCTGGCCCTACAGGCCCTTGTCCCAAGCCCCTCTCCAGCTTTCCTGCAGCCCCTTTAGGCACTGGAGCTGCTCTGGGCTCTCCCCTTCAGGAGCCTTCTCTTGTCCAGGCTGCCCCAGCCCAGCTCTCTCAGCCTGGCTCCAGAGCAGAGCTGCTCCAGCCCAAAGCAGCACACGCTGATCTCACACCTCTGACATTCCCAATCCTGCCCCTTGCAAGTTCCATAGGATGCTGCCACAGTCACCCACCAGATGCAGGCACCATCACTTAAGGAGCTGCCCAACTGCTCCAAGGCAGTGGAGTCCCCAATGCACTGGTGTGTCCTGGGCTGTCCTTTAGGTGCCACCTGCACCAGAGACACCTTCCCAGTGGTGAAGGCACCATCCTCCCTTCCCCAAAGAGCAGGAAAGGGATCCTCCACACACCTGAGTGCTGCAACTGATGCTGAGCACCCACCTTCGTCACCGCAGGACCTGCAAACACGATCCCAACATGTGCTCTTCCAGATGCTGCTTCCCCTGGCTCCATCAAATCCAGCCCACCAGAGGCTGCTCCAGCCTCCCAGCTCCCTGGGACCAGGCTGTGTCCCATCCAAACCAGGCTGGAGCTGCTGGTGTCGCTCACATACACAAGGCTCAGATACACTTGACTTGCTCTCTGGGATGAGGAGATCAGCTCAGAGGCCTCTGGCCACATGGGACCCTGCAGGAGGTCCCATCCCTCCAAAGGAGGGCATGTATCCCCAGCACACCAGATTCCCAATAATCCACACCAGCTATCCATACCAATCCAGGTACCTTTATCTCATGGAAGAGAAAGACACTTTCGTCCCAGCTGAGCCTTAATGTCCATCCTAAGCTTTTCCTTTCCCCTTCCACCTTATTTGTATCGTATCTTTTGTCTCCATTGCCACTGAGCATCTTACTAAGGAGATTCCTTAAGGAAAGGCAAACCTGGAAAAGGGCCCTTCCAGCTTTCCTCTCTCCCCTATGCCAATCAGTCACCTCTCCCCAGCCTTATAAAGTAGTGCAGAACCTTGGAGCCTTCCATAGGGACCGCAGGAACTCCTCAAGGGTGACTCCTTCCAAGCATCTTCAGTCCCAGCAGCAAGAATCCAAACCATCCACGGGTTAGAGGCAGAGCAACCAGAGCAGAGATGCTCGAGGCCTCCTCAGACAGGCACCAGGACAGAGGCCAGCATGGACACAATGGGTCCAAGCCCACTTGCCTCCCATGAGCCAGTCAGGACTTGGATGGATGCAGTCAATCCCAAGGATGACTGTGAGCATGTATCATCAGGCACCATCCACATGGAGTGTCCTGGGACTACACTCGTTGCCTAAATCTACCCTTTGGGATTGCAGGACACTTCTCTTTCCATCTCCACCCACAAACTGTGACCAAGGTTATCTGTTGGGGGATGAAATATCCAATTGGGAATGGTTTGAGGATGTGGCCTCCACGAAGGGATAAAAACCCAACCCAGCTCCCAGCCCCAGCTCGTGCTGCTCTTTGCTCCCAAGGACATCACATCCCCACTCAAGCCAAGGAGGGATCCCCATGCAGTAGGGCTGCAGCTCAGCCGTGTTCTGCTGTCCCCATCTCCTGCCTCCCTCCCCAGGCCCGTGACCAGCACTACTCTTGGGCCAGGTGGGATTTTATCATCTCAGGGCCCCCATCAAGCTCCATTTGCCTCTGCAGCAGAGGTGAGGCCCATCAAATACATCCCTGTCAGGAGACCCCATGTAGGTCCCCATGGAACCCACAAGAGCTTAATCCCTGATGAGCCCATGACCATCTTCTGCCCAGCAGACCAGGGGAAGGTGCACCAAGAGAACCTGATGAGCTGAAGGACACAGAGCAAGAGTCTTCACCCTCAACTCAGCATCTTCCTCATGGCATTTCTACAGCCCAAAGCTGACCTGGGAGGAGGAGGAGCCCCTTCTTTACTTGATGCACCACCACCATTCCCCCCTTCCCATTCCCATTATCCTTAAGGCTAAATCCAGTGGCTCCATAATCAATGGGCATCTCTGCAGGAGGAAGGGGAGATCAGCATCTGCCACCGCCCTGGTGACACCACTTTTGGCTATGGAAGGAAGAAGGTTTTTAGTCCCTGATGGTTGTTTCAAAAGGAAAGAAACCAAAGCTGAATGAGAAGGGAAGGGGCAGGAGCTGTGCACATGCCATGAAGGAACTCATGAGAGCATTAACGGCTGGAAGCTCTCCTGGCAGACATGGAACAGGCACCTATTGCAAGCACAGGGAAGATGATGGAGCCAAACTCAGCATCGAGTGCAATGCGGATGCAATTGTGCTGCGTTTTCAGCTAGGGCAGGTCTTGGATGCATCAAACCATTTACCCTCTGTTAGGGCAAACACAGGACATCAGTGGCCATTCCTCATGATCCAAGAAAGCCAAAGCTTCAAGCTGCTCAAGCCTGGACTCTCTGGGACCACAGGAAGGTAAGGGAAGAGTCCCTGCAGCAACCCATGGAGCATCCTCCTTGGAGTGGGCTGCTGAGGGACCCACTTACCAACCCCATTGCTAAGAGCAGATGGGAGACAGGGTTCCCATCCACCACACACAACATCCCTTGGCCTTCCCCGGAATGCTCACCTGGAAATCTGCTGGCAAAGGGGCTTCTCAGCCGGCTGTGTCTCCCTGGGCAAAACCAGGAGCGCTGAAGCTCGTGTGTCCCCAGGCTGTGGCATAGGGCAGGGCCGGGCGGCTGCGCGGCTGCTGGCGGCAGGGCAGGGGCAAGGGAAGGCAAACTGCTCTGGGTTAGTTGCAGCCACGAGGAAAGGGGTGGAGGAGGCCAAGGGCTGGTGGTCATGCAGGAAGGGTTTGCCGAGCACAGCCCCAGGGAGGTCAATGGGGAAGCTTTGCCCAAGAGCTTCCTCTTGGAGGCTGGAGAAGCTGGAGCCGCCCCGAGCAACCCTTTTGGGCAGCACAGGTTGAACAGGGATGGGGTCTGCTGGCTCCTCCACAAAGGGGTTGCTGGGGGGGTTTGGGCTGAGCGCTGGAGCAAAGGGGTTCCAAGGGGTTGGAGCATCCTCCTTGTGCCTCTCCTCGGCCCCTGCTGCCTTCCAGAAATCAGCCTTCTTGAAGTCCATACTGGGCTCACTGGTTGTGGGGCTGCCCTGCTCTGCTTCCCAGGGAGGAACAGCCACTGCCATGGGCTGACATGGCTCATCCTGGCCCCCTGCTCGCCCCATAGGGCCGGTCACCAGCTCCTGCTGCCCCTCACCATCACCCCGGGCCAGCTCTGGCTGCAGTGGGCTCTCCCCATGCGCTAACCTTTGGGGTCGTGGTGCTGAGCTGAGACCCACGCAGTGACCGGATGCTTCCTGCTCTTCCAGAGCTGGCCAGAAGGTTTCCTGCTGGGCCAGGTCTAGCCTGGATGGTGGGTTTAGGCTTGAGGTACTGAGGCCCTCAGGGAATGGCTCCTGGTTGGAGGCTGTCTCCCACTCGGTCCCCATCAGAGGGGATAAACCTGACTGGCCTAATCCATCCCGGGACAACTTTGATGGGCAGGTCTCCAAGTGCTCAGCTGCAGGTGTCTCATCCATCTCTGATGGCTCTTCCCTCAAAGAGGTGTCCCTTTCTGGCAGCTTGTGAGCTCTCTCCTCCACAGGAGCTACTGAGTCCACAGGGGCAGATTCCACATCTTCAGAGACTGGGAACTCGCTCCCAGCTACATCCAGTCCCATTGTGGGTGCACTGGGAGGTACTGGGCTAGAGATCTCGCTGCTCGGACAGCTCCCCTGCAGCTCCCCCTCTGCCTTTGGGCTCTCCACCTCCTCACCCCCTTGCCGTGGGTTGCCAGCATCTTCCTCCTCGCCATCCCCTGCACCTCCCATGGCTGCAAACCACCTCGGAGGCTTGGGTGGTGGTGCGGTGGAGCCGGCCACCATCTGCTCCTCTTGGCTACCTGTCCATGGAGGGAGGACAACCCTCCTGTCCCGAGCATCAGAGCTGAGCCTCACTCTGCTCTCGCTGGCCTCCAGCCTCATGCTGGCCTGGAGCCGGAACACCGACGTCCGGATGTCGAAGGCATCCTCTGAGCCTCCCGCAGCCTGAGGCTCCATCCCAGGCTCAGGAACCACAGGGAACCGTCGTGGGGCCCCATCCGGGAGCAGCCGTGGGGGCACAGCCACCACGTTGGTGCCGGGCAGGGGCTCGGGGCTGAAGGTGCTCCTGGGCAAGAGGCAGGTAGTGGTGTGGGAGCCGCTCTTGGCCTCCAAGGTGCTGTCGCTGAGGAAGGCTGGATGAGAGCCAAAGGTGCTCTCCTGAGCCCTGTGCTCCTGCCCTGCCACGCTCTGGCTGTTCTCTGATGGCTCCGGGGTGCTCTCGGTGGCTATGGTCATCCAGCCGTTTGTCCCTGCACTACAGGGGTCCTCATTGCTGTCCCCTTCCTCCCTAACACTGCTGGGAGCACTCAGTGCTGCTGAAGCCTCTTTGTCCCCCGGGTTTCCCGATGCAAACGTGGTCGTCCAAACCGTAGGAGTGCTGCTCTTCCTCCTCCTCCCCATGGACCCCACAGACACGGGGCTCAGCACATCCTCTATCACTGTGGCCTCCTGGGTTGTGCTCACCAGGTTTGCCCCCACGTCTAAGCCTGAGAAGTTGGTCCAAGCCCGTAGAGCTGCTGGTATTTCAGTGCTGATCTGCACATCAGTCTTTTCCAAGGCCTTCGTGCCCTCCTCCTGGGCTGGCTCCACTGATCTCTCCATGGGGCTGGTGGCACCAGGATCATCGATGAAAGCCATACCCTCTGCTGCCCCCGAGGCAAAGAAGTTCTCCTTGTTGAGCTCTGGTTTGAGCCTGCTGGTCGCAAAGGCATCGAAGGTCTCATCCCACTCCGAGACAGGAGGAGGGACAGTGGGTGCCTTGGCCGGAGGAGGAGGAAGAGCTCCCGGTGATGGGGGAGTTGTTTCCGGCACGGGGACACCAACGCTTGGGGCTGGAGACTCCCTCTGTGGGTCTTTATGTCCTAGGGAGGCAGAGGGACTGGAATCCGCAGAGGAATAAAAGCTCCCAGCGACCTCTGGAGCAGCACATGGCCCAGCCGGGAAGCTAGAGAGAAAGTGAGTAGGTGAAGGAGAATTTAGTACCTGGTCAGCGAGGAGGTCCTCAAAGAAGGGATTGCTCTGCAGGGAGCTGAGGAATGGGTTGGTGGGGGACAAGCATCCGGATTGAGCGTCTCCAAGCGCGGGAGGGAGGTTAGTGCTCGGCATGCTAGCGAGATGGGCTACGGCAGCGGCAGGAAACTGGGCAGGGGAGCAGGGAGGAAAAGGAGAAGGAGCATCTGAGCTGGTTTCTACCTGAGGAGACACTTCCAGGCTGTGGAGGGAAGACAGAAGAGTCCTCCTGGTTAATGCTGTGACAGCGCTGCAAGCACACACCACACACACTCCAAAGCAATGCAATGACTGAACACGTTGTCATCTCTCCGGTTAGGCAGAGCAATGATTATGGAGTCAAGGCATGGAAAGGGCATGCACGACACACAGGAGAGGGCAGCCCTTCTTCTACATGTCCTCCACGCTTCCCTTCCTACCTTAGCAAGCCCCAAGACGCAGGCACCAAGGGCAGGTTGAGCACAAGGAGCCAGGATGGGCTCCTGGATCGGGATTATTGAACCTTTCCCAGTTTATCCCAGTGCTTCATGACCTGTCTGCCAGCACATCAGGGTGACAGCAGACGTGGTGCTCATTCTGGCAGCCAAGCAGGAGGGAGCACATGGCCAAGATGCAGCCTTGGATCTGCTCCTGGCTCTGCCCCGTGTCCCCACATCCCCTTCATCCCATCACTTCTGGCCTGAAATCCCTTGGAGGACCTCAAGGAGGAGGAAGGGGTTCAGCACACGTTAGATTCATGCTGCACATTCTCCTGTAGCTCACCCCATGTCCGGCAGCCAGTTCCCTGCTGCCTTTCCAAGAGGGACTACAGTGACCTTGCTTTGGGATTCACTGATCTTCCTTTGGGATCTCCTCTGGCAATGGGCATCACCCCCACGAGGAACTCACCAGGTTCGGGATCATCAGCTCGGTGGTTTTCACATCATGGTGTGGACACCCCATGTCCCAGCCAGCGCTCTGATACCACATTCCCCTCTCCTGAGCCCCCATCCCCTTCACTCACCCCTACCAGGAGCAATCCCAACCCCAAAGGATGGGAACACCCAGCACCAGGAATGAGCTGCCCCAAAACAGAGTCAATGGGATCACCTCCTGCATCAGCCACCGCAGCTGAGCTTCAGAGCCCCCAGCCTTGGACTGGGACAAACATGGACATTCACTAGCCAGCACTGGGCATGGCAAAGATTAACATGGAATGAAGGAAGGAATGGCCCTAGGGATACACCACAGCATTCCCTGCCTCACTGGAGCTGCTGGTGGGGACCACAGGCAGCGCTGGAAGATCATGGTCAGTGTGCTGTCAAATGGGAAAGTTGCCTGGAAGAGCATGTTCATGTGTTATAAGGATGCACAAAAGCCTCAGACACATTTTAAAGCTCAAAAATGCCATCTTGAGGCAGAAGCTGAGGATGTGTGAGCACAGAACAGGAATCATGGGATCAACCAGGCTGGAAAAGCCCTTCAAGCTCATCCAGTCCAACCATTCCCAGCACTGCCAAGGCCAGCACTAACCCATGGCACTGAGGCCTCGTCTCCACACTGTGTGAACACTTGCAGGGCCGGTGCCTGCAGCCCTGCCCTGGGCAGCCTGTTCCAATGCCTGAGCACCCTGTGGGGCAGGAATTGTTCCTCAGCTCCATCTAAACCTGCCCTGGTGCAGCTTGAGGCCGGTTCCTCTTGTCCCATCCCTTGTTCCTTGGGAGCAGAGCCCAGCCCCTCCTGGCTCCATCCTCCTCTCAGGCACTTGGAGGGAGCCATCAGGTCCCCCCTGAGCCTTCTCTTCTCCATCTGAACCCCCCAGGTCCCTCAGCCGTTCCCATCTCTTGTGCTCCAGGCCCTGCTCCAGCTCCATTGCCCTTCTCTGGCCCCACTCCAGCCCCTCAATGTCTCACAGCAGGCAGGTTCTGTGCTGCCCATGGCCTGGACCACGAGTGATGCACGGATGGGGAGCAGCCCATGCTCACTGCAGCAGAACCCCCTCCTCCCTGCTCCTGCAGCTTCACAGTCCCCCTCACACATCACCTTCCAAGCAGCTACCTTGGAAAAGAGCCTCCCTGTGCAATCAATGGCACCAGAGCCCCTCCATCCCAGTTTTAAGGTAGGTCACAAACACAGAAAGTGGCAGAAGCTCAACCCCAGCACCCATCAGACACCACATCAGATACTACTGAGTGGACCTGGTAATTCAAGCACCAAAACACCCATAGAAAACACCATTTCCCCCCAACCTGCAGCACAGCTGGTGCTGTGGGCAGAGAGCTCGTGGGTGACCTCCCCTGCAGTCACTCCTCAGCAGTGGTGGCCATGGCCAAGTGTCCCCCCCAGTCCTCACAGAGTCCATCCATGCTCTGCTGCAGCTCCATGTCCTCTCCAGGCACGTACCTCCATAGAAGATAACTCAGGGCTGCCCAGCTCTTCCTGGGTGTTTTGAGCTCTCAGTGGGCACAGAACATCTCCAGGACAAGCAATGGAAGAAGGTGATGGAGAAGGTGATGGATCTTTAGGCACAAACCAGCTCCAAAACCAGCTCTGCTTGGAGCCAACCTGTTCATGCATGTGGTGGGCAGGGACCCCTTCCACTGGAGCAGCTGCTCCAAGCCCCTGTGTCCAACCTGGCCTTGAGCACTGCCAGGGATGGGGCAGCCACAGCTTCTCTGGGCACCCTGTGCCAGTGCCTCAGCACCCTCCCAGGGAACAACTTCTTCCTTATCTCCAACTTGAACTTCCCCTGTTTCAGTCTGAACCCATCACCCCTTGTCCTGTCACTGCAGTCCCTAATGAACAGTCCCTCACCAGCATCCCTATAGGCCCCTTCAGACACTGGAAGCTGCTCTGAGGTCTCCACGCAGCTTCTCTTCTCCAGGCTGAACAGCCCCAACTTTCTCAGCCTGGCTCCATACAGGAGCTGCTCCAGCCCCTGAGCATCCTCGTGGCCTCCTCTGGACTTGTTCCAACAGTTCCATGTCCTTTTTATGTTGAGTTTCCCTCTCTCTGCCGAAGGATGCTGAGGAAAACCAGGAGCTGAGGACGGCGAATTCCTCTAGAGGGAAACCTCCTCCTGCAGCAGCCTGATGGGAGATGATCTTTGCTGCATTCAAACGCTGACTCACCCTCCTCCTCCTCCTCTTCCCATAGCCCAGCACACAGCTCCGCCAGCCAAAATAAATAGCTGGTACCTTTCTGCCCTCATCTCGGGTTTGGCAGCACTTCACAGGCTTGGTTCAGCCTCTCCACATTGGAAAAGGAGAGAAGAAATCCTGCTGAGCAACCCCCCGATGGAAAAGTCTATTGGGAACAGCTTGTTCAACGCAGGGGGTTTCCCCTATGGATTGCAGCCTAGATTCCAGGCTGAAGGCAAACACCCCAGCCCTGCAGGCACAGGGCATGGTCCCCAGCCATCCCAGCCCATCTGCAACAGGATGGGTTAAGCTGCACCATGGAGATAAAGGGAATGAGCTCAGACGTCAAGGTTTGGGAAGGGCAAGGCTCAAGCCCAGCTAGAATTAAACTGAGGTTAAGAGCTGCACGGAAGCTCAAGTGGAAAATCCCTCCTAGGAGGGCTGGAGCATAGAATTCCAGCCTGGTGTGAGCTGGAAAACACCTTGGGATCATCCAGTTTCAAGCCCCTGCCACAGGCAGGGTCACCCCACAATGAACCAAGCCACTCACAAGCTGCTTTTGGCACCACTTCCCTATGGACCAGCACAGAGCAAGGGGTGAGGTGGAAAACCAGCAGGATCAGGGCACTGGGGGCCCCAGGAGCAGTTCAAAGCCTGGCAGGGATAAGGAATTTCCTCTCAGATCGGTGTGGAAAGGGTTGGGATAGGCTGTGGCAGCCCAGGACATTTTTGGACAGGGTGGGAAGGAGGCAGAGGGTAAAAGCAAATGCTGCTTTTGAATAGGAATTCTGGAGGTGAAAGGAGTGGCTTTAGGTCTCTGTTCAGGAACTGCTTCGCTTTCCCCTTGGTCCTCACCTGCCCATCATTACAATGAACCAATCCTGCTTTATACATGTGCCCCCCAAACCACAGGGATAAATACATAAATAGCAGAGATGGGATCTGGGAAGTGCTAGCCCAGGTGGGTGCAAACCCCAAAACCTGCTTTCCATAGGATCCCAGCCTGGTTTGTGTTGGAAGGGACCTTAAATCCCATCCAGCTCCAACCCCTACCATGGGCAGGGACCCCTTCCACTGGAGCAGCTGCTCCAAGCCCCTGTGTCCAACCTGGCCTTGAGCACTGCCAGGGATGGGGCAGCCACAGCTTCTCTGGGCACCCTGTGCCAGCGCCTCAGCACCCTCCCAGGGAACAGCTTCTGCCTCAGAGCTCAGCTCAGTCTCCCCTCTCTTGGGCAGGTTCAAGCCATTCCCCTTGGCCTGTCCCTCCAGGCCCTTGTCCCAAGCCCCTCTCCAGCTTTCCTGCAGCCCCTTTAGGCACTGGAGCTGCTCTGGGCTCTCCCCTTCAGGAGCCTTCTCTTGTCCAGGCTGCCCCAGCCCAGCTCTCTTAGCCTGTCAGGAGGTTTTTAACCTGCAACCAGCACCAGTGCTGTTGTTTGTACAGGAGAAACCACAACTTCTCCTATTGCCAAGGCTGAGATGCAGCCTCCCTTTATCACCCCGATTCACCCTGCAGGGAGCAGGCCCTGCGGAGCTCTGATAACACTGGAGGAAACCCTGAAAACACTGAAGCCAATTGTTGTAGCCTCAGCTGCACCTGCTGAGCTCCTTCCTTACACACAGCCCTGGACCACACAACCTTAAGAACAACAAACCCCAAAGAGCCTTTTATTCAGGGCTCCAAAGAGCAAACACCATCTTCCTACCACTTCCATTCCAGCCAGTATCAAAGCCTGGTGGCTTTAGCAGAGCACAGCCCTTGGGACCTCCTTCCTTGTGCAGTCAGTGAGTAACCAGCTGCTGATGGCTCAGCAAAACCCTGCCCAGAAGAGAAGTGCAAAGCTCTTTGGAAAGCAGAAGTTAACCCGGAACCTTCCTGCTTTTAGACAGGGTCTGGTTTTGCAAGAGCTTCAAGGCTTGGCTTACCCGGAGGCTCCTTTCAAGCTGAGCTTTGTAAAGCAGCTTTCTAATTACAGAGCTTTTAACTAATGACAGGCTGAGCTTTCTGGCCCCACAACAGTGTCTGCTTTTGAGGCTGTCTCCATCCCTTTGGCTCCGGGTGAAACTGGACCTAACCAGTGGGCAAAGAACAGAGGGAATGCTGCTGGCTCAGCTGGTGGAAGCTGCAGGGCTGAAGGTTCCAGAATGAGGAGAGCATGAGGGGAAAATCCCTTCTGCAGGTGAGTTAAAGGCTTAAAACTGCTTCCTGCAGAAGCAAAGCAAAGGTCATCATGGAATCCTGGAATCCCGGTGGAAGGAACCTCAGGGATCATCTGCTCCAACCTTTCCAGGCACAACATGATCCAGACTGGATGGCCCAGCTCCCTGTGCAGCCCAATCTTACCAGTGCCCAACACTGGCGAGTCACCACTTCCTTAAGGAGATTATTCCAATGGTTGTTCTCATGGGGAAGCATTTTCCCTCTTGTGTCCAGTGGGAATCTCCCCAGCAGTAACTTGTGCCCATCACCCCTTGTGTTTTCTATGGGATTCCTTGTCCAAAGGGAGTCTTCACCTTCTTTGTAGCCACCCTTTAAACACTGGACCATGGTGACAAGGTCTCCCTGAGCCTTCTTCTCTCCAGGGTCTCCTCATCCAGGCTCTGATCCATCTCCAGCTCTACAAGGTACTGAACAGCTGCTCCAGATGCAGGTGGACATCCACAGAACATCCCCATGCACATCTGATCCTACATTTGATGGTACCAGACCACACGTTCAACCTGACACCAGTCAGACCTCAGAATCTCATTGACAGCTTTGCCTTGCATCAGTGATGTGCTCCACGAGGTCATTCCATGTAAGGAAGGAGACCAAAACCACACAAGAGTTGTGCAGAACTACAATGAGCAACAGTGTTGGAATGAATGGTCAGAGAAATGAATCATAGAATCATAGAATAGAATAGTTAGGATTGGAAAGGACCTGAAGATCATCCAGTTCCAACAACCTGCCATGGGCAGGGACACCTCACACTAAACCATGGCACCCAAGGCTCTGTCCAACCTGGTCTTGAATTAAGACCCAGGGAAGCCAGACCAGAGAAATGCATCTCCCTGGGATGATGGAAAGGCCTCTTCTGCATCAAATGAGCCTCAGTCACCATCTGCCACCACCCAGCCTGGGCTGTATGGGGGGAAAACATCAAGATCCTGGGTTATGATTGCTCATGAGCTCTGTAAGGGTAATGAACCAGCCCCACTTGAAGTAAAGCTCTCGAGATTCCCCTTCTGGGGTACACACTCAAGCATCACTTGGCTTTCTTCTAATCATGGAATGGTTTGGGATGGAAGGGACCTTAAATCCCATCCAGCTCCAACCCCTGCCACGGGCAGGGACCCCTTCCACTGGAGCAGCTGCTCCAAGCCCCTGTGTCCAACCTGGCCTTGAGCACTGCCAGGGATGGGGCAGCCACAGCTTCTCTGGGCACCCTGTGCCAGCGCCTCAGCACCCTCCCAGGGAACAGCTTCTGCCTCAGAGCTCAGCTCAGTCTCCCCTCTCTTGGGCAGGTTCAAGCCATTCCCCTTGGCCTGTCCCTACAGGCCCTTGTCCCAAGCCCCTCTCCAGCTTTCCTGCAGCCCCTTTAGGCACTGGAGCTGCTCTGGGGTCTCCCCTTCAGGAGCCTTCTCTTGTCCAGGCTGCAGTTTAAGCTCATTACTTCCCATTTTCAAGCTGCAAACTGCAATTAAAGCCCATTGAGCTGTTTAGAAACGCTCCCAAAGTGCCTCTGTGAATTCGTTCCCTGCAGCCCGCGCTGCTTCAAAGCAATTCCTGTTTTTGGGAGAGAAAACCCCAGCTGGAGGAGCTGCTGCCTCACAGCTCATCCAAGTTCCTCCTATAGGAAACAAGCATCTGCAGGCAGGGTCCTGAGCAACCCAACTCTTAAGATAAGCTTAGCTTCAGCTTAGCTTGAATTCAACTGCGAGCACTGAAGTAGGTTAAAGAGAACCGAGTGACAACCCTCTGGGAAAGGAATCACACTGGGAATGGCTCCAGCAGCTGTCATGGAAGGGGATGGTTGTTAGAAACCAGCAGTTTGAGGGCACCTCTGTGATTATCTGCTGGGTTGGATGCTACTGGAGCCCATCTGCATCCCTGCCTTGAGGACAGTGGCATCCATTGGGATAGAACAACTCACACATGGGGATGGAGCACATGGAGCACATCTGCTCAAACCCACAGCTGTAAAGCAGGAGGGAACCTGGAGGTTCCTCACCCATTTAGCATGGAAAAGGCTCCATAGGGAGATGCAGAGGGTATCTCCCATCCCACCCCACTGCAGGCTCACAGTGCTCCTGTGTCTGGCTCAGGCAGCTTGTGCAATCACTGCCTGGGCACAGAAGGGCTTTGATGGGTTTTTCACACAGGATCTTCTATTGTAGGACTGAAACAGCAGCTTTATTATCACAAAATGAACTAAAAAGGAATCAAAGAGCAATCTCGAGTGATTCCATTCTGCCCTTCCTCAATCGCAGCATTCACAGAGCCACAGCCTGGTTTGGGTTGGAAGGGACCTTAAATCCCATCCAGCTCCAACCCCTGCCATGGTCTCATCCAGAAACAAACCTCGTCCTGGGATGTGATACCCAATACCCACCTGGAAATGAAAGACCCATAGGTGGGAATGGAGCCTCAGCATTCCCAGGACCTCATGTTCACCCCTCTGCTGCTGAGCAGCTCAGGGACAGAGCCCACATCCTGCCTTATCCTTCCCTTCCCCATGGCATCAGGGGAAAGAGCTCCAGGCCCTATGGGATGAGGTGTTTGTGATGAGGAGCAGCTCCTGCCTGCCTCAGCATCCCCATTGCCCAGGCAGTGCAGGACTGAGCCTCACCAGCCCCTGAGGCTCCTCTCCCATCCTCTCACCATTAGCTCATCCCCCTCTCTGGGTACCACATGTGCCACACAGCACAAGGACACATCCCCTGTCCTTGGGAAGGGGGTGGCAGCAAGACCTTGTCACCCTTTGGCTTTAAAGCCCCCCATTATGAGCACAACATCATCCTATGGGGTGAGAAGACAACGCTCTAGGTGCTGCCCTGCTCTGAAGTGAGCCACATGCTCCCCCCTGCTCAGGTCTGAGCAGCACTCACCAAGCAGTTGAAGCTGTGGGCATGTGGCTGGGTTGGATAAACCATGAGTGCCCTCCTCATGAAAGGAGGCTCAGACTGAATTAAACCCCTTCTGCTTCCTAAATGAGGTTCAAGTCAGCCCAGATTAGGAAAATCCCATAATAAATCAACCCTGGAGACTGAACCAGCTCAGAACTGTTGGGTTTTCTCTGGCTGCTTTAACCCCTTTCCTCCCTCTCACTGAGCCAAGACAACACCACACTGGGCTCTCCCTCAGGAGCTATGGGGATGGACACTGGTGACCCATCAACACGACAAAGACCACACAGAAACAGCACCACCATCACCACCACCATGGTTTGTGTGCCACGAACCCAGTGCTGAGGATTTGGGAAGAGATGAATCACCACACAAAGCAGGAACAATCAGAGATTCCCATCAAGGAGAAGGGAAGGTTGGGGTGGGATGGGAAGAGGAAGGAGCAGGGATGGGATTAACTACTTCATGTTAAGGTACCAATGTACTGCACCCCCAAACTGGACCAGAAACAGACAGATGGGAGGCTGATACATGTCATTCCGTGTCACTGTGTCCCACATCCTTTATTGTGTGTCAGGGAAGCTCTTCTAGCTAAAGGATAATGATCCTTTACTTTGAGGCCACAGGAACACTTGGAATGACCACACTGAGTCTTTGCACAGGGAAACGATTCCCTCTCCATGAAGGGGATCCCTCCCATTCCCAACTTGGGAATCAGAGCCCGGGAGGGCCAATGGAGTTGGTTTGTGGCAGAAGCCAGGGAAGGATCCAGGTAAATCACCCTCCCCTTGTGACATTTAAGACCAAGAAGCATCTCCCCCATCACCTGTCTGAGCACTGGGGAGCCCATTGACCAGCTCAGTGTTGAAGACAGGACACTGGGACACCCAGTTCATCACCACCCCCATTCCACTGACCTGGGTTTCTGAGGAGACTCCTTGGAACCAAACCAGCTGCTGCTCTTACTCCTCTCCTCTCCTGCTGTGTGCATGGATGAGCCATGGGAAGAGGCCCCTTTCTCCCCTTGCCCCTTGCTCCCGGTGTCACTCTTATGGTGGAAGAGGCCACCCTTTGCTTTCTTGTCTTCCTTCTTGGTGTCCTCAGCTTGCTTGTCCTTCGCTGTGTCCGTGGAGACCATGGGGGCTGCAGCCTGGCTTGGTTTGCTCTCCATGCGACTGCTCTCCTCCATCCTGGCTCTGCCCAGGTGGTTGCTGAGGGTGACAGCTTTGGTGGACACCCTGAGCTCCTCCTGCAGGGCCAGGCTGGGAGGGGATGGGATGAACCTGGGCTCCTCTCTCTGCTGTGTCCTCTCAAAGCTGCTGACCCCCCAGGGCACCTCCTGGGGCTCGGGATGGAGGGGAGCAAAGCCAGAGCCCTCCTCGTGCCGCTTGGGAACGCTGGAGCCCTGTGGGACACACACTGGGCTCCTTGGGGCAGGCTCATCACTGTACACGTGGCTCCCATTGATGCAGAGGGAAGAGTGGGACACGGGATCGTTCTTTGGCTTCAGGCTTTGGATTGCTTTGGGCTCCAGGACCGGGCTCACCTGGGAGACATCGTCACTGAAGGCTCTCTTGTGGGTCAGCTTGGGCGATGGCAACAAGTCTTTCACTGGGGGAATCAAACACAAGGCAGAGGTGAGGCCACCTGAGTAACAGGCCCAGGTAGGACAAACATCCTTATCCTGCCCTTGCAAACACTGCAGAGCTGGGAGATGACACCAGCTTTCTCCCTGCCAGGCTCCCACTGCATAATTAAAGCACCAGCAATGCAAAGCACAGCTCACAGGTATGCGGCTGCACAGGTTGGGTAATGCCCTCCCCCAGACATCACCTCCCACTGCCGCATCCAGAGACAGCAAATCCCATGTCTGAGAGGATCCAGGTGGGTAATGCATGCAAGAAGTTACCCAGAGGCTACTTAAGGGACAGGCCAAGGGGAATGGCTTGAACCTGCCCAAGAGAGGGGAGACTGAGCTGAGCTCTTAGGCAGAAGCTGTTCCCTGTGAGGGTGCTGAGGTGCTGGCACAGGGTGCCCAGAGAAGCTGTGGCTGCCCCATCCCTGGCAGTGCTCAAGGCCAGGTTGGACACAGGGGCTTGGAGCAGCTGCTCCAGTGGAAGGGGTCCCTGCCCGTAGCAGGGGTTGGAGCTGGATGGGATTTAAGCTCCCTTCCAACCCAAACAATTCTGTTTGTCCATGACTGAGGGGGTTTTGCTTCCACCAAGTGATTTTGGAGTCTGCACTGCCTGAAAGATGCAGAATCTCTGAGCTCAGCTCCTGTATCCTGTGCGATGCAAGCCTGGACCATCCAGTGCCTGCTCCTGCCTCCCCTGCCCGGCTCTGCAGCACTCAGCAGGTGCTGGGGAAGAGCCTGGTGAGGATGCCCGGGCTCCATGTCCCACACAGGCACTCCCTGCTCCTGCAGGAACCCCCCTACAACCAGAGGATGGGGCAGGACCGGAGGATGGGGCAGGACAGGTGCCTCCACCACACAGCATCGTGTGTGTGGCTTCACCAGCACAGTGAGGAGCAGCACAGCAGCACCAGGCTCGAACCAAGGGGGGAATTTGCTGTCCCCAGCCAACTAAACCAGATCATGGCACCTGCTTCCAAGCAAGAATTAACTCTCCACAAGGACTCTTTGTGTTTGCTGCTTGAGTGCCAGGAGCTTTAACACCAGGAGCCAGTCACTGCCTCAGCACAGCCTCAGGCCTGAGGTGTCCAGCACACCAGCAGCAGCAGCAGCAGCCCCATGCCGTCTCCCAGGGCCTTGTTGCTGTGATCTGCTCTTAGGAGACACAGGAGAAAAGGTCCTAAAGAGCCCTCATAGGCCACAAGCTCATGGGGAGCTGCAGGGATGATGTGGCATCAACCCAAGGCAGGCTGCTCAGAGTATGCCCTCCCCTGTTCTGGCAAGCACGTTGCTGCCAGCATGCACAGGACCACAGAACCATGGAATGGGTTGGGTTGGAAGGGAGCTTAAATCCCATCCAGCCCCAACCCCTGCCATGGGCAGGGACCCCTTCCACTGGAGCAGCTGCTCCAAGCCCCTGTGTCCAACCTGGCCTTGAGCACTGCCAGGGATGGGGCAGCCACAGCTTCTCTGGGCACCCTGTGCCAGCGCCTCAGCACCCTCCCAGGGAACAGCTTCTGCCTAAGAGCTCAGCTCAGCCTCCCCTGTTTCAGTTTGAACCCATCACCTCTTGTCCTATCACTCCAGCTCCTGATGAGGAGTCCCTCTCTGGTACCCAAAGGGAGATCCACAGATCCCAGAGGATGCAGGATGCAGGTGAGCAATGAGTTAAGAGACTTGCAGGAAAGCCTCAAGAGTCCCTCATAAAGAAAAGGGGGAATAAAGAGGGGGATGGGGAATGAAACCCATTATCCTCTTACCAGAGCGCTCCATGGACACACTGCTGTGTCTGCTGGGGGACCTGGATACCTCAGCAACATTGGAGGCCAGCCCCAGGCTGGCAGAGGAGATGGTGCTGTCAGATCCCAGGGAGGTGTTGGATTGAGTCAAGGATGACTTGCGGAGCTTGTTCTTCAGGAAGAAGCCCTTCACTTTGGATTTCTTGCCCCCTATGTCATAGTCATCCTCCATGTCCAGGCCGCCCATGCTGCTGGGGATGATGGCAGAGGCTGACTCCAAGTCGTATTTCTTCTTGCCTTTCACCTTGTCCTTCAGCTTGCCAAAGGGTGACCGGGGCTTGTCCTTCATGGACAGGTCGAACATGCTGGCTGTGATGTTGTTGCGTGTAAACTGGATGCACACCAGGATCTCACCACGTTCCTTCTCCTTCTTCCCAGCCTTGGAGTGGAGCTTGTGCCACCTGGAGCAGAGAGGAGAGAAAAGGGAAGGGCCTTAGAATCAGTGAATCCCAGACTGGTTTGGGAAGGGAGCTTAAACCCCATCCAGTTCCACGGGCAGGGACCCCTTCCACTGGAGCAGCTGCTCCAAGCCCCTGTGTCCAACCTGGCCTTGAGCACTGCCAGGGATGGGGCAGCCACAGCTTCTCTGGGCACCCTGTGCCAGCGCCTCAGCACCCTCCCAGGGAACAGCTTCTGCCTCAGAGCTCAGCTCAGTCTCCCCTCTCTTGGGCAGGTTCAAGCCATTCCCCTTGGCCTGTCCCTCCAGGCCCTTGTCCCAAGCCCCTCTCCAGCTTTCCTGCAGCCCCTTTAGGCACTGGAGCTGCTCTGGGCTCTCCCCTTCAGGAGCCTTCTCTTGTCCAGGCTGCCCCAGCCCAGCTCTCTCAGCCTGGCTCCAGAGCAGAGCTGCTCCAGCCCTCGCAGCAGCTCCATGGCCTCCTCTGGCCTCTCTCCAGCAGCTCCACGTCCCTCTTGTGCTGCTGCCCCAGAGCTGGATCAGGGCTGCAGGGGGGGTCTCCCCAGAGCACAGCAGAGGGGCAGGATCCCCTCCCTGAGCTGCTGCTCACGCTCTGCGGGTGCAGCCCAGCACACGGGGGGGTTCTGGGCTCAAGCACTCACTGAAGCTGGGTCATGGGTTACTTATGAACCTTCTACTTCTCCATTTCCCCACGGTACCACACTCAGACAGGGAAGAACAGGACCCAGGCCATGAGGAAACCATTTCTCCCCCAGAGCCGTTACCAACCCAGTGCCCTTCCTCCTAAGAGATGCTCCCTCCTTCTGCCCTGCTTCCAGGCACTGCTTCCCTGCGTGGCTGCAGCAGGATGAGCAGGTCTCCAGCACAGCGCCTGTCCCTGCAGCTCTGATCCAAGGAAGTCTGTGGGTTCAGGCCAGCCCCCATTTCTCCCTGCCTGTTTCATGGGTGAAACACAGCAATGAGAGGCAGAAGGGCACCAAATTCCCAATGAATTCCCAAGAAAGACAAATCCCAGCAGTGTTTTACAGGCACTGGAAAGTGAAGTCAGTGAAAAGAGAACAGAACAGAGGGCAGGAACATGGGAGGGTGGAGATGGGTGTGAGCACACTGAAGCCTCCATGGAGAGGGGAAAACAGGAATCGTGGCCTCCAGAGGTTTCCAAGTCAGTGCTGGGGGAGATACCACATCCTGGACACAGGGAGGAGATGGAAAACCTGTGCTGTATCCTGGGAAGGAGGCACAAACCCTTCCTTCCTGCCTGGATAAATAACATGGGCACAGCTGGAAGCACCTGGGTCCTCTAGCACATAACTGAGGTGCCACTGAAGTGCAGGAGGGACGGTGCTGGGCACGGACATGGGGGTAACACAGGGAATGGTGGGGATTGGAAGGGACCTTAAAGCTCATCCCTGCAGGCTGCTCATCCCAAAGCCCTGCTCCCAGTCTCCTGAAGCCCCTTTAGGCACTGGAAGGCTGTCATCAATCCTATTCCATCCACTTGCTTATCCCACCCCTTCCCGCTGCCCATTACACTGTCAGTGCTCAGCTCACGCTTGGGCACATCCAGACACACAGAATAAAATCCATGGGGAAGGAAAGCAGCATTAACCCTTCCAGCAAGTGCCAGCAGCACAGAGGCTCCCAGAGAGGTTGATCCAGAGCCAGGGAGCAGTCGGGAAGCAGGAGCAGGTGAGTCAGACGGACACTTCCCGGAGCACCCCTATGGAAAGGGCTGCCTGGAATAGGCTGTGGCTGCAGAGCATCAGCTCCAGCATTGGATGAGGTTCAAGAGGGAAGGGCTGCAGCAGCCTGGCCGCTGGGAGAGCAGGGATTCAGGAGCTGAATCATTCAGCTGGGGATGAGGAGAGGAAATCACCCAATGGGTTTCAGATCTGGGTCAGAAATAGGGGGAATCCGGGTGGATTAACGCAAGGGAAGAGTGGAGCTGCTGAGGATGAGGGGATGGAGCAGCCCCCAAGAGCTCAGCCCCACGGATTCACTCCCTGCATCTCCCATCAGTTAAGAAGTTGTGGTCAGGAAAGGGACTTTGATGCCTTTGAAAGGAGCTGGAAAACCTAAAGCTGGAAAAGCTGAGCTGCTCCAACCATGGTGCACAGAGGGAACAGCCCCTGCCGCTGCTGGTGCTGGCTTAAGGAGCTGGTTTAGCTCTCAGGACCTCCCCAGCAGGCAGGACAGCACCGCAAACAGGGCACAGAGCTATATTTAGGCTGTGCTCTAAGCTTCTGGGTGTTTGGGAGGATTCAGTTGTTCCGTGTTGGGTGTTTCTGAATGAATCAGTGGAAACAGGAGGTGCCAACACGGCCTGGGCTGGGATGCAGCAGGAGACTGGGATTGGGGCTGGTTTCAAGTCCTGGCTAAACACAAACACCTACAGCATCTTTTTGCCATTATCCCATATCCCTGTTTTCCATGTTTCTTCCATGAACTGCCCTCAGGGGAAGCCCTGGGTGGGATTCTGGATTGGGGCCACCCAAGCCCATGTCTTAGAGGAGGACACGATCAAAACCAAACAGGTTCTGCCCATGCAAAGCCTTTTCCAGGTCTGCAATAGCCACCATGGGCTGCACAGCTCAGGCTCAGCCCAGCTGCTCTGAACTGGGTTACAGTCATCACCAGTGGAAGAGGTGCTGGTACCAAGAAGGATGGGGATACAGGAACCTCTGGACCATGTCCAGCACCCAGGACTGCAGGGAGCCACCTCCCAGAGGTGTTTGAGGCCTCTCCTGAGGTGTCACCAGCCTGGGTCCAGCTCCTCCCTGCACAGGACATCCAGGACAAACCACCCCACACTGGTGGGTGATGGTGGAGCTGCTGGAGAGAGGCCAGAGGAGGCCATGGAGCTGCTGGGAGGGCTGGAGCAGCTCTGCTCTGGAGCCAGGCTGAGAGAGCTGGGCTGGGGCAGCCTGGACAAGAGAAGGCTCCTCAAGGGGAGAGCCCAGAGCAGCTCCAGTGCCTAAAGGGGCTGCAGGAAAGCTGGAGAGGGGCTTGGGACAAGGGATGCAGGGATGGGATGAGGAGCTTGGGCTTCCAGCTGGAAGAGGGGAGAGCTGGATGGGATACAAGGAAGTTCCTCCCTATGAGGGTGGTGGGACATGGGAATAGGTTGAAGCTGTGGCTGCCCCATCCCTGGCAGTGCTCAAGGCCAGGTTGGACACAGGGGCTTGGAGCAGCTGTTCCAGTGGAAGGGGTCCCTGTCCATGGAACTGGATGGGATTTAAGGTCCCTTCCAACCCAAACCAGGCTGGGATTCCATGATTTCCACCCATCACCTCCCCTGCCAGTGCTTCTATTGGACACCCCAGCCCGGGCACACACAGAACCAGGCTTGCAGACACCTCTACCACAAGGCAAGCAGGGAACAGAGCTCAAAGCATCCTGAAGACACGAGCTGCAGAATCCTCCTCCATTCTTCCCTCTTCCACCCCACGGGTCCAGCACCATCCAGTGCCTGCTTCCAGCACCCCTCAAAGGCATCACCCCATGGTCTGCCATCCATGATGCTGTGCCAGGGGATGTCTGCAGGGGGAAGGGAGCAGGAAGCTGCCCCAGCACAAAGGAAACCTCAAACAGAAACTCATTGCAGATGTCCCAAAAAGGGGAAGCAGCTTGAGGCCATTTCAAGCTCTCAGGCAGCTCCTGGGATGGGAGACACGCTCCAGGGCTCTGCAAGCTGCTATCCCACCACTCCCAGCCCCCTGCATGGCTCATGTAGGTCACTGTGTGTAATCAGCACATCCCAAATGCTTCCAGACTGCTTCACTTAAACCCTTTCCATGCACAGGCTTCTCTCTCCTCCCACAGGAGCCAAGGAGAAGGGTGGGATGTGCAGGTTTGGGAGGACAGGCAGAAAGCAGCGGTATTTATAGCGGCTGTTGCCAGGATCAGTCGGAGCAGCAAAGGGAAGCATGGAAAGGGGAACACAAAGCACTGCTCTAGCTCCAGGCCCCCATGTGCTTTCCCTCATCCTCCAGCAACATCCCATTCCGGAAGGCAGCAAGTGCTGAGCAAAGGGAAAACTGGCCTGGCATGGAAACAGGAGCGTAGGAGCTGCTGGTGAAGGAGGGACAGGGACCCCATAGGGGATGCTGATGGGGTTCACACCATCCCCTCTGCTCTGTGCCCTCTGTGGGGGGCAGGTGACTGCTTACGGAGCCCCCCCTCCCATAGACTTTGTGTTGGGAATGAGCTCGGAGGGAAAACACCTGGAATGTGCTTTCTGCCTGTCAGGGAGCGGCTGTTGGGGTTCAGGAGACATGGGGGGGCTGAGGAGCTGCTGGGGGCACAGGGGGGCACAGAGCCTGAGGCTTGCTGGCACCTTCCACATCCCCCTCCTGCTTCAAGCAGCTCCTCCAGCACAAAGCCAACCCCAACCCCCCCACCCCATCCCACAACACGGGTACCTTCAGCAATGCTCCTCCAGTGTCTCCCTCAGACTGGTCCCAGTGCTTTACCAGCAGTGAGCCCAAGAGAGCCTCCTTGCAAGTTAAGCCCCATAGCGACTCGCAGTGCTCATGGATGCAGGCAGGGAAGGATGCACAGATGGGGTGCTCTTCCCAAAACCCCCCCAAAACCACTCAGCACTGTCAGGGGGGGTGATGCTCACCTCAGACTGAGCAGAGCTGCTCCTGCCCCACACAACGGAGCCTGCAGCACAGACAGCACAGCAGGGAGACAGTGCCTCTTCCCTGGCTGCAGCAGCCCGGCTCCCACTGCTGATTCATGCAGGACTGCAACAAGGTCCAGGAGAAGGGCCCTGGGTCTATGATCCAAGGACATTTGGGCCTCCCCAATGACACAGCAGGAGAGGAATGAGAGAACAGGAAGGTGGAAGGGGCACAACCCCCTCGATGGGCACAGGGCACCTTGTGAGCCAAGAGCTGAAGCAGCCCTATGGAAACTCAAACATAGGATCCCAGCCTGGTCTGGGTTGAAGGGAGCTTAAATCCCATCCAGTTCCATGGCCACGGGCAGGGACCCCTTCCACTGGAGCAGCTGCTCCAAGCCCCTGTGTCCAACCTGGCCTTGAACACTGCCAGGGATGGGGCAGCCACAGCTTCTCTGGGCACCCTGTGCCAGCGCCTCAGCACCCTCCCAGGGAACAGCTTCTGCCTTGGATCCAACCTGAACCTCCCCACACCAGGAAGCACCCGAGCAGGGAAGAGGAAGGTGGAAACAACCCAGCCCTGGGGAGCTCTGGGTTCCCCATTGGTGCAGGGGGCTCTGCAGCACAGGCTGGGTTTGGGGTTGCTCAGGGGGACAAGAGGATGCAGCTATGGGCACAGCAGTGGTGCTCCAAGTGATGTGCTACTGCAGCGGATGCAGGCACATGGGACAACCAGGCTGAGATGATCCCAGCACTGACCCACATGTGCCCCATGCCCTGCTGAAGGGCTCATCCCATGGCTCTCAGTCCAGGGACGGAGCTGTTCTCTCCAGTGGGATTCAATGGCAGGGAAACCTTCAAGGTACAGTGAAAACCAGGGATAAAACTACCCCAGCTCACTGGGAAGCCTGGTGCAACAGCCAGGTTGTGATACTGACCTGGGCCTCCAGGCACGTATCCTGCTCCATGCACAAGGTCCATTCTGACGATGTCCTGAGCATCTTCACTCCTGCATCCTATCTGCAGCAGTGCCCCACAGGATCCTTCTACCTCACATCACCTCCCCTTGGCTATGGGGAAACAGGGGTGGTCCAGAGCCCCACACAGGCTGTTGGCATGACCCTGTATGTACACAGGGGATGTGTACAAGCCCCTGTGCTGGCTGGCAGAGGCAAGCAGGGGGTGTGAAGGTAAGGAAGGGGACATGGGAGACACCAGGGATGGAGAAGAGCCCCCAGCACCTTGCTGGTATGGGAATAGGGTGGGTAACTCCATCACAGATCAATCCAGGTTATGAAGATCAGAGCTTTCCAGTGCCTAGTGCAGGATGGGCAGGCAGGAAGAGGAGACCAGGGAAGATTTAAGGAGCTGTAAAATGGGACAGGAATCATTTGTGAATGGAGATGTTATGAGCAGGAGACAGAAAATCAGCTCTTAAAAGGGCACTAGAGCTGGTGCAGGGCCTGGAGCACAAGAAAGATGGGGAACGGCTGAGGGAGCTGGGGGTTCAGATGGAGAAGAGAAGGCTGAGGAGGGACCTGATGGCTCCCTCCAAGTGCCTGCAGGAGGATGGAGCCAGGAGGGGCTGGGCTCTGCTCCCAAGGAACAAGGGATGGGACAAGAGGAACCAGCCTCAAGCTGCACCAGGGCAGGTTTAGATGGAGCTGAGGAACAATTCCTGCCCCACAGGGTGCTCAGGCATTGGAACAGGCTGCCCAGGGCAGGGCTGCAGGCACCAGCCCTGCAAGTGCTCACACAGTGTGGAGATGAGGCCTCAGTGCCATGGGTTAGTGCTGGCCTTGGCAGTGCTGGGAATGGTTGGACTGGATGAGCTTGAAGAGCTTTTTCAGCCTGGATGATCCCATGATCCTATGAAGGTCCCTTCCAACCCAAACCCCTCTGGGCTCCTGTGCTTGCAAAGCCCAACTGACAGCAAGGAGCTGCTCTGCAGGTTCCTCTGATGCCCTCACTCCTGGGGAACCACCTCACACCCAACCCAGCTGCACACCATGGGCAGGAGGAACTGTTACTGCTGTGAATCCTTCTCTACTTCCAGGTGGGAAGAGCACCATGGAACCCAGTACCTGGAGCAACACAAGCTTGGGAATGGAGAGCCTGTTCTCCAGAGTGGAAACCAACCCCAAGGGCTCCACCGAGCTTGAAACACCCAATAGAGCAAAGAGTTACACATCAGAGCATCGCAGTAGGGCAGTAGTTGCTTTACTCATACACACACCTTTATCCTCTGTAGATTTGCTGGTGAAGAGATCCATAGGCTGGAAATGCAGAGCTGGAGAGGCCAAGGGATGCTCCTCTGGGAATGGGGCTCCCAAGCCCTCAACTGGGCTGGAAAGTCCATCCTATTGGAAAGCCAAACCCCCCATCCCAGCCAAGCTTGTGACAGAAAGAGAGGTGGCTGCACTGATTTAAAAGCCATTTCCTCTCCATAGAGTACATGTAGAAAGATGGGAGGTGTTCCCTGGATTCCTCATGTCAAGGAGCCTCCATGGGGTTACTGGGGACAAGGAGCCCATGTGGACACCAACATCAGCCCATCCATGAGCCAACTACAGAGGATGGGCAGAACAACCCAATCTAGACCCTGCTCTGGAAGCAACCACAGTGCAAACGTTGTGCACAGCAACGGATGCTCTCCCTCTGCTGAAAGAATGGGGATGTCTCCTACAGTGGAGCAGGAACCATGAGGAGCATCCTCTCCTGCTGTGGATGCTGCCTTTGAGCCATCCCATTCATCCCAGCATGAGGATGCATCCTTTGGGGGGGTGACAGGATGGAGAGCAGAGCCCACTCCACATTCCTGCTCACCAAAGAGGAAGGAGTAGCATGAAACAAGGAGGGAATCACCTTGGAAAGATGAAGGGAGGTGGTGCCTGAGCACCAGCTGAACTCAGCACATGCAATAGCACCACCTCCATCTGCAACCTGAGATTTAGACCAACGGGTTTGAGGTATTTTCTGAGCTGGATGGAGGTTTTCCTGCAGCTTCTAAGGGGAAAAGCCAACCAGAAGCAGCTGGGGGTTGGAAAACACATGTGAAACAGAGAAAGAAGCCTCAATCTGCAGCTTTTGAGGGCTGAAGGTGAAGCAGGGTGATGGACCAGCACTCCTGGCCACCAGGAGCCCAAAGCCAATGGTGTCAGACTTGCAAAGCTGGGCTCAAAGTGCTCGAATAGCTTTTAAACAAGGCCAAAAGCAGAGCCTGCCTGGAGCAGAACAGAGCAAAGGCCTTAAACCCCTTAAAGCAGCACTGCAAACTGGGAGACAACAGGGTTAACTGGGCTGGTAGGAGCAACACCATCAGTGTGGAAGCAGCAGCATCACGCTCTCCTTTGGGCTCCCAGCGCAGGGCAAACACTGGCCACCAAGGCCCCTGTCCCAGCACCCAGGGAGCATCCTGACCTGGGTTGTGGCAGCCCCAGCCCTCTCCTCCCCCTGCTCAGCAGTGTTTCAACACAGCAGAGTGTTTTCTGGCTCTGCACAGGCACAACAACCCTTCAGAGCTGCCTTTCCAAGGCACAGCAAGAAGTGCACCATAGCCTTAGGACCTTCACCAGCACCTCTGGCTCCTGCAAAGAGGGCTCTGTCTGCCCCATCCCCACACTAAGCAGCTGTTTCCTCTCTGCCTCCTTGGTTTAACGACACACTGCAGTGTGACAGGGAGCAGGCAGTGAGCTCTGACCCTGGCTGTGAAGATCTCCCCTGGGATGCAGCCACAAGCCAAGGCTGTGGTGGGAATGGCAAAGAGCACAAAGCACTGCATGTGAGATGCCAAGGCCATGAGCCCACAGGTCACAATGCTCTTGTGCTCTGATGATGTCCATGCATTTAAGGGAGACCTTGGGACAGTATTCCAGTGCCTAAAGGGGCTACAAGAAACCCAGAGAGGGGCTTGGGACAAGGGCCTGTAGGGACAAGGCTTTAACCTGCCCAAGGGGGGACTGAGCTGAGCTCTTCGGCACAAGTTCATCACTATGAGAGAAGCTGTGGCTGCCCCATCCCTGGCAGAGTCCAAGGGATGGGAATTCCCTTTTCCACTCAGACCTGCCCCAGAACTCAGCTCCATCAAGGCATGGAGGAGAGAAGAACCCCAGTGGCCTCAAGGACTCCAGCTGGAGAAGTTCAGCACCCAAAGGGAAAGGGTTTGTACCCCAGTGGCTTCTCTGCTGATGGAGAGTGAGGAGAAGAGCATCTCATTCCTGCTGCCAGGATAGAGGAGCTGTGCCCATCCTGACCCCCCCAAAGCTGGGAAGGGACAGGAAGAAGGAAAGGGAAATGCTATAGGGAGGTTTGGGGCTCTAACTCCTGTTCCAAGGCCGCAGCCAACAAACAACTGCAAGTCACTGCAGGCAACACCAGAGCCAGGATCACAGCTCCTTCTGATACTTACAGTCGCCTTAAGTAGATCCCAGTGCTCCAAAGCCTGGAATTCTGCCCTCTGGAGATGGAGCTTCTCGCTGGAAGGCTTTAACCTTCCCCATTGTGGATCCCAGGGAAAGAAAGGGAAGTAAAATGGGATTTGAAAGGGATGAAGAGGAGGTACTGCCATATCCACTGCCCTTTCCCACCAGCATCCTTTGAGATCCCTACAGCAAGGCCCAAAGTCCAATCCCAAAGGCATTATGTGGAATGGAGCTCCCACCACAGCACACACCAGAGAGATGCCACAGCATTGTCCAAGGGGATAACACGGCCTGAGGGGTGTTGGATGGAAGCTCTGGCTCACTGCAGCTGGAGTCAATTCCACCCATCCCAAACACCCTGACAGGGATGGATACGAAGGGAAAGCAGGATGAATCCTGCAGGGGCCTCCAATGGCACTTCCTGGTGTCAGGAAGCAGAAGGGATAACTGCCTTGGGAGCACAGAGAAACCCTCTGCTGAGCCCTTGGTTTGGGGGGATGCACTGAGCCCCCACATCTCCTGTGTGCCAGGCCAGTATGGAAGGATTTCATTGCATGGTCTCATCCTGCTGCTGGACTGAGCTTTGGGCTCCCAAACTATGGGGCAGGACAGAGATCTACAGGTTATGGGAAGGAGAAGGGAGGACCAGGAACATCCTGCCCATGCAGAGCCACAGCACAGAGGGTTTGATGCAGGATGGATGCTGGGCACTAAAAGGGATGGGTGGTACATAAAAGCACTAGAAGCTCAAGTGGAAAAGGAGAAGTGATGCTGAGCACCACTGCTTTGCTTGCCAAGCCCCAGGCCTTGGAGCCGAGTGTTGGATAAGCTTTGGGATACCCCCAAAAGGCTGCTCCTATACAAGTCCAAGAGTTGATTTCCTCCTGGGCCACACACTGTACTGACAGAGATGCTGAGCTCAACAGAGCAGCTCAGAAACACCCTGATGCTTCCTGAAGGAGAGGCCAAGTTGGATGGAACATTTTCCATCAGGCTGAAAAACACGGATGAAAATCCTCACATGTTCCCACACAAACAGAAACGAGCAGGAAAACAAGAGCAAGGGCAGGGCACTGACAACTGAGGCCTTTGGGAAGCAGGATCCCATTCCAACGGGAAGCAGCTTCGTGTCCTGGAGCAGCAATGGGGTCCTAAGCAGTGCATGGCAGAGTCAGGTCCTGCATCCCTCGCTTGCAGGCAGTGGTTATCTCTGCTGCACAGACCTGGGTGTGCTCCATGCTGTGGGCCCAGAGCCTGTTTTGCTCCTTGGAACTAAAAGCTCCTCCTAAACAAACCTGGTTGCAATGGAAGACATGGGAATGTGGTTGGAAGTTTATGGAGGTCTCAGAGAACCAGGGACTGTGCCCAAGTCCTCATCTGGATGAGTCCTCCCAAGCTCCAGCACTTGGGATTCTGATCCAAGAGCAAGTGCAGCCCCTTCCATGCTGCAGACTCCCAACAGCTTCCACCCATGGGTGAGTGAAGGGATGCTCAGGGTGATCGTTCCCTGTCAGGTTTTCCAGGCTCACTTCCACCAGGAGATAAAGAAGGGAAGAAAAGGCTCTGAACAGCATGAGGGGAAGTTCATTTTCCTTATGCAAGCAAAGCTACAGGAAGGGAGGGAAGGAGACAGCAACAAGCCTGGAATTCTGCTGCTGTGCTGCCCTGACCCCTGCCTTGTGCTGCAGTAATGGTGTGAGTGTCCAGCCACGTTGGACATTGTTCCCATGGGATTAACAGCCCCTGACAGCGAGACCTTTGAGACAGGACCATGGGCTCAACCTCCTGATCCCTTCCCAGCTCCATCAACCTCTGCTGACAGCAGCACAACGTTCCTGGAACTGTGGCTCCTATCCCGGCTCCTGGTGCTCCCCAAACCACAGCGAGGATGGAAAAGTTCCTGTGCCAAAACAACTCATCCCGAGCATCCATGGATCAGAACTGCCCTGAAGCCACGATCCTGCTTTGAATGAGACCTGGAGAATCCCGATCCAGCTCCTCCACCACCTCCCATTCCACAGGGGAAACACTCAAAGCTGCCGGGTTTGAGCCCCTTTTCCTATGGGAACACTCCCATTTTAGGGCAGGCAGGAGGCCCCCGGGCTGCAGAGGGAAATGAGACCGGTCTCTCTGCTTTTCCAAGCCTTTTCCATGCTGATCCCACTCTCCAGGCTGTGCCTTGGGGAGGAGGCTCCCCTTCAAGCCTGTGCTTTGAGCAAGGAGCCAGTGGAATTCCTGGGGTCTGGGAATGGCAGAGTGATGAGGATGCTCCCAGAGGCACACAGCAAAGCTCTTCCCTAAAGGAATTCCATCCACATTCCTGCATTTCTCCGCTTGGCAAAGGCTAAGAAATGTTATTATTGCTTTAAATCCTTCAGGAGGAAGAACAGCAAATCCCCTCCAATAGGGATTTCTGCCGGAAGCAACACAGGGATGGGGTCAGCCCCTGAACTGAGGGAGCCTCCTGCAGCAGCTCCAGGATAAATCAGGTCACAGCCATCACAAGGACAAAGCACAACACGGATGGATCCATGCCCATGGAATCATCCCATGGAATGACAGAGCCCAGCGGGACCCTCATGGGATAAGACAGGTCCCTTGTGGGGCACATGGAAGAACGGATCCTGTGCCTTATCCCACATGATTCCCTTCCAGGGCTGACAGGAGCCACCCCATCCTCCACACCACACGTGATGTCCTACTCACAGCAATGTCCTTCCTGGAGCATCCTCGGGCCCTGTGATACCCTCATCCTGCAGTGCCCTTCCCGAGTCACACACAGACCTCAGGGTACCCCAAACCCTGGGACACCCTTCCAGGGACCCCAAACCCTGGGGCACCCTTCTTGGTGCATGCACGGCCCCTGCCATGGGGCAAGCCTGACCCCATGGCACTCCCTGACCCCCTCACAGGGTGTCCATGGGGCCGGTGATGCCCAGAGGTGCACACAGCCCCAGCGCACCCCACTGCCCTTCCTGGGGCACGCATGAACCCCAGGATGCTCATCCTGGGTATGCAGAGACCCCACAACACACCAGGGACCCACTGATATCCATCCTGGGACAGCAGAGACCCCACAGCACCCATCCTGGGTATGCAGAGACCCCACAACACCCATCCTGGGTATGCAGAGACCCCACAACACCCATCCTGGGGCTCATATGGACCCACTGACACCCATTCTGGGGCAGCGGGGACCCCACAGCACCCATCCTGGGGCTCATATGGACCCATTGACACCCATCCTGGGGCAGCAGGGACCCCACAACACCCATCCTGGGAATGCAGAGACCCCATAGCACCCATCCTGAGGCTCATATGGACCCATTGACACCCATTCTGGGGTAACAAGGACCCCACAACACCCATCCTGGGCTCATATGAACCCATTGACACCCATCCTGGGGCTCATATGGACCCATTGACACCCATCCTGGGGCAGCAGAGACCCCACAACACCTATCCTGGGCTCATATGGACCCACTGACACCCATCCTGGGCACACCAGGACCCCACAACACCCATCCTGGGGCAGCAGAGACCCCACAACACCCATCCTGGGGCAACAGGGACCCCACAGCACCCATGCAGGTCATGCAAGGCCCCACTGACACCCACCCTGAGCACCCTGGGACCCCCATCCCCTACTCCCCCCCTCTCCCCATACCCCTGTGGCGCAGCCCGTCTCCCACTCACCGCTCCTCGGGCGCTCGGCCCTGCTGCAGGCCGGGCTCCAGCGGCACCAAGGCCTGGCCGAGGAAGCGGTCCATGCCCACCAGGGCCCGGTGCATGACGGTGAGCAGCAGGCCGGGGCAGGCCGCAGGCTCGGGGGGCAGCTCGAAGGCACACTCCTCTCGCCACTCGGGGTTACCGGTGCTCTTCTCGGCCACCGAAGTGCTGTACTTCTCCCGGCCCAGCTGGATGATGGTGTAGGCATCGCTGGTACCGGCCCTGCCGCCGCTCTTGCACCGCAGCCCTCGGGCCCGCACCACCGTTACCTGGACGTGGGTGGGCAGCCAGGCCGGGGACCCCTCGGCCGGCAGCGCGGCCGCACGCAGCAGGGCCATGACGGGACGCTGAGGGAGGCGCCGGACCGGCTGGAACCGGATCCAACCGGACACGACCGGACCGGACCGGGCCGAGCCTCGATCCGAAGCCGCTGCCGCAGCCGGGCCGCAGCCAGAGCGACACCGGCACCCCCCACCCCGCCCCTCCGCCCCGGAACAAGCTCCGCCCCAGAGCGGGTTGGGCCACGCCCCCCGAGATGAGGCCACGCCCCCTCCCCCTCTGCTGGCCGCTCCCCGTCTCGGCGGGGGGGGGGGCGAGTGCAGGGGGCGGGGCTTGAACGGGGATAGGGGCGGGGCTTGCACGAGGTGGGGGGCGGGGCTTGTAGGGGGTTGGGGGCGGGGCTTGCACGGGTTTGGGGGCGGGGATTACACACCCGCTATGTCGCGACAGCTCCACCGCTGCAGCTGTGCACCGTTCGGCTGTGGGCTGATACCGACCCGAGGGGGTGTGTGTGTGTGTGTGTGTGTGTGCGCGTGTGCGTGTGTGCGTGTGTGCGTGTGTGTGTGCGTGCGTGTGTGCGTGCGTGTGTGTGTGAGTGTGCGTGTGTGTGCGCGCGTGTGTGTGTGTGCGCGTGTGTGTGTGTGTGCGTGTCTGTGTGTGTGCGCGCGTGTGTGTGTGTGCGCGTGTGTGTGTGTGTGCGTGTCTGTGTGTGTGTGCGTGTGTGTGCGCGCGTGTCTGTGTGTGTGTGCGTGTGTGTACTCGTGTGTGTGTGTGTGCGTGTCTGTGTGTGTGTGCGTGTGTGTGCGCGCGTGTCTGTGTGTGTGTGCGTGTGTGTACTCGTGTGTGTGTGTGTGCGTGTGTGTGTGTGTGCGTGTGCGTGTGTGCATATGTGTGTCTGTGTGTGTGTGCGTGTGTGCGTGTGCGTGTGCGTGTGTGTGCATGTGCGTGTGCATGTGTGCCTGTGTGTGTGCGTGTGTGTGTGCATGTGTGCATGTGCGTGTGTGCGTGCGTGTGCGTGCGTGTGTGTGCATGTGTGTGTGTATGTACATGTGTGTGTGCGTGTGTGTGTGTGTCTGTGTATGTGTGTGTGTGCGTGTGTGCATGTGTGTGTGTGTGTCTGTGTGTGTGTGTGCGTGTGTGCATGTGTGTGTGTGCGTGTGTGCATGTGTGTGTGTGTGTCTGTGTGTGTGTGTGCGTGTGTGCATGTGTGTGTGTGTGTATGTACATGTGTGTGTGCGTGTGTGTGTGTGTCTGTGTATGTGTGTGTGTGCGTGTGTGCATGTGTGCGTGTGTGTCTGTGTATGTGTGTGTGTGCGTGTGTGTGTACGTGTGTGTGTGTCCATGTGCATCTATGTATGGGCAAGTGTGTGCATATGTGTCCATGTATGTGCATGTGTGTCCATATATGTGTGTGTCCATGCATGTAGAATCATAGAATCAAGTAAGTCGAAAAAGGCCTTTAAGATCATTAAGTCCAATATGTGCCCATGCATGTGCCTGTGTACCTGTACTTGTGTGTGTGTCTGTGCATGTGCATCCATGTATGTCTGTGCATGTGTGTGTGTGCATGTGCCTGTGTACCCACATATGTATGTGTCTGTGCAGATGCATGTGTCCTTGCACGTGTGTTCATGTATATATGCATGTGTGTCCGTACATGTGTGTCTGTGTATGTGCATCTGTCCATGCATGTGTGTTGGTGCATGTGCGTGTGTGCCAGCACATGTGCTTGTGTATCCGTACATGTATGTGTATGGCCGTGCATGTGTGTCAATGTATGTCCATGTGTGTCCACGCACTCACTGCAGCCCCCCCAGCCCCTCGCACGCTGCTTCATCCCGACCCCATCCCACGGGAGCAGCTTCCCGACATCCCAGCATCATTCCCGGTGCGAGGCTCTCATGGAGCCACCACCAACCATTCCCATCCCATCCGCCTTTCCCACGCCGCATCCCCGCGGGGGCCCCAGCCCTAATACACAATTAAACCCCCTCCGCTGACCCTAATAACGCCATTCCATGCCCAACGCCGGCATTCCCGGCCCCTGGAGCAAGGTCACCCCGATCCCCCCTCACTCCGAGCTCGGCTCGGGTGCTCACGGTCACGGCCCCGGGGCTCTGATGCCGTCGCGATAAGCGGTGTCCGGGGCCGGCCCGGTTAATGGGACGGGGCTGGGCTGCTCTGCTCTATCGCTCCCATCTAACAGCGACCGGACACCTCCAGCTTTGGGCTTCATTCTGCTTCACAGCCCTTCCCCGGGGGCCGGGGGTGTCCGTTCCGCTCGGATGCAGGGACACGGGGGACCCTGATGGTCCTTTCGGGATTGCTGCGGCTCCTTTGGCATCCCGGCACCCCATCTCCTTGCTTTTGGGGCTTTGCGCTGCTCCGGTTTGCCCCAAAGAGACCGGAACCTGAGCGCTGATGAGCCACATTCCACCCCCAAAAAATCCCACAACTGTGGGAAATAGGGGGAAAAAACCCCTCAGGAACGTGTATATTTTCCCATGGGATGTGCTGCCCCATCCCTATTCAAATCTGACATTCAAATATGCTTCATAGAGGAATCAAAACACAGGGAATTTCTTATCGCCCCCGAGATGAACTGAAATCCAATTATCCCACCCGCCCCATTCCCGGCCTCGCTCGGCTGCTGCCTCTTATCCCTCCTCAGCATCTGCTTTTGATTTTGCCTTCTTTTGATTGTTTTTCCCCCTTTCTTGCCCTCCTCCCTGATTATCTCTCCTCTCCCTCATCTCCTCCTCTCCCTCTTCCCATCCCGGCCCCGTAATTGGGGTTCTTGTTCCATCTGCACCTTTCCCGGCCCCACTTCCCGGCTCTTTTTGAGTCACCTCTTTGATTTAACCGACACTTTAACATCTGAGGCATGAAGAGGGGTTTGATTACCCCTGGAATCAAGGAGGGGGTGGGAATTCTCCTCTTGGATCACAGGGAAAAGGGGCTAGGAGCAGCGCTAGGACTGTCACTGCCTTGAGGGTGCCCTTCACGTTGTCCTGCCCCAGACTGGGATGGGTTAAATTCTGCTTTACCTTCTGCTTCCACTTTAATTTTGGATTTAAACTTGAATTTTTCCTTTAATTTTAAGATTTCCTTAAATTTTGCCTTTTTCCTTCATCCTTGGTTTGTGTTTAACGTTGATTTTTGCTTCTTCCTTCTCCTTCCCTTTAGCTCATCCTCTCCTAAGTATCATTGCAACAGCATCCTAGATGAGGGCTCTCCCATAATCCCATCCACCACACAAGCCAGGAGCTGGGAAATGATGCTAATGACATGACATTGCTTCCCCCCGTCCCATTTTTGGTGCAAAATGCTGCTCTCCATCATGCTGTTCACCTCCAAGAGCTTTCCAACATGGAGCTGACCCTTTGGGATGGGAAAGGCACATCCCAGGGGTTGCAAAGGAATTGTATTACATGAGAGTGATGCTGGAAAGCTCTGAGGTGGGTGGGATGTTGAGCTGGGATTTGCTCTGGGGTGGCAGCAGGTGCTGGGATCATCCATCCAGGGCCCCTTTGATGGTTGGGTTTGGTTTATGGGAAGCTGTTCCCTGTGAGGGTGCTGAGGCGCTGGCACAGGGTGCCCAGAGAAGCTGTGGCTGCCCCATCCCTGGCAGTGCTCAAGGCCAGGTTGGACACAGGGGCTTGGAGCAGCTGCTCCAGTGGAAGGGGTCCCTGCCCGTAGCCATGGAACTGGAGGAGCTTTAAGGTCACTTCCAACCCAAACCAGGCTGGGATTTATGATGGGTGCTGAGACTCAAGGTGGGAGCAACTGCACCAGCACCCACATGAACACACTTGGGATTGAGAGGAAGAGATGAGGATGAGCCAAGAGCTGGGGATGCAACACCCCAAATCTCTGCAGCAGCAATGGGAATCCCAGGAACATTGAATCCCAGGAACATTGAATCTCAGCCTGGTTTGGGTTGGAAGGGATCTTAAATCCCATACAGTTCCAGTTCCATGGCCATGGGCAGGGACCCCTTCCACTGGAGCAGCTGCTCCAAGCCCCTGTGTCCAACCTGGCCTTGAGCACTGCCAGGGATGGGGCAGCCACAGCTTCTCTGGGCACCCTGTGCCAGCGCCTCAGCACCCTCACAGGGAACAGCTTCTGCCTTAGATCCAAGCCACCACCAAAGCACCCCCAGTGCAGTGCATGGACCCACGGCCCACATTTAACAGCATCACCAACCCTCCCTTTACTCCACTGGGAGGTACAAGCAGAATACCCCTAACCCCAAGCTACAACAGTGATGGATGGTGTTTCCCCACCACTAAATCCCAACGTGCAGCAGAGGAATGGCAGGAGGGGGATGCAGGGAATGGGGGGGGGGATGCGGGTGAGGCTGAAACCAAGACAAATCAAGAGTTCAAATGGGAAACGATTAAAACTAAACTCAACTCCAATAAATGGGAAGCGGGTGAGATAAGGCCCGGGCGGCCTCGCTGCCTATTTAACATTCATTGGATTGAATAATCAGCCTTCATTATCTCCAATTGCTGCATATTTGCCCTCAAAATGCTAATTTGGAAGTTGGCTGCGAGCGCCGCTTGCCTATTTTGACTAAACTATTCCTTGGATTGGCCTTTGTAGCTCCGGGGGCATTTCCCTGCGCGAAACGAGAGCGAAAATGAGGGGGAAACAGGTAAAAAAGGAAGAACAAACCTCCCCCCCCCCCCCCTTTGACGTTTATCAGGAGCTGTCTATGGGAAAGCAGTGCCCTGTTTTGCTTAGAAATGGCATTTTTAGGCCTTGCAGTGAAATGAGAGGCGTTATCAGCGAGGGGAAGGGGGATTGGGGCTTTATCAGGCATCTGGGGGGGGGGAGAGGAGAAATGATTTGCTTGTATTCTGATTGTTTGCTTCCCACAATCCCCCCCCATTATCCCTGTCTCTGTGCCCCCCATCACCCCTTCGCCCTCTTCTTTGCTGCAGGGAGATGGGATGGGGGGGGTTGAATCAAAGCTTTGGGCTTTATCCATCGGATCCCACATAGCAAATGGACCCTCAGCTCCATTTGATCTCCGGGCGGGATTCAGAGCATCAATCTCTTGATGTTATTACCCTTTCTAAAAGTCAATCAATAGATAATAAGGTGGGAAGAATGGGCAGGAGTTAAACCCCCCCCATTTAGAGCCGAGGATTAGGGTTATTGAAGGGCAATTGCTTCGGAATCGCTTCAATCCGGCGTTCGGGATGCCGGGATTCACTCCCGGCTTAGCCGCAGCATCACCGGCCACCCCCAAATGACCCGTTTCTCATGCAGACCCCACGCCAGCCCCCCCAAAGCTGTTTGCAGAGCAAACTGCAATTGTATGGGAGATTAAGGGGGCTTTGCGGGGCCGGGGGGAGGCCAAGCAGCCTTGTTGACAAATAAGGGTGGAAATCCGGCTCCATCAATTCCACAGGCACCTCTGGATTTGGCAATGACACTGCTTTTGACTTTCCCGAATGGGCAGATGGATGGGGAGGGGTCTGAGCTGCTCCCATGTTTTGGGGGGCAGATGGGAGTGCTAAAAGGGGGGATGTGGGGATGCTCCAACCCCCCGCCCCCCAACATTCCAGCCCCAAGGAAGTCAGAGAGATGCATGTTCATCCCCATGGGGAAGGGCAAACATCAACCTTCCCATTGCCCCCACCTGGTGTTGTCCCATAGGATGGGCCTTAAGGTGTTGACCAGGACAGTGCCCTTTTTGGGGTGATAAATGGGGTTTTGGGGCTGGTTGCAGCTCACGTGTGCTCTCCTGGTTAGAGATGGGCTGAATTTGCTCTCCTTGGGATCAGCCAACAAGTGGGATGCTGTGGATGGAGCCATCCCATGCGGTTCATGTGGCTCAGCTGGAGCCAGGCAGCTTGGATGAAGCTCCCGGGTGGATTTCAGACCCTGAACCCACCCCTGCTCTGGGCACACAGGGAGGTGGTGGTGCCCTTGGTGTGCCCTTGGCTGCTTGGATGGGATCGGGCTTGAATCCCACAATCCCAGCCTGGTTTGTGTTGGAAGGGACCTTAAATCCCATCCAGCTCCAACCCCTGCCATGGGCAGGGACCCCTTCCACTGGAGCAGCTGCTCCAAGCCCCTGTGTCCAACCTGGCCTTGAGCACTGCCAGGGATGGGGCAGCCACAGCTTCTCTGGGCACCCTGTGCCAGCGCCTCAGCACCCTCCCAGGGAACAGCTTCTGCCTAAGAGCTCATCCCAGCGTCCCCCCCTTCCTCCACATCAGCACCCAAGCCCCTGGCCCTGCCCTGGGGCAGCCCCAGGATCCAGCCCAGTTTTGGCCCATCCTGATGTCCCACCCCGGTTTGTCCCATCCCAGCACATCCAATCCCCTGCAGTGTCCCAGCCCATTGTGCTATTCCTGTTTGTCCCACCCCAATGTCCCCCATCCCATTGTCCCAGCCCACTGTGTCCCACCCTGGTGTTTCCTATGCCAGTGTGTCCTATCCCACTTCCCCCTCCCAGTGTCCCACATCCCAGTCTTCCCAAGCCCAGTGTCCTTCATCCCACTGTCCCACCCTGCTGTCCTGCCTGGTGTGCCACAGCCCTGAGTATCCCATCCCGGTGTGCCTCCCAGCCCAGTGTCCCCCACTCTCCTGTCCCACCCCAGTGTGTCCCACTCCTGATGTCTCCCATCCCAGTGTCTCCCATCCCGGTGTCCCCCATCCCAGTGTCCCCCGCTCTCCAGTTCCACCCCAGTGTGTCCCAGCCCGGTGTGTAACCACTACTGATGTCTCATATCAGGAGGCACCATCCCAGTGTCCCACATCCCAGTGTCCACCATCCCAGTGTCCCCATCCCAGTGTCTCCCATCCCAGTGTTCCCATTCCAGTGTCTCCCATCCCAGTGTTCCCATTCCAGTGTCCCACATCCCAGTGTCCACCATCCCAGTGTCCCACATCCCAGTGTCCACCATCCCAGTGTCCCCCATCCCGGTGTCCCCCATCCCAGTGTCTCCCATCCCAGTGTCCCCCATCCCAGTGTCCCCCATCCCGGTGTCCCCCATCCCAGTGTCCCCCATCCCAGTGTCCCCCATCCCGGTGTCCCCCATCCCAGTGTCCCCCATCCCGGTGTCCCCCATCCCAGTGTCTCCCATCCCAGTGTCCCCCATCCCAGTGTCCCCATCCCAGTGTCTCCCATCCCAGTGTCCCCATCCCAGTGTCTCCCATCCCAGTGTCCCCATCCCAGTGTCTCCCATCTCGGTGTCCTCCATCCCAGTGTCCCCATCCCGTTGTTCCCCATCCCTGTCCCGTCCCGGTGCCGCAGCCGCTGTCTCCGTGCGCAGCGCGGTCGGGCAGCGGCCTCTGGCGGTCAGAGGCGGAACAGCCCCGACCGGACCCACCGGGACCCTCCCGGTCCCCTCTGTGATCCCGTCGGGATCCTACTGGGATGCTGCCAGTTGGGTACGTCCCAGCTGGGGCCGTCACAAAGTGGGATGCTCCCTAACTGGGATCCCTGAAACTGGGATGCCCGGTGAGTAACGATCCCCTCGGCAGGCTCTGCACTAAGGGGCATCCCCACTCATTAGCTAATTGATTGGGGTGTTTGGGATTCTCTGTAACTGGGAGAATTCCTGCTGGCTGGAATTGTGCTCCCTGCGATGACTGTTAACTGGGATCCCTGATAAATGGGGTGCTCGCTAACTGGGATGCCCTCTAACTACCATGCTTGCTAACTGGAAGCTGGGATTCCTGGTAGCTGAGTTGCTCAGTACCTGCAATGCTCACTAACTGGGATGCCTGCTACTGGGAATGCTCACCAACTGGAATACCCACTAACTTGGATGCCCACTGACTTGAAAGCCTGCTGCTGGGATGCCTGTTGCTAGGATGCTCACTAACTGGGATACCTACTAACTGGGATGCTTACTAATTGGGATGCCCACTAGCTGGGATGCTTACTAACTGGGATGCCCACTAACTAGGATGCTCACCAGTTGGGGTCCTTACTCACTGGGATGCTCGTTAAGTGGAAAGCCCAGTAACTGGAATGCTCACTGACTGGGATGCTCACCGACTGGGATGCTCACCAGCTGGGATCCTCACTAACTGGGATACTGGCTAACTGGGAAGCCAGGTAACTGGGATGCCCACCAGCTGGGGTGCCTGCTAACTGGATACTCACTAACAGTGCTGTTTGCCAACTGGGATTCCTGCTGCTGGGCTGGTTCGGGGTCCATGTGGGCCAGAGCTGCTCCTCATTTGGAAGCCTTTGGGAATTACACTGGAGTTTATGCTGGAAGTTGCTGCCAGCATCCAAAAGAGCCCATAAGGAGCAGGACCAAAGCAGCATCAACAGGGCAGGATTTGGCCTTAGCCACAAATCCCATGAGCCACAGCTCTAAACCACCATGAAACAGGAACGAGGAAGGTGATGGAAAGAAAACCCCATCAGGTTCCCTTCAGGTGCATGGAAAGAGGCAAAACCTTTAGGGAATTGAAGGCAAACTTGGCCACCCTGCTTCAGTTCATGGAGGCATTTCTAGAACCCACTTGGCTGATGGAGGGGGGACCCATCCCAACGTGGAGGGACCCATCCCAACCTGGAGAGACCCATTCCAACCTGGAGGGACCCATCCCATCGCTGAGCCACCCGTCTTTGCTGCAGGATGCTCCAGTCTGGGATACAGTGCATTTGAACCCGGATCATGCAGCTATGGATGCTGTTGTTTGCAGTAACTCCTTTGCTGAAGCTCTCAATCACCACAAGCTCCTGAGCAAGGGGTTCCTCAGGTCAATCCCTTGCAGGGTTTTCATAGGAATGATGGTTTTCCTTGGGGTTATTCCCTTTGGATCATAAAACAGGGGCTGGCATGGACCAATGCACTGAATCCTGCTGGAACACCGTCCCTAGAGCCAGGTCAGGTCTATGGAGACAAGCAGCGGAGCCGCATATCTTAGGATGCTTAAGGGAGGGCTTCACTCTGCATCCCAAATCCGGTGCTGAGACCTTTGCCAACAAGCAAGGAAGTTAATGTATGGGTTTCATTAACTGGGTGATGGGATGCAGATAAGATCCATGGGACATAGGTCAGGCCTGCATCGTCCTCAGCCACTTGATGGCAGCGGCTGTCCGAATACTTCATGGTTTTCCCAATAAGCTGAATTGGGAGAAAATTCCCCTTTTCCCTGTAAACTGGGTGTCCACATCCTCCCCAGCCCAGCCCAGTGCATTGGCAATGGGACACAGAGGGATTCTGGGGAGGAAACACTGGGAAATGGGATGGATGGACCCAAGGATGCTGCAGGACAAGGGATGGACACAAAGGGGGGTCCTGTGGGTCTGGGCTCACCCTGAGGCTCCCCAGGACATGGGGGTGACCCTGGAGGCCCCATTGCTCCCAGACACAATCCACACCAGCCCAGACGGAGGCCTAAGGAGCACCATTGATATTCATTAGCTCAGGAACTGCTGCCTTGGGGCAAGTTTGGCTCCGCATTAGGCAGGAGCCATCCCTGGGGTCACAGCCCTGGTGTGGATACGGACAGGGATGAAAGGAGATGGGTTTGTGAGCAGTGACCCCCAGTTCCATGCTTCCACCCCACTTGGACCCCCACATTAGTAACATACACACAGCATCTTTCCAGAACAGGATTTTCCCACCTGGCTCTTCCAGTATCCCCATTTTATCCCATTTGGTCCCAGTTTAGCATCCCAGCCAGCACAGGGATGCTGAGCACCCCCAGCCATGGGGCACCCCACTTCAGGGCAGTGATTTACTGAGCTCCATCAACCAGAGGGAGAGGAATAAGGAATAAACCAAGGGAAAGAACCTCCTGACCCAACAAACAGGCTCCTGGAGCAGGGCAGGGGCCTCCTGCCTTTATCTCTCCCATTCCAAGACCAAATAACCCCAAATTCGCTTCTCCTTCATCTTTGTACCCCCAAAAGGGTCTTTATTTGCCCCCAACGCAGTGGCTATGGGGTGAAGGCCCCAAGATGAGCTGGGGAGTGTGGCATGGTGCCCATCTGGGGAGCCTTTGCCTGTCTCGGATGCACCCTGGTACCATGGATCGGGGGGGTCCCCATTCCTATCCCCATCCACGCAGCTGCAGAGGATGCTCCATATGGACCAGAGCCCCATAATGACTTCCTCAGTGATCCTTTGGGATCATTTCCCAGCTTCGGGACCTCCACACGCGTGTGCTGGGACCTTATGAAAGCCAAACGCGGGGTCTGCTGCAGTGCAGATGTGGGTCCCAGCCCCCCAACTCCCCCGTGCCCCATTTCCTCCCCCATAAACCCCAAGCCCCAGTGCAGTCCTTTGACCGGGGCTCGCTCCCTGCCGGGCCCGGTCTGAGGTGTGACTTTTCCCAGCTCATTAGGAAAAGCTGCGGGATTTTAGGAATCTCGGCCCCTAATGAGCATCTGAATCCCATCAGCAGAGAGGGGGGAGCCCCACACCTCTGCTGCTGCCTCTTGGAGCATCCCATGTCCTGCCCCATGGCCTCACTGGTGGATTGGGCCCCCCCCCCCAAGCAGTGGGGTGCATGGGGGTGCAATGGGGTCAGGGAGACAATGGTGGCCTTGGGGTGGCATTGGATGTGCCCTGGGTACCTGGATGCTCCTGCCTGAGGATTTAGGGTCAAAGTCATCCTGGGTGGGGGACTGGAGGAGAATACATGGGAATCTCTACACCAGGAGCAGGGAACCCCACTGAAGGCAGGGGGACATGGAGGGGATACCCCAATGGAGGGCAGGGAGACAAGGAGAGGGACATCCTTGAGGGCAGAGGGATATGGGGGTACATCCCCAGTGAGGGCAGGGGGACATGGGAGGGGACATCCCTATGGAGTGCAGGGGTGACGGAGGGGGGACACCCCAGTCAATAGCAGAGGGACATAGGATGGGGGTACAAAGATGAAGGAGAAGCAAATTTGGGGTTATTTGGTCTTGAAATGGGAGAGATAAAGGCAGGAGGCCCCTGCCCTGCTCCAGGAGCCTGTTTGTTGGGTCAGGAGGTTCTTTCCCTTGGTTTGTTCCTTATTCCTCTCCCTTTGGTTGATGGAGCTCAGCAAATCACTGCCCCGAAGTGGGGTGCCCCATGGCTGGGGGTGCTCAGCATCCCTGTGCTGGCTGGGATGCTAAACAGGGACCAAATGGGATAAAGTGGGGATGCTGGAAGAGCCAGGTGGGAAAATCCTGTCCTGGAAAGATGCTGTGTGTATGTTACTAATGTGGGGATCCAAGAGGGATGGAAGCATGGAACTGGGGATCACTGCTCACAAACCCATCTCCTTTCATCCCTATGGAAGGCAGGAATATATGGGGGGACATCAGGAGAACCTGGGGGTGACATCCCCATGGAGGGCATAGGGCCATGGAGGGGACCCCCAGGCCAATGGCAGGGGGACATGGAGGGGACCCCGATGGATGTCAGGGCCCATAGGCACAAACTGGGCCCCCCCCCCAGCCCTGGGAGGTGCCACTGCTGCCCCCCCCCCAGACCCATCTGGTTCCCTCTGCCCCCCGTGCTCCGCTCGGAGCTACCGGTACAGCTGCAGCCTGGAGCATCCCTGATGGGGCATCCCTGATGGGATCATCCCAGAGGGAACAAGTCCTGATGGGGACATCTCCAAACTGGGGACCTCCTTCATAGCTCCAACAAGAGGCCTTCGGTCACCTCTCTAAATGGGGGACCCTACTCAAAGGGATCTCTTCTGGGGGGATCCCTATCCACTTCTCCCATGGGGATGTCTCCAAATGGGGACCTGAATCCATATCTCACATGGGATCATCTCTTACATGGTGGTTGCCTTCCACCCTCCAAAGGGATTCTCTGCATGAGGATCTGTATCCACCTCTCCAAGGAGACCCTCTGCAAACGGGAACCTTCTGCCGCTTCAAAGGGACCCCATGAAAGGGACCACTTCTAAATGGGAAGATCCCTTCCAAGGGGGGACCCCACTCTAAAGGGGACCCATCCAAGGGCTCCTCTCCACCCTGATCCCAGTTCTCTCCCTCGCCTCCAGGCTTCCTGATGTCCAAGAGCTCTTTGCCCATCTCCAAAGACAAGCTCCCCACTGAGGAGCAGGTAAGATCCCATCTGCCCCACCAGCAGCTCCAAGGGGGATCCCAAACCGGGTGGGAATAGGTGGGATGTGGGCCATGTCCCTCAGCCATGAGGGCAGTAACTGTACATAGTTCATATGGAATGGGTGCCGGATGGGGAAACTGAGGCACAAAGTGGTCCATGAGGAGGGGTTGAGCTAGTGTCCATCTAAAGGATCTCAACTGGCCAATGCAGGCTCAGCTCAAGGGTTCCAGGGATCATACTGCATCCTGAGGGACACAGTGGGCACTGATGGAGCTATGGGGCTTTGGCAGACCATGCCCATGGAGAACCAGGTTTGAAAGCCAAGGTTTGCCTCTTCCTAAGGTGAAAGCGTGGTTCCCAAACCAGAGGATCAAGTGGAGGGAGCAAAGCCTGGAAGAGCAACAACCCAAACTGGGCACAATGGGTTTGGCCACTCCATAGAGGAGCCTGGGCTGGCAGAGCCACCATGGGCAGGAGGAGAAGGGATTCCCAATGGAGGACATGAAGTGCCTGGATCCTGCCTTGGATCAGGGACAGCACCTGCACAGAGCTGCTGAATGGCCCCTTGGGGGCACTTTTCCATGTATTACATGGATGTATCATAGTTGGCAAGGAGAGGATATAATATATATGGGAGCAAGGAATTTTGGAGTGGGAAATAAACTATTTATGCAAACCTTGGGCTCGTCTTTGAAGGAGGAGCAGGAGGGACAACACATGGGATCCTGGAACGGTTTGGGTTGGAAGGGACCTTAAATCCCATTCAGCTCCAACCCCTGCCATGGGCAGGGACCCCTTCCACTGGAGCAGCTGCTCCAAGCCCCTGTGTCCAACCTGGCCTTGAGCACTGCCAGGGATGGGGCAGCCACAGCTTCTCTGGGCACCCTGTGCCAGCGCCTCAGCACCCTCATAGGGAACAGCTTCTGCCTCAGAGCTCAGCTCAGTCTCCCCTCTCTTGGGCAGGATCAAGCCATTCCCCTTGGCCTGTCCCTCCAGGCCCTTGTCCCAAGCCCCTCTCCAGCTTTCCTGCAGCCCCTTTAGGCACTGGAATCCAACAGGTTTGGTCCTCGTGTTCCATGGGAGCTGGGTTGCTCCTTGCAAGGATGCAAAGCAAGCGAGTCCCAGCATCCCTGGGGCTCCTAGATAGGAGCATCAGTGGGGACATTGGGTGCTCATCCAGGCAGCACCAGCTCCTCCACAGTGGTTTTCCTCCTTGTCTGCTTGGGGCTGGAGGGTGAAGGGATTCAGGGAATGGTTTCTTTGAGCAGCTGTGAAAGGTGATGCAGGGAGAGAGGGGACAGTTAAAGGCACAATGCAAAGAGAAAGGGGTAATATAAGATGGGGATGGTGCAAAGAGAAGGGGACAGCATGAGAAGGGATGATGCAAGGAGAGGGGATGAGGCAAAGAGGCAGGAATGATGGAAGGAGAAGGGACAGTGCAAGGAGAAGGAGATGATGCCATGAGAGGGGGCAACAGCAGGGGAAGGGGATGGTGCATGGAGGTGGGAATGATGCCAGGAGTGCAAGAAGGGGATGAGAACAGGATATGATGGATGGAAAGGGAACAGTGCAATGAAAAGGAGATGATGCCAGGAGAGGGGCACAATGCAAGGAGAAGGGGATGACAGATGAAGGGGATGATGCCAGGAGACAGGGATAATGCAAGGAAAAGGGGACGATGCAAGAAGGGAACAGAGCAAGGAGAGAGGAACAGCTCAGGAAGAAGAGGATGTGCCAGGCCAAGGAGATGATGGGAGGGAAGCTCCCTTTGTCCCGGCTGCCTTCAGAGCCAGGATTAGCCAGCGGGACTCAAAGAGCCCAAACTGTGCCGGTGTCTTCCCATGTCTGCTGCTTGAAGCCCCTAATCTCACATGCTGGCGGGTTTATTGCAATCAGCTCCGAGCCAACAGGGCTTAGGGGATGTTTAATATGTCCCAGCCAGGGGCTGAGCTGATTGCCAGAGTTAAGTTGTTCTCAGGACACCTTTAATCCCTTATGGGATCCTGTGGGGCAGGCAGCAGGGAACACATCCCTGCTCCAAGGGATGCTCCCCAGTGGTTGCCTGGCTCAGACCCCTCTATGGGCAGCATCCCACTGGGAAAATGACTTTAATTAAAGCTGCTGGGCTTGATTGAAGATGAATTAAACCACGTTTAATTCCTCTGGCACCTTGGGCTTTTCCCATGGAGGGTGATGATCCTTGAGGGTTTCACTGGTCCCTGGGGGTGCAATGGGCTCCGTTCCCTTTCCTACCTGCCACAGGACAATGGGATCAGAGGAAGGCTCTCACCAGTGATTTGAGGTTCCTTAGGGTGGGAAGGGAGCGCATCTGCAGCACAAAGCAGCTGGGGACTGCTCCAGAAGGGATGAGAAGGGCCAAAACCCCACGTCTGGCCCTGGTAATGGGATGGAGTTGATGGTTTGTGGAAAAGCTGGATGCAGTTGGGATATCTTATGCCCTCCTGGCACCCTGGAAAGCAGTTCCCTTCTCCCATTAGAGGCATCTTCCTGCCCAGTGCAGCTCTTGCATCTCAGCCCATTGCCTGGCAGCTCCACCAGGACACATGGATTGGGATCAAACCCAGCTGCAGCAATTTGGCACTATGGAAAATAAGGGAGAGAGATGCTCCAAGAGGTCTTGGGTTGGATCAGCCCGGCTGGGACAGAGCCTTGGCTCCTCTCACCCCACAGGAAAGATGTGCAGAGGAAGAGCTGTGTGTCCTTACCCACAGCCCATACGCATCCCAAAGACACCACAAGTCCCTTCCCAATCCTTGTGTATCCCATTCCCCTCCAAAGGAAAGCTGATTTTTCACCTGTCTGTAAAGCAGAGCTGGATTTCAGTGGCAGATAACTATATGGGAGTGAGAATTAAGCAGCCTCACCAAGAGGATAAGGGATATCTGCTCCAGATGCTGAGCCCTCCCCAGCACATCTCAGCTCCATAGGTAAGGAAAGGGCTTGCAGGAGGACAGGTAGGCTGTGAGACAGGAGGGTGGATGGATGCATTGGGATGGGCTATTTGCTCACCCTGCTCTCTGTGTGGATAACACGGATGAGAGCATGATTTAGGGATGAACAGGGCGCTGGTGAATAGGTGCAAATGGGTGGCTGTGTAAATGGGATGGGATGGAGATAGGGGAAGTTATCCCTTTTCCCGGATTAGGGGGTGGATCTGCAGCACACAGGTCCTCTGTGTCCCCCTCCCTGCCCTCCTTCCTGCCAGGATTACTCCTGCTGAGCACATGGCGACGGACGTGGTTTGTTTGCACCAGCTGAGTTTACTCAGTAGGGTTGAGGTTTGGGTGCTGCAGCCCCTCAATCCCTATGACCCAGCCCCTTTCCCAGGCACCTTTTCCATCCCTTCCCAAACTGGGACCCCCGTTCTGATGGCCCCATCATGCTCTGTTTTACTGGGGGGGGACGGATGCTAAATGGGATTATCATGTGCTGAGGATGGTCCAAGGAGGTTCAAGGCAAAGCCCGACCTGACCTGGACACGGGGCACCGGCTCGGCCGTGCATGTTTCCAGGCTCCATCTCATCGTGTAATCTTGTTAAATGGGCAGGGAGCGTTTCCCTGCTTCCCCCTCCCCTTTAATTCTGGATTGAAACATCAAATGACATTCCCGAGGCTGCTGAGCAGCTCTGACGGCTCCACCGGGGCTGGTGTCAGTGGGGATAAAACAAGACATCAGAGCAATGGGAGGAAATGCCAGAGCATCCCATCTTTGCAGTCCTGGGATGAGCTTGTCACAAGTTGCCTTGCTCAAAGAGTAAAAGCACCGATTCTTTGCACTAAACTCTAAGCTGGAAGCATGAGAGAGCTGGGCTGGGGCAGCCTGGACAAGAGAAGGCTCCTGAAGGGGAGAGCCCAGAGCAGCTCCAGTGCCTAAAGGGGCTGCAGGAAAGCTGGAGAGGGGCTTGGGACAAGGGCCTGTAGGGACAGGCCAAGGGGAATGGCTTGAACCTGCCCAAGAGAGGGGAGACTGAGCTGAGCTCTTAGGCAGAAGCTGTTCCCTGGGAGGGTGCTGAGGCGCTGGCACAGGGTGCCCAGAGAAGCTGTGGCTGCCCCATCCCTGGCAGTGCTCAAGGCCAGGTTGGACACAGGGGCTTGGAGCAGCTGCTCCAGTGGAAGGGGTCCCTGCCCATGGCAGGGGTTGGAGCTGGATGGGATTTAAGGTTCCTTCCAACACAAACCAGGCTGGGATTCCATGAAAGTAAAGATGAAACGGGATGATCTGCCTGGAAATAGAGTGGGAAACCAGGCAGTTAAAGAGACCCCTCACATGGGGTGAGCACTGCAGGGGCCAAAACCTTTGGGGTTTAAAATCCTGGCTTAAAACGCTACAACCAGAAACAGGGGGCTCTGGACCAGGATGTCAACTGGGCAGACTGGGAGGAAATCCCTTCCCAGCTGTGCTCACGGCAGGAGCTGCCAGAAACCAGTCTGCTTCATTTCGGTGGAACAAGCTGCTTTGACACAGCCTCAAAAGGGTGCAAACTGCATCATCTCCCCCTTTGCAAAGGGGCTGTGGCACAGAAGCCTTCAGCCCTGTGGCAATGCCAGCCTAGGCTGGGCTCTCATGGGGGGCACTGGAGTTCGGGCACTGGGGCCACTCTGCAATGGTGGGGTTTGACTTTTAAACGTGAAGTCATTAAATCAAGTAATTCCTGATGGAATGGGATGAATATGGGATCCCACAGGGACATCTGGGACTGGCAAAGGGATAAAGTGCTCCCCAGCCCTGTTAAAACCTCCTCCTGGGGCTGACTTGTGCTGGGATGCTCTTGCGCCTCAGTTTCCCCATCACAGCCTCGGACATGGAATACACGGATACACGATGGCATCACTCAATTCCTGCGGGCCAGGTCTGATCCCGTTCCACATCCCTGCCAAAAGCCGAGCCGGATCCGACCCTCGCTCTGCCCCATCCTTCCCCCACTGCATCTCTATTGATTTAATAAGATGGAGAGGAATTAACGGGGCCGGAGCATTGGAATAATGCGAGATGAACAAAGGGGCAGCGCTAGCAAAGATGCTGCCAGGTTTTAATGATGAGGCCGGGCAGATCCCCTGCTAGCTGTCCCTTTGGAGTGGCGATTAAGAACATACTGTTATTGTTAAGGCAGAGAGATAAATCCCTGCACCGTTTCTGATGTGATCAGCCGGGGCTTCTCCCTACAATTTGTGATCCTATTGTAGCCGGTGTTTGCCCTGGGCAAGGAGAGTCTGGGAACCACTTATGAACCATCCTTTGGTCATTAGGCTCCTCATTAGGAGAGAACAATGCGGGAGAAAGAAGATAATTGCAGGAGCAGGGGCTGATCCTGCTCTCGGGCCCGTATCGGGGATGCCTCAATGCTCAGTTTGTTCAGAATTCCCAATTAATTTTAAATGCCTGGTTTCGGGATGCTCTTCATACTCGCGATTGCGACTCCTGGGAACGGGATGCTCAGGGCTGGGCTTGAGGGGAGCATCCTCCAAAGGGTTGTAGCTGAGTTTTGGGGTCACCAACGCTTTGCTGTCAGTTGGGTATAGCCCCATCATGGACTCAACACGAGCTGTATTTGGAGGGACATGAGGCTCCCAGCAGCCGGGGAGGATGAGGATGCTGGGATGCAGCAGGTCCCGCTCCTTCGTTTCACATCTGGCTGAGATAAGAGGCCAGAGGTGATAAAGAAGAGCATTGCTTGGATTGGGGACATGTTCCTATGGATCCTGCCCCAGCCCTGGCTGGCTTCCCTGCAGCTGAATTCCGATCTTGCCATTATCATCCCGGGTGATGAAGGACAGGAAACCCCTGAGGCTATGGGGGGAGAGGTGCTTTGCCCCATAAGCTTGGCATTAAGAGGAGCAAGTCCTGTCCCCATCCCCAGGGATACGGGTGCAGGGCTCCGTGACCTGGGGAGGAGGGGGAAGAGCTGTAATTCCTCTCAGGATGCCTGATATTATCAAGTGCTAATGAGACCTGGATGGGGCTGAGGTGCTTTGCAGGCCATTATCCCAAATTAACCTGACAATGCAGGCCGGAGCAGTGTCTGAAGGGCGGCTCTGGTGTGTATTGGCTGTCTGGGCTGGGGGAGAAAAGATGCTCTCGCCCGGAGCAGAAAGCACAACCCTGGAATTCCGCAGGTTTTCCATGGCATGGACATGTTGAATCAGGTCCCCAAGAGGTCTGACAAGCAAAAGATGGGATAAGGTGATAGGGATGATGAGGATCAGGGTGGTCTCCCCTGCAGGCCAGCTTCTGGGATAACATCAGTTAAGGAAACTCATGTTTTCCCAAGTCCATGTCCATCCCATGCTGATACCTGCTTTCATCAGTGGATCAAGGTGGGGAGCACTCAGCTACAAAGCAACTATGGGCTTGGAGCAAGCTGCTCTAGTGGAAGGTATCCTTGCCCATGGCAGGGGATTGGAATTGGATGTGCATTAAGGTCCTTTCCTTCCCAAACCAGGCTGGGATCCTATGATATCCCTGGAGTTGGTGGCTGTTGCTGCGCTGGGCTCTTGCAGGGGGACACATGGGGCTGGGCACACTCCTGTCACCTACAGCCAGGGCTCCCATTGCTGTATAAGACCCCCAAAGTGCAGACAGTGTTGTGGCATCGCTCCTGTCCTCTGCACAGCTTGGGGCTGAGAATGGGACACACTGCAAGTGGCTGAGGATCCAGAAGGAAAAGTGGCTGGATCCGGCTGCAAACAGGAGAGATGGGGTTTGCCAAGAGCTCCCGACAGCAGCACCTTGCTATGGAGCTCTACAGCTCCCCAGCATCTGGCTGAAGGTGGCAAAGCCAAGGCAGAGCAGCAGCCTGGTACCCAGCAGCCTGGTACCCAGCACCCTGCACACGCAATTACTGCTACCCTGAGTTCCTTCTCTTTTCTAGACTTTAGGATGAAGAAACAGTTAGGTATTATGTATTCTGTATTACTAATATTCTGTATCGATTCTGTATTGATATGTATCATTTATTCTGTATTCGGTGTCTTGAAGGGGGCTACAAGGATGCTGGAGAGGGGCTCTTCATCAGGGACTGTAGTGATAGGACAAGGGGTGATGGGTTCAAAGTGAAACAGGGGAAGTTCAGGTTGGAGATAAAGAAGAAGTTGTTCCCTGTGAGGATGCTGAGCTTCCTGAGGTGGGGAAGTTCAGGTTGGATCTAAGGCAGAAGCTCTTCCCTGTGAGGGTGCTGAGGCACAGGGTGCCCAGAGAAGCTGTGGCTGCCCCATCCCTGGCAGTGCTCAAGGCCAGGTTGGACACAGGGGCTTGGAGCAGCTGCTCCAGTGGAAGGGGTCCCTGCCCGTGGCAGGGGTTGGAGCTGAATGGGAGTTAAGGTCTCCTCAACCCAAACCAGATTGGGATTCTATATCCTCCAGGGAGAAACCCATGCTCCTCTTTTTGCAACGAAGGCAAATTCCCATTCCCCTCTTTTTACAGGATTCAGTAGGATTCAGCTTGGAAAAGAGCAAATCACCACCTCCAGGAGCCATGTGATTTGGGGACGCTCCTCATTGCCTTTTTATGATTGGATTAGCATGGAATCACAGCATGGTTTGGGTTGAAGGGACCTTAAAGCTCATCCAGGTCCAATCTCCTGCTATGGACAGGGACACCTTCCACTAGAGCAGCTTGCTCTAATCCCCATGGTTATTTCCTATGACTATGGATTATCACAGGAGAAAAGGCTGCAAAAGTCTGTCACAAGGCTAAAGGTTAATGTGCTGAATCCCATTTTTAAGCTAATTTTATATGGTTTTGGGAGAAAAAGGCACGAGATGATGATTCCAGACTCCTTATGATGGTAATGCTGCGCTGGTTATCCTTATGATCACCAGCACACGCCTGCCTAAGCAGCAACACGGATCCACCTTCTCCCTATAGGACGTGACAGAAAGGATGCTCTGGGTGGAGAAGCTGCTTCCTCCCTTGCAGCAGGGCTCATGCCCTGCATTACAGCGGCCCCAAATCCCTCTCACGTTTTCCTATGTGCTTGGTGGGGTCTTTGGGGTGATTTCCTCCATTGGATGCTGGGATAGGGCTGGAAACGGAGCCGGGAATCCCGAGCGAGCCGAGGTGTGAAATTTCTCATGGGCAAACAAGCGAGAGCTGCGGGGAGCCCAGGAGAAGGGGACAGAAGAGATGAAGGGAGGGGAAAAGGAAGGGGGGGAAGCAGCAGCAGCCAAAGAGAAAACACAAGCGCCCGAAGCAGAGCCCGGTTTGAAGGGCAGGGGGGTGTTTTCTATGGGGGGATTGTAAAATGCGGCTCTCTTCCCCCTTTGCAGGGGGGAAGCAGGGCCCCCGCTCGATCTGATAGTCATTAGCATCAATTAGCCCCGTTTGAAGTAGGCAACATCTTTGTCTCTCGGCCAAAAAAAGAAATCAAAACCCCTTTTCAGGGAGCCCATAATAACATCTGGAGCGAGGAGAGGCTGAACTCCAGTTCCCCACTTTCATCTCTTGTCGAGGTACTTGGAATGTTAATGCAGCCTCATTCTTTAATGGAGTTATCAGGAAATGCTTTTCACCTCCTTCCCTTTGCTCAGGGGGGATGTTTACAAAGGGCTGGGGGCTTGGGTTGGGGTAGGGATTTGGGTTTGCCCTCCCCTCAAGGACTCCCCCTCCCCTTTCATGTTCTCCCCTCTTGACAAACAACATTGGAATCATATAAAATAAGGGAGAAATAAAAGCAACGCCTCAAACCCCAACCCGCAGGGCTAAAAAGAAGAGGATCAGGGCCCATCCTTTCATCTCCTGCTCTCCTGGGAGCGGGTGGGATGGGGATGGATGGGAGGGGGGTCCCTGCTCTGCCTGGCTGCTGGGTGCTACATTTCCCAAGTCATTATCAGCGAGTGAAAATTTCCAGCTTTCAAGCCCAAAAAGCATTAGCTGAGCACACAGTACTAATGGGACACAGGGCACGTCATTAGGGAGAGGATTGGGCCAAGTGGGAGAAGCCAAAGGGAAAAAGGCAGGGATTTTGCTGCTTGTCTGCCCTTCTGGCTCGCTGTCCATCCATTGAACCATAGAATCACAGCACGGTGTGGGTTGGAAGGGAGCTTAAATCCCATCCAGCTCCAACCCCTGCCACAGGCAGGGACCCCTTCCACTGGAGCAGCTGCTCCAAGCCCCTGTGTCCAACCTGGCCTTGAGCACTGCCAGGGATGGGGCAGCCACAGCTTCTCTGGGCACCCTGTGCCAGCGCCTCAGCACCCTCCCAGGGAACAGCTTCTGCCTAAGAGCTCAGCTCAGTCTCCCCTCTCTTGGGCAGGTTCAAGCCATTCCCCTTGGCCTGTCCCTCCAGGCCCTTGTCCCAAGCCCCTCTCCAGCTTTCCTGCAGCCCCTTTAGGCACTGGAGCTGCTCTCAGGTCTCCCCAGAGCACAGCAGAGGGGCAGGATCCCCTCCCTGAGCTGCTGCTCACTCTCTGGGGGTGCAGCCCAGCACACGGGGGGGTTCTGGGCTCAAGCGCTCACTGAAGCTGGGTCATGGGGAGCTGCTCCTCACCCAGCACCCCCAAGTGCTGCTCCTCAGGGCTGCTCCATGCACCCATCCTTGCTGCAGACAGCACCTCGCTCCATCACCCTCCTCTGCTGTCAGCTTACCCATCCCAATATTCACCATGGACAAGTACTCCAGATCACCTCCAACACCTCTTCCCATGGGAAATACAGCAGCAGCCAGGACTTGCTATAAAGAGGAAAAGAGATTTAACATCCTTGTAACCAAACAAATCAAACCCTTGTCTAACAACCCCCTTTACTTTAACCCACCTCTGTGCAAGCAAAGCCAGAAGCTGGGAATCCCTGTGGGTTTTTTCTCCTCCATGGTGGCTTTTTTGGGTCGGGGCTTCAGCCCTTGCCCAGCTTTGAACGTGTGATTTCAATTAAGCACCGGGTTACACAGGGCTGGGACTGGCTGTTTGGATAAGGAGCAATAAAGCCCCAGCTGTATTTATTCACGTAGTTTGAAGTCGCTGGGGAAGACAGGATGCTAAAAGGGCAGAAGAAAAGGGGTTTAAAAGGCAAACTTGAGGGGTTCTTTTATCTCCTGCAGGCATCCTCTTCGCTGAGGATCCCCCCAGCCAGCCCCAGGGTGCTTCCTCAGGAGCAGGATAATCCTGCCCATCCATTCCCATAATTTCCATTTGCTTTGAAATGCTTGAAAATATAGAGATGCTCTTTTGTAAGGAGGTCTATGTCTGTGGCTGGGGCAGGGGAAAGAAACGGTAAATGTCAGGAAACCCTCATTTGAGGCAGGATTTACTGCATATTGCCAGCAAGTCCCTGCATGCAGAGATCTTTAACACTGTTATTAAGCCACGGGGGATTTTTGCTCCATGTTTATTAACCTGGAGACTCCAGTTTGTGGATTTCACAGCATCCCAGCCTGGTTTGGGTTGGAAGGGAGCTTAAATCCCATCCAGTTCCATGGGCAGGGACCCCTTCCACTGGAGCAGCTGCTCCAAGCCCCTGTGTCCAACCTGGCCTTGAGCACTGCCAGGGATGGGGCAGCCACAGCTTCTCTGGGCACCCTGTGCCAGCGCCTCAGCACCCTCCCAGGGAACAGCTTCTGCCTAAGAGCTCAGCTCAGTCTCCCCTCTCTTGGGCAGGTTCAAGCCATTCCCCTTGGCCTGTCCCTACAGGCCCTTGTCCCAAGCCCCTCTCCAGCTTTCCTGGTGTTTGCATGCATGGGAGTGAGTTTTCAGGGCAGCACTGGGGCTTGTGGATGTTGGAATGCTGGGCACTGTGTTTGCTGGTACACACACACCTGAGAGAGGGATCTGTGCTGTCTGCAGCTCTGCACATCACATCTGCACTTGGCTCTGGGTGTATCCCACAGGAATGGCATCCAAACCAGACCAACAGTTAAATTCCCACAGCACAATTGGCCTGTGAGCTGCTTCTGTGGTTTTCCCATATCCCAAACACATGGACACCCTCCAACAGAGCCGGGCAGGTACACACAGACACACTCCCCTTGGCATGGTGGGAGATCAAGCTCCCACAGCCGGTCCTAGGGCACATCTGTGCCCATGGGTAGCAGTGGGCAGGTCTAAGGAGCACGTCCTTGGGAAGGTTTGGGTGTCATGGGGGGGTTGGGTGTCAGTGCAGTGGGTGCTACAGGTGTCCATGTGGGTGTCCACTAGGGAAGGTGCCAGCAGGGTTGTGGGGGGGGAAGGTGTAATGAGGAAGGGAGTGGGTGTCTGCGGTGGAAGGAGGAAGTGTCCACGGGGGTGTATGTTTGGAGTGGGTGTTGGTGGGGGATCCATGGAGGAGCTGGGATGTCGGGGGGGGGGGTTCAATGGTGAGGAAAGGGTGTTGATGATGGTGTTGGGGTGTCGGTGATGGTGTCGGGGTGTCGGTGATGGTGACGGGGTGTCAGTGATGGTGTCAGGGTGTAGATGATGGTGTTGGGGTGTTGGTGATGGTGACGGGGTGTTGATGATGGTGTCGGGGTGTCGGTAGGGTGCACAAAGGGTGTAGATTATGGTGTCGGGGTGTCGGTGTGGTGCACAAAGGGTGTTGATGATGGTGTCGGGGTGTCGGTGATGGTGTCGGGGTGTCAGTGTGGTGCACAAAGGGTGTCGCTGGAGGTGCCGGTGCGGGCCGGGGGCCGCCCCCCTGCTGCCGCTTTGCATAGGAGCGCGGCTCATCCCAGCCCCCAGCGCCCCCATATAACCCTGCGGGGCGGGCGGCCGCCACCCCACACCACCCACCCCGTCCCGGCCATGCTGCGCAGCCCTCCGCGCCCGCGGCCCTCTCCGCCGCCCCATAGGACCCCGTTCCACATCGAAGCGCTGCTCGCCCGGGACCCTCCTCGCCGCGGCCCCTCCGCCTTCCCCTCCGCTCCCCCGGCCCCGCTGGCCCCACACTGGCCCCCGGTGGGGCCCGGACTGGGGCTGGCACCGGGACCCGGTGGTTGGGGCTGGGGCTGGGGCTGCGCGACCATGCGGGGCGGTGCAGGTGAGCGGAGGGATGCTGGGGTACCGGGGTTGGGGGGGGGGATGGAGGCAGACGGGTGCGGGCATCACCCCCGGGCAGTAATGGGTCTCGGGGTACCCGAAAGGGGTTGTTCCTCCTCCCCCGACGGCTGTAGTTGTTCTTTCGAGCAGCCGCGGGGCAGGGGATGGGAATTATGGAGGGAGAGGGAAGGGTTTCCTAATGCCTTTTTGATTCCTTTCCCTATTGATCGATAATGAATATTAACCATTAACGCCCAATATTAAGTACGCGGGTGAAGCGAGACCCCAATAATGGGGTTTACATCCCTCAGGCCCGCCTGCAGCCGAAGGTTTTGGGTCGGGGACAAGGCATGGTCCACCCGCATCCATCCCCACCTGCGTTTTAAGGGTGGCTTTGCATTGGTTTCTCCTTTAATGCCTTAGAAAGGTAGCACAACGTCTGTGTTTTGATCGTGCTTGCGGGAAACTGCTGTAATTTCCCAAACCCCCATCCTTTAAAAGCCCTTTTCCATCACATCAGAACTCCTCTGTTGTTGTGTGGGGTCCCCTCTTCCTCCAAACCTGCCCTCATCCTTCTGTAACCCTGCTCTCCCTACAAGTTATCAGTCCCAGAAGTGAAACTATCGAGTGCTTCACAGCACCCGGCCCCAAAACTGTGTTTTCAGTGGGAAAACACCTAAGGAATAAGGGTTTTGTTATGGATTTGTGGGTTAAATACACCCAGTGATGCTGGATGGTACTGGCCGGTGCATCAGGCTCTGTGTCCACTGAGGGACACTGTAACTTCTTGTAAGTGTAAGAAACTCACTTATTTTAATGAACTACTACTACTTGGAGTATTTTCCATGTAATTAAGTCTCTTTTTAGCATTCAAAGCCTGATCTCAACATTGCTCAGACCAATGTGTATTTGATTTGTATAAGGAGCTCTTGATTTAATCCCAACAGTTACAACATCCAACAGCAAAAGTGTTTGCCACTCTTAATCTTTTTAACCACTGCTATTACATTTAGGAGACAGCTGTGTGTTAATCCATGTTTTCTATCAAACACATGTATGGAAATACAGTTAAACAATTGGCAAAGCTGTTTCCAGGGTGTATTTCACGTTTGAAATTACACCCGCTATTATCCCCGTGTTAAAATAGAAAATAGATGTGACGGGTGAAATGATTTTAATGAGGAAAGTGGTTGTCTGTGCAATTACAGCTGTTAAACTGTCAGGTCTCCATCCCACAAAGCCTTAAACACAGGCACCCAGGTAATGAAATGAAGCAGATCCAGGTGCCAACATCAGTCATTAAAGGAGAATGGAGTCAGGGTGTGAATTGCCATCGTTATGTATGGCCATAGAAGCCAAAGGAGCACAGCAGACAGATCACACCAGGCAATGGTTCTGGCTGAGGGGGACCTTTGGGGGCTGTTGGATCCACCCTCTGCTCAAAGCAGAGCTGATCTCAAAGCCACATGGCAGTGCCCAAGGGCTGAGATGCCCAAAGAGCAATAGGGAAGCATTAGTGACCTGATCCTGCACATCCACTGCCAGGGATGGGGCAGACACAGCTGCTCTGGGCACCCTGTGCCAGCGCCTCAGCACCCTCCCAGGGAACAGCTTCTGCCTAAGAGCTCAGCTCAGTCTCCCCTCTCTTGGGCAGGTTCAAGCCATTCCCCTTGGCCTGTCCCTACAGGCCCTTGTCCCAAGCCCCTCTCCAGCTTTCCTGCAGCCCCTTTAGGCACTGGAGCTGCTCTGGGCTCTCCCCTTCAGGAGCCTTCTCTTGTCCAGGCTGCCCCAGCCCAGCTCTCTCAGTCTGGACTTTACCCCTCTGGTCTCTGTAGGCTGAACAATACGTGTGCAGAGGCATTAACAGGACTAACAAGTGGATCAGGTCTCAGTCTCCTATCTAGCTGTGGCCTGATGATAACCATAGTTACTCAATTAACATACAATACCCCACCAGCACTGCCTCAGGACCCGCTGGCACCAGCCTAAGAGCAAGGATGTCTCATAAAGCCTCCTCCTGCCAGCACAGCCTTTGGTTCACACACATCTCAGTGTACAAAAGGAAATCTGTGATTAGGAGCTTCTTGAGCCAGAGATGGGATTTCTGTGCTCAGCAGCTCTCAATGGGCTTTATTTTTTGTTACAAATACACAGATGGAGATCAAATCCTGCTCACCCCATTGAGTGCTGAGTTCTTTTGGGTCTGGCTGCATGTCCAGACCTGTCTTAGGTGGTTTCTGTGGGGAGAATCATAGAATAGGTTGGAAGCCACCTCAAAAGATCCATCTGGGTAGTGGGAAGGGAGCCTAGATGGGACAAAGGAAGGACATCCTTGCTGTTCAGTTTTGGTGCTCACTTTCTCCCACTCTCCTTTAGCTCTAGCTGAAGCAGGCTGGAGGAATGGCCTCAAACACACCCCCCCATTCATTCACTGCTTCTCTTGCAGGTCTGGAGCTGTCTCACTGTGTAGGAGCCAACTCACTGGGTCCCACTGTGTCCTGGAGGTCTGGGGGGCCCTGCAAGATGAAGAGGGTCCGCACTGTCTTCAAGCCCGAGCAGCTGGAGCGGCTGGAGCAGGAGTTCCTCAAGCAGCAGTACATGGTGGGCACGGAGCGAGTGGACCTGGCTGCAACTCTGCACCTCACAGAGACCCAGGTAAGGGATGGGGGAGATGGGGATGGAGGCACAGATCCTGCTCTGGGGCTGGGCTGTGGTGATGGCTCTGATGTGAAGGGCACTGAGGGGAGGATGTGATGCCAAGTGGATCCTTGCTGCAAGATGACATTGAAGCCATACGTGCCTGGAGGGATGCGAGATGGTTTAGATGGTTTATGGATAAGAATATCCTTTTCTTAATCCATGAAGTGGAACAAAAAGCATTTAGGAGCACAAATGTGCTTGCTTTACAGCTCAAGCTGGGCTGACCTAATGTATCTGTTGTTATGCTCCTCTGGAGACAGTTTATGCTTTAAGTGTTCTTCTATGACACCAGATCTCCAGTTTTTCCTGCTCTTCCCAGTAAGTTTCTGCTGCTTCCACTGGTTATTTATTGTGGAAGGGAGGAGCAATGGGATCTGTGGTGGGGTCGAAATTCAGCTGGGGAGAAGGGAGAGCAAAGGGTGGCTCTGGAGGGACATGGAGGGTAGGAGCAGGAAGAGGGGGAGATGGGTGTCCCATTGTGTCCTCTGACAACCTGGGTATGGGTTTGGTGGCTCCATGGAGGTGATTCCTCACTCCCCTGACTGGAATCTCCTCTGTGCATCCTCCTCTCCCCATATCCTTTCAGCACTACATTACCCTCCATAGCATCACCTGCTTGCAAGCACCGTGCCCTGAGCAGAGAAGGGGCACAGCCCCTCTTTAAGGAACTTTTTGGGGACACCTGCCTTGGAAGCATTGGGAAAAGGGGCTCCTGGAGCCTATGGATGAAGCTGTTGTGCTGTTTGTTCTCCTGCTAGGTGAAAGTGTGGTTCCAGAACCGCAGGATCAAGTGGAGGAAGCAGAGCATGGAGCAGAAGGCAGCGAAGCTGTCCCAGTTTGGGGTGATCCAACCTGCCAGTGCAGACTCCACCAACAGCAAGGAGCGGGAGGAGGACACCGTGGATGTTGAGCTGTGAGCAATGCAACCAGTGGGTTCTGAGCCGTGTCTGCCTGAAGGAGATACCAGGGATGCAGGAACATCTTTGCTCCAAGTGAGACACGCTCCGCATCCAAAAGCCGGAGCTATGGGACTGAACTGCAGCTGGCTGGCAGGAACCCCATGATTATGGTTGGGCTGCTGTTTGCTGACATTGTGGGGCTTCCATCACCAGGCTGGTTGTACTGGAAGCTATGGCATGGTACCAATGTGATCTGTTTGCTCTTGAAGGACCACGAACAGTTTCCAGCAGAGAAGCTGGGGTGGGTGACAATCATACGGTGCCTCTGGCTGGGAGCATAAGGGTGTTGTGTTGTGTGTGGTTGTATGCTCCTAGGAGGGAGAGCTGTGATTCTCCTTGCAGGAGAATCAACCCTGATTGGTTTTCTTTTGGTTAACTCTCATATTTGATGCTTTGATCACCACAAAACCCCCGATGACAACTAGAAAGCCCTTTGCTCCCACCCACAGGCTACTGTTGCAGTAAGATGCACAGGGTCTGATCCTGCCCCTGGAACACAAGTGCCTCTTCTTGTCTTGTGCCTTGCTTTGTTGCCTTTTTGGCTTCCCAAACCTGGTGGGCAGAACCCAGGGGGGGTTCCTCTTCCTTGTGGCATTGCCTTACATCACCAAGGTGTGTGCCTGCTGCTGGGGCTGGCCAAGGTGCAGGGATCTGTTCTACAGAGGCAGCTTCCCAACACCTCTGGTGCTTTAGAGGACCCCCTGCCCCTCGTCCAGATGTGCTGATTCTGGCCCAGATGCAGTCGCTGTGTTCTCATTATACATCCAGGTGCCATAGGAAACAGCTGGAGTGTTCAGGGGGCACATCTGTAACCCCTGATGTTGTGGTTCTGGTGGGTGGGAGGCTTTGGGGGTCAGGACTGAGTGCTTGACCCTACCTGTCTGTGTGTTAGGCTCTCACTTTGCCTTTCCAGGTCTGTCCCAAGGTACCAGGCACCACGTCCCGTCAGCTCAGGATAACTTATTCCCTCTCTTTCTGACCAGGAACACTGTATATCACTTTATTCTTCTGTTATTTATAGAAATAACGTTTTTGGGTTTTTTCCCTGTATTAAGTGTTATTTATTTGCTTTACTTCTTAATAAAAATCTAGTGTATTTAAAAAAGAGATGGGGCTGCTGTGTGCAGGGGAGGAGAATGGGGCAGCTCCGTGGTTTCTGAGCAAGCACCGATACCTCAATGTCTCTTTACTAGAGGGGTGTTATCCAGCCTCTCTGCTGTGTCCAGTGTTCCAACCCCCCTGCCATGGGCAGGGACACCTCACACTAAACCATGGCACCCAAGGCTCTGTCCAACCTGGCCTTGAACACTGCCAGGGATGGAGCATTCACAACCTCCCTGGGCAACCCATTCCAGTGCCTCAGCACCCTCACAGTAAAGAATTTCTCCCTTAGATCCAATCTAAACCTCCCCTGTTTCAGTTTGAACCCATTACCCCTTGTCCTGTCACTACAGTCCCTAATGAACAGTCCCTCTCCAGCATCCCTGTATCCCCCTTCAGACACTGGAAGCTGCTCTGAGGTCTCCATGCAGCTTCTCTTCTCCAGGCTGAACAGCCCCAACTTTCTCAGCCTGTCTCCATACAGGAGCTGCTCCAGCCCCTGAGCATCCTCGTGGCCTCCTCTGGACTTGTTCCAACAGTTCCATGTCCTTTTTATGCTGAGGACACCAGAACTGCACACAATGCTCCAGGTGAGGTCTCACAAGAGCAGAGCAGAGGGGCAGGATCACCTCCTTTCACCTGCTGGTCACGCTCCTTTGGATGCAGCCGAGGATACAGTTGGTTTCTGGGCTGTCAGCACACACTGCAGCCGGATCATGTTCAGTTTCTCATTATCTATGTTTCTGAGGAAATTGAATTAAAAATAAGAGAAATTTAAAGAAATGCACCTTTTCCTCCCACTAAAAGATCCCTGTTGTCAGCAGGTAGCATCTGCTCTCCACCAGAGCTCACAAAGGGCTGATTTCTCCTCAAAAGGGTCATTTCATCTCACACATTTACATTCCTGACATGCCAATAGGGATATGGAAGCAGTGTGGGTTATTATCCCCCCCTTGTGTGTTTGCTGATGAACCTGTGCACCCATTTCAGGCTGGAAGCATTTGGAAGGCAGCAATGCAAGCTTTGAGAACCTGGGAATGTCGAAAAGAGCCAGAAGGAAACCACATTATCAACTATTCCCTTTTCCAATTGGAATTATTAACACATTCTCCCCCAATACACAATGTAATTACATCCTCCCCAAAAGTTTGAGGGTTTTAAATCTAAATAACCTATTCTGGGCAAAATATATGTTAAAAGAATTGGGGATGGATTGATTGATTGATTGATGACCCCATATCATGGATGAGAGCAGATAGCAGGAATGACCTCTAGTTATCTCTAGGCCAGTTCCTGCAAGGACAAACCTCCATTGACAGTAACCCCATCTCCTGTTAGCACAGGGTGCTGGGGATGCTGCCCTTGCTCTGCAGGTGGATGTGGCCAAACCTGTGAGCTGATGCTTCAAGGAGCTCAAGCCCAGGTTCATGTTCCCCCTGTGCTCTGCAAACAGCAGCAGGAGCAAGGCTGGCCCAGCTGCACAAACTGCTCCACATCAGTGCTGGAAACACAGGGCTGGATCACAGGATGCCTGGAGGTGTTGCAGGCTGGGCTGGGATTCAAGCTGATGGGATGCTGTGTGTGTGAAACACCCTGTCAAACAGCATGGAAACCTTGAAAGGGGCATGGGATGCTGTTATTACAATAATGGTTATTATTCCTACTGTTGGTATCACAGGATCCCAGCCTGGTTTGTGTTGGAAGGGGCCTTAAATCTCCTCCAGCTCCAACCCCTGCCACGGGCAGGGACCCCTTCCATTGGAGCAGCTGCTCCAAGCCCCTGTGTCCAACCTGGCCTTGAGCACTGCCAGGGATGGGGCAGCCACAGCTTCTCTGGGCACCCTGTGCCAGCGCCTCAGCACCCTCCCAGGGAACAGCTTCTGCCTAAGAGCTCAGCTCAGTCTCCCCTCTCTTGGGCAGGTTCAAGCCATTCCCCTTGGCCTGTCCCTACAGGCCCTTGTCCCAAGCCCCTCTCCAGCTTTCCTGCAGCCCCTTTAGGCACTGGAGCTGCTCTGGGCTCTCCCCTTGAGGAGCCTTCTCTTGTCCAGGCTGCCCCAGCCCAGCTCTCTCAGCCTGGCTCCAGAGCAGAGCTGCTCCAGCCCTCGCAGCAGCTCCATGGCCTCCTCTGGCCTCTCTCCAGCAGCTCCACGTCCCTCGTGTGCTGCTGCCCGGAGCAGGACACGGCTCTGATGTGACTAAAACAGAAGCCATCCGGTACCATTGCTCCCCATTACCCGCTGGGGCAGCCCCCTGCACACCGCTGCTGGGCTCACTGGGGCCAGACCCCAAAATGAAGGTGTCCGGGTGGGTTGGGGGTATTTGTCCCTTGACATCGGGGCCATGCCCCGTTCTAGGGCTGCTCCCTCAGGTGCTGCTCCCCGGCCATGCAGGTGCGGTCCCAACCCCTGCGGTCCCCACCATGAGCCTCCAGTGACACCTAGTGACTCCATAGCCCTGAGGCAGCCCGCCTGCCTCACGCATGGGGTCTGAACGGGGATTTGGGGTCATAAATACCACTAAACCCGCACCGAGGCGTTCGCAGCCTGCCCAGCGGGAGGGAGCGAGCCTGAAGCAGTCCCATTAGTGCGTTTGCAAGGTTTTTTTGGGGCAAGTCGGGGCAGTTTTGGGTTCGCAGGGGCTGCTGCCGTTGAGTCCTCACTGGGAGAGGGGGGACCCTGGCGAGTCGGACATGGATATAAAGGCTATTCCTCGCACGCCTGTACTATTACAATAACTCCTAATGAATAGGGAAGAGGCAGCAAAATTCCTCCTGGATTTCCGGGAGCTTTGGAATTGCCGCAGCCCCGTTCCGGGGCTTTATAGCGGTGCTTTCGGACGGCAGTGGGGGGCTGACGGGAGGGCTAAGATGGCGGCCAGCCCCCCAAAGCCCCGGGGCTGAGGCGGGCGATGGCAGGCGCCGAGCCCTGAGGGGGACCGGCAGCCATCTTCGTGTGGGGTGAAGGGGCCGGAGGAAGAGGAGGAGGAGGAAGAAGAGGAGGAGGAGGAAAAGGAAGAGGCGCTGCCCGCCCCGGCGGGTCAGAGCGGGGAAGTCGCCGCCCGAAGATGGCCGCCGCGGCGGGGGACGTGTGTGGTGCGGGGCCGGGGAGCCGAGCCGGGACCGGGGCTGCGGCTGAGGCGAGGTTCATCAGCAGCACCAAGGTGAGCCCAGCCGTGCCTTTCCCTTCCCCTTCCCCTGTGGCAAGGGGCACTTATGGGGAGGTAAAGGGGGGCAGACAGCGGCAGCCTCCCCTCAGGCTGGGCCGGGGGTGGGCTTCGGCTTCGGGCGCATCCCCTGGAGCCACGCGTCTCCCTCGGCAGGGGAAAGGCTTGTTCGCCACCAGGAACATCCGCAAAGGGGAAACCGTGTTCGTGGAGAAGCCGGTGGTGTCGTCGCAGTTCCTCTGGAACGCTCTGTATAACTACCGAGGTGAGCGGCTGGTGGTGGCATGGCCCTAGGAGGGGATGGCAGCGGCCCGAAGGAGCTGCCTGGTCCCCAAGGGGAGGGTTTGGGGTTTGGGTTAGCAGCCCTAAGAGGGTGGCCCCGCTGCCATTCCTGCCTCTGGGCTAAATGAGCTGTTGGGAAGGTTGGATGGGGCTTGGAGCAGCTGCTCCAGTGGAAGGGGGCCCTGCCTGTGGAGCTGGGGGAGCTTTAAGGTCCCTTCATCACAAACCATGCTGGGATTCTGTGGGGCTATGGGGTGGTTTTAGGGACGGAGGCACCCTCAGCCCTGGAGGGAAGCACCGGGTGCCACCATTGGGCATCAGCTCTGTGGGAACACTGATTCTTTAGTGGTGGTGTTGCTAATCCCAATCATGGCACTGCAGAGAGGAGCCCACGGAGGTGGCAGCGTTCTCTAGAGGCACCGGAACAGAAACCAAGGGGTGTAAAAGCAGGATTTAAAACTGTTTGTTCTACCTGGAGCCTGCTGCTTGCTGAGCTCTGTTGCAGCATGGGGACACTTGTTGGAGAGCTCTTAAACACTTCCCAGTGTTACAGTGCAGCAGACAAGGGCTTGACGTGTGTGTGTTAAACTGCAGCAGAAATAGGTATTCCCATGGAGGGAATGCTAAGAGACTGGTGCTTCCTGCTTGGGGATGGTCATAGAGTCATAGGATCCCAGCCTGGTTTGTGTTGGAAGGGACCTTAAAGCTCCTCCAGCTCCAACCCCTGCCACAGGCAGGGACCCCTTCCACTGGAGCAGCTGCTCCAAGCCCCTGTGTCCAACCTGGCCTTGAGCACTGCCAGGGATGGGGCAGCCACAGCTTCTCTGGGCACCCTGTGCCAGCGCCTCAGCACCCTCCCAGGGAACAGCTTCTGCCTAAGAGCTCAGCTCAGTCTCCCCTCTCTTGGGCAGGTTCAAGCCATTCCCCTTGGCCTGTCCCTCCAGGCCCTTGTCCCAAGTCCCTCTCCAGCTTTCCTGCAGCCCCTTTAGGCACTGGAGCTGCTCTGGGGTCTCCCCTTCAGGAGCCTCCTCTGACTCCCTGATGGTGTTGGTACCGGTTGCACTGTCTTGCCCTGGGCTCTGGCCCCTTCTCTCTTGGAAGGCTGTGCTCTCATCCATCCACGCTGTCTCCCCACAGCCTGTGATCACTGCCTGCGGGCTTTGGAGACAGCAGAGGAAAATGCTCAGCGGCTGCTGGGGAAGAGCTCCCTGGTGCTGCCTCACCCGGAGCAGTGCAGCATCCGGAAAGACCTTCACCAGCAGTGCCCCCAATGCCAGGTATGGGGCTGCCGTGCTCATCTTGGGCTCACTGACTCCTTTCCAGCACCCATCCAGGCACTTGTGCTGCCCTGCGATGGTGTCTTTCCCTTCTGCATCGCGATGGCTCAAGAGCTGGGGCTTAGATGCTCAGGGAAAGGGCAGAGCTGGGCCTAGGACCCCCTTTCCCTGCCTCCATAGCCAATGCTGGGCTCTGTGCCCTTTGCTCTAGGTGACGTACTGCAGTGCTGAATGCAGGCAGGCCGCTTTGGAGCAGTACCACCACGTCCTCTGCCTTGGCCCATCCCGTGACGACCCCACGCACCCCCTCAACAAGCTGCAGGAGGCATGGAGGTAGGGGATCAACCTGCCTGTGTCCCTTCTGGCCTGGGTGATGCTGATGGGACCAGGGCTGAGGACCATCCTTGCTTTGCATCCTTGCATGGGGTGGCTGGAGGGTAGTGGTGGCCACAGGTGGATTTGTGTTGGCACCACAAGGATCTGGATCCATGGCTGGGCAGCTCTTGTGTTCCTCTTGGTTAAGTAGCTACAAAGCACTGAGCTGTGCATCCCTTGCTCCTGAAGATCTCCAGCCTCTGGGAGATCTTCCTTGTAGCACCCCAGTGGGTACATACACTGCTGTCCCTGCTTGTAGATGACAAAATAGGCACAGAGGGGAGAACTGACATCCCTGAGCCAAAGTTTGTCAGTAATCCCAGCTCTTGCTGCTCTCCTGGGCTTTGTGTGGTGTCAGGCTGTAGTTTGGCGTGATGATACAGGATTATTTGGTTGAGCAGGCAGGTGGGTGCAGGCTTCTCCTCACCCTAAGCAGTACTGGATCTTCATGTGGCAATGCAGCACTGGGCACATTGGTGTGACACAAGTGCAGGCTTGGCCACATGGGTGGCAGCTGCCTCTGCCTCCCTCTGTCTTGTTTCTATACCAGCATGATTTGCTCATCTCTTTTCTTCATTCTTTTCCCTCAGAAACATGCATTATCCACCAGAGACTTCCAGCATCATGTTGATGGCCCGCATGGTCGCCACCATCAAACAGGTATGTTGCAGTCTGAGCCACAGCATCCAGTGTGTGCTTTCCTCATCCCATCATGACTGTTATTCCTGAGGACTGATCTCTCCTTTGGTGACTGAGGGCATCCTGCTTGAATAGATTTCAACATCTAGTGCCCCTGGGTGATGGAGACAGCAGCAGCAAAGGAGGTTCCTCTGGCCTGAGTCAAGCAGGTCCTTTTTCCATACCAAAACAGTCAGAACTGAACCTTCCCTTTGACTCTGTTTCTCTGGCTTCCTTGGTGTTTATTCTGACACTAAACTACCACCATGCAACCGCTTCTGGTGGCTCTTGGTGGCAACTGGATACCCCTGAGCTCAGGGGGGTTATCTTCTCCTCCCTGTCTCCTGGCTGGGAATGAAAGCCATCCCTTTGCTTGCTTCCTTTGTCAGGCTAAAGACAAGGAGTGGTGGATCAAGACCTTCTCCCAGTTCTGCAATAAGACAGCAAATGAAGAGGAGGAGATTGTGCACAAGCTGCTGGGGGACAAATTTAAAGTAAGACTCGCAGCTTTTGGATGTGTTCAGGCCCTGAGCCTGTTGTCTCCTTGTGTGTGTCTGTGAGCCCCGTTACAGTTGGGATGGAAGACATTGGAAATCCCAAGATTAGGGGCTGGCTAAGTTGACAGAAAATGGGTTTCTTAGAGGGCTTTGGGCTTGTGCTTCAGTGGGACATGCTGCTTGTTCCTGTGTTGATGTTTGCTGTGGGATGGCACAGGGTAGTACTTAGCTGCTGAGCAGGTGATGCTGCTGTGAGGGCAGCAGCCTCCAGCCCTGCAGGCTGGGACGAGGTCCCCACTGACTCCTGAGCCTTGTGGCTTGTGTTGGGCTCATTGTCAGCCTGGGTGTGATGCCCAGCAGTGTCTCTCCACCCTGATGGTGTTGCCATGTCCTGCCAGGGCCAGCTGGAGCTGCTGCGCTTGCTCTTCACTGAAGCACTTTATGATGAACATCTCAGCAGGGTGAGTTGAGCTGCATCCTCAATAGCCTATGGCAGGATGCTGGGCAGAGCTTCCCCAGGGGCATTCCCCATTCCTTGCTTCCCCGAAAGCTTCCCTGTGGGATTTGAGGCACTCATGGGGTGCTGCTGCAGGCTGGCCTGGTGTCAGCTGCTTTCTCATCTTCCTTCTCTAGTGGTTCACTCCAGAAGGCTTTCGATCCCTCTTTGCCCTCGTTGGGACCAATGGCCAAGGCATAGGAACAAGGTAATGGGGTTTTCAGGATGTGCAGTCTCAATCCATTATCCAGTGATGGCTGAGTTCAGATGGAAGAGAGGAATGCAGAGGCAAACTTAAAAGCACTCTTTCATCTTGGCTGCATCCAACCCTTTTCTGTCCCTCTACCAGACCTCGGCCACTCAGAGCCATGTGTTTAACCCTTAAATCCCTGCTGTGAGGTCCCACCATGTAGTGACAGCATTGTGGGACTGTACCAGTGTCCCTCTGCTTCCCAACAGCTCCCTAAGCCAGTGGGTACATGCTTGTGATGCTCTGGATCTCCCCATGCTGCAGCGGGAGGAGCTGGATGCCTTCATTGACCAGCTCTACAAGGACATTGAGAAGGGTGAGCTGGAGACTCAGGGACCAGGAGGGGTTCTCAGTGGCCACTGGGAAATCCCATTCCCCCTGCTCCATGCCTGCTGCCTTTGGCAGCTCCAAGTTTGTGGGCATTGTGGCCCATGCAAAGCTCTGACCCTGTTCTCTTTGCTGCAGAGTCAGGAGAGTTCCTCAACTGTGAGGGATCAGGACTCTACGTGCTCCAGAGCTGCTGTGAGTAACCCAAGGACAGGGGGGGAAACTAGTGAGGAGAGAGGTGTCCTGGGCTGGCCCACCTCTTCCTGACAGCCTGTGGAGAAGGGGTTTGTGATTCCCATCCATGGGATGGGATGGAACCGGAGTTGCCCAGGGCCTGGCTGCTCTCTTGGGGTCTCCTGACATCTCACCTAGCTCAGTCCTGGCTGGAATGGCCTTGGATGCTGTGTTGTCCCTGGGAGCCATGTATGCAGTTAGCAAAGAGACCGTCTCCAACCTTGTCCAAGTGAAATGGAGCTGAGTGAACTGTTACAGGAGGGAATCTTTCTTGGCTGGCCCATGGGGACACAGGAGGGGATGTCCCAGCACCTGGAGCTGTTGTCTTTTGCTCCTCTGTGTTAATGGCAGAGCAGGAATGAGCAGGGACTGGCTGCTGGGGCAGCATCCTTCCCTCAGCACCTAGAGGTAGAGGTGGTGCTGTGCATCCTGGATGTGATCCAGGACAGTGTGTTTTGTGGTTCTGAGGGACAGCCCTGGCCCTGCACCCTGCTCTGCTGGACCCACAGTGTGAGTGGGCAGTGTCATGTGAGTTGACAGTCCTGAGTGCCTCTGCCTTCCTCTGGAGCCCCCCTCAGAGCCATGTCCCATCTTGCCCACAGGTAACCACAGCTGCATCCCCAATGCCGAGACATCCTTCCCAGAAAACAACTTCCTCCTGCATCTGACAGCTCTGGAGGACATCGAAGCAGGAGAGGTGAGGCAGTGGGCTCTGGATAAACCTGGGCTGCTCTCTCTTTGTTAGAGGGTCCCTGTGTCCCTTACACCCCCCATGGACTCCAGCCCTGCACCTCCTGTCTCTGGTGGTGTCCTGGCAGAGGAATTCACACCTCATCCCACGGAGGGTCTACCACATGCTGTGTTTTTGCCTGACTTGGAGAGGGACTGGGACAAATTGTGCTGCTTTGGGTTTATGGGCCTACAAGGATACTGGAGAGGGGTTTTTCATCAGGGCCTGTAGGGACAGGCCAAGGGGAATGGCTTGAACCTGCCCAAGAGAGGGGAGACTGAGCTGAGCTCTTAGGCAGAAGCTGTTCCCTGGGAGGGTGCTGAGGCGCTGGCACAGGGTGCCCAGAGAAGCTGTGGCTGCCCCATCCCTGGCAGTGCTCAAGGCCAGGTTGGACACAGGGGCTTGGAGCAGCTGCTCCAGTGGAAGGGGTCCCTGCCCGTGGCAGGGGTTGGAGCTGGGTGGGATTTAAGCTCCCTTCCAACCCAAACCACTCTGGGATTCTGGGATTCTGAGCCTGATGCGTTTCTCTCTGCTGACAGGAAATCTGCATCAGTTACTTAGACTGCTGCCAGCGGGAGCGCAGCAGACACAGCCGCAACAAGATACTCAGGTAGGGGCTGCTTGGAGCAACCCGGGGGGATGTGGAACCCCCTGTGCATCCCTTTTAGCACCCCCAGACTCCATCCCCACCTCGGGGCCTTGTGTGTGCCCTGCTGTGTGGCTGTGCAAGCTGATGTGCTCCTGGCAGGGTGTGCACGCTGTATGTGGTGCTTTTGGTGCTTCAGGCTCCTTCCACTCCCTTCTTCCTTGTTGCAGCCTCAGGGACTGAGGATTTGGGCTCCGTGCCTCTCTCTGCAGGTCCTGCAGACCCTTCCTGTTCTCCCCCTCCTTTTCCTTCTCTGCCCTTCAAACACAGGGGCTCCTGCTGATGGTCACCATCCCCATGTCCCATCACCCTGCAGGGCTGAGATGTCCCCCTCTCACCCAGACTTCCTCCACCCCTCCCAGCCCAGCATGGGTGAACCCCTCTGGGTTTAACATGCTTAGCCCCTTCCTGGCTGCTCCTGCCCTGGCCAGCAGCAGGGATGGGTTGTTCCCTGTCTCATCACCATCACTCTGCCTTCTTCCAGGGAGAACTACTTGTTTACCTGCTCGTGTCCCAAGTGCCTGGCGCAAGCCGACGATGTTGACGTGACATCGGATGAAGAGGAGGAGGGTGAAGGGGAGACGGATGATGCTGAGCTAGAGGACGAGATGACTGACGTTTGATCCTGGCCCCAGGCGAGAGGAGAGGGAAGGGACAGGGACGAGGATGAGGATCCTCCCGGAGGCAGCAGCTTTAATTCCAGGAACAGGGTCGTGTTGTGGGGTCAGGAGCTCTGGTGGAGTGGGGCAGCAGCGGAGCTGGAGGCAGGCCCTGCTCCCGCCTGTCCTTGTGTGTGTATGTGTGTGTTGGGCTGTCCCCATCCTCCCTGTGAGGACAGGCTGGGAGCATCCTGGTCCCCAGAGGTGCTGGCTGGGGAGGCTGGAGCAGAGCAGGGTCCAGCCAGCCCCTGGAAATCATGATGGTCACCCTGGGTCTGTGCAGCTGCAGTGTGGAGCACATCCTTCCCATCCCCACAGGGAAGAGGGGAACACGTGTGTGTGTATGTACTTGTGTTGTGCACAAGAGGTACTATTTAATGTCTATAGTAGCACTATCTACACACTATGGAGCTGGGATCTTATATATCCTCCATTCCATGCCCCAGCTTGGAGCAAAAGCCGTTGCAGGTGGGACAGAGATGCTGGAGGAGGTGGCTCAGATGCCTGAGAGCAGTGGACATGGTGTGGGGCTCTGTGGCTTCCCCACACTGGGATGTCACTGGCAGCAGAGCGTTGTCATCCATCCCATGCCACCTGTGAGGCCACACTGCTCTCTGCCTTGTCCTTGTCTCTGGCCCATGCTGGAGGGAGGACGGCTCCAAGCAATGGACGTGCAGCAGGTTGGGGTTGTGCCTGGAATATTTCCCTGCCCTCTTGGACTCTGGGAGCTGTTTTCCTGCTGCTGTTTCCTCTAGACCTGTGGCAGCTGGGCTGTGGGACTGAAGGTGATGCCTCTCGACATGGGCACCTCTGACACTGCCATCCCCACCAGCCCTGCACCCACTGCTCATCCCCACCTGCCCCGGGGCCACGTCCCCTTCAGTGTTCGTAATAAACAAAGACTGGTGAGAAGTGGGGCTGTGGTGGTTGTACTGGTTAAACTGGAGGGGGGTGTATGGCGATGAGGGGCTGGTCCCAGTGGGGACATGGAGGTTTGGGAATGGGGGAATTTCGGGCTCTGGATCTATGAGGATGGGGCTGGATTTTAGAGGGATGCTGTCCCATGAGGCTGTTCCTGCCCTGTTGTGTGACTGATCCATTCCTGGCTGCAGGAGGGAGTTTCCTAGGAGAAAACATGACGGGATCAGATTTATCCCTTAATTCCCAACCTCCTGAAGAAAAGCAGAGACTTCCCTTTAAAACTTGTTCGGATTTCATCAGCTCACACAAAACACACAGATAAGGGCATCTGCTAGAACAGACCAAACCCATCTCACTCTCCCATCCCTGCCAGACCGCATCCACTCTCTCAATCAGCAGCACAAAACACTGGTGGTATCTTAGGGAGTGTTAAAAGAGTCTCAGGGAGGTGCTGCCCTGCTCTGGGCCACATCCTCCCACCCCAAAGTCACTACAAAGGGTGCTCAGTGCTGGGTTCAGGGCCCCCACTGCAGGTGCTGGTGCTTGCCCTTCGCAGCAGAACCATCTCCCCTCTGCTGAATCCACTGGGGGAATCTGGAGCATGCTGGGATCTCTGGAGTACATCAGGAGCCTTTCCTCAAACCCCATCAATGGGACAAGCTCCTGAGATCCATCAAGAAGTCCTTGATCTGCCACAGCCTCTGCAGCTACCAGAAGGTCCAAGGGGGCTGCATCATCTCGTACGTGGGGATGCTGGTGACATTGACAGGAATGGAGATGACAGCCCAGGGAAGTCCATGTTGCTCCAGAGAGCGTCTGATCATGTACCTGGGAGGGTAAAGAAGACACCAATAGGGTCACATCAACAGGGACATCACCGCAGGGATAAAGGTGTCATTGTCCCACTCTGCTCAGTGCTGGTCAGGCTACACCTGGGATACTGGGTTCAGTTTTGGTGCCCGCTGGACAAAAAGCTGTGGATGGGCTGGAGAGGGTCCAGAGAAGGGCCACAAAGATGATCCAAGGACTGGGAAGTGTGTGAGGAAAGGCTGAGAGAGCTGAGACTGTTCAGCCTGAAGAGAAGAAGGCTCAGGGAGACCTTGTCACCATGTCCAGTATTTAAAGGGTGGCTACAAAGAACACGGAGACTCCCTTTGGACAAGGAGTTGCATGGAAAAGACAAGGGGTGATGGGTGCAAGTTACTGCTGGGGAGATTCCAACTGGATCCAAGAGGAAATGTTTTCCCAGTGAAATCAGCCAACCACTGGAATAATCTCCACAGGGAAGTGGTGGATTCCCCAGTATTGGACACTGTTAAGACTGGGCTGCACAGGGTGCTGGACCATTCAGTCTGGGTCATGCTTTGCCTGGAAAGGTTGAACCAGATGATCCTTGAGGTCCCTTCCAACCTGGGATTCCAGGATTCTACCATAAAGAGGTGACAGATGTTCCTGAGCTGTTTGCCCTTACAGGCACTGGGACTGCTCTAAGGTCTCCCTGGAGCCTTCTCTGCTCCAGGCAGAACGATCCCAACTGATGGAATCCACTAAAACCCTGGTCCCAAAACCCAGGTTGGTTCCTGATCACCAGCATCTCCCTGTTCTCTGTGGGCAAGGCCCTTCCCACAAGCTATTCCCCACTTCGGAAGGTGGGATACCGGTTGGCAAAGGCACGTACCCATCCCTGCCCAGCAGGAAGAGCGCTGGGATGTCGGCCGTGCGCCTGGTGCTGTCCTGGATCATCTCGATGTAGAAGCTGTCATTCTCATAGGCGTTATCCGCGATGATGACCGCCCGCCCGCCGTGCTCCTGGATCACCCGTGTCTTGGACAGGAATGAGCAACCCCTGGGGCACACAAGCACAAACCTCTGGTGGCCACATGCAGCTCTGAGAGCCAGAATGTGCCTGGAGATTCCCAAAGGAGGGATTATCTCCCCCTGGCCCTGTGCCTCCTGCAAACCCTGCTCTGCTTTGAGGGTGATTTTAGGCACAAGCCACATGCACTCTGCCATCTTCTCCTTAGAATCCAATCCAATCCAATCCAATTGGGATTTTTCCACCTTATCACAGGCTATTTTGAAGATGGAGGGGATGGCGAAATGTGGATGTGTAACTGTCACCCTCTGCAGCCCCCCTCCTGCCCCAGTGTCCCCCACAGCAAACATACCCCCTCTCCACCAAAGCGATCTGGTCCTGGATGAAGACACCATTATTCAGCTCTCCACAGGCTTCGGGGGGATCCGCCGGGACCAGGTGGATCTGGTCGTACCTTGTGTTCTCCAAGGGGGAGACAGGAAAGGTGAGTGAGGAGGGATCGGGGCTGCTTCCTGCTGTCCCACAGCCTGCTCATCCCTGGGTGCGCTGGGATTCTGGGGGGACCTATCCCAACATAGGAGGGATGTGGAGCTGCTGGGGAGAGGCCAGAGGAGGCCATGGAGCTGCTGCGAGGGCTGGAGCAGCTCTGCTCTGGAGCCAGGCTGAGAGAGCTGGGCTGGGGCAGCCTGGACAAGAGAAGGCTCCTGAAGGGGAGAGCCCAGAGCAGCTCCAGTGCCTAAAGGGGCTGCAGGAAAGCTGGAGAGGGGCTTGGGACAAGGGCCTGTAGGGACAGGCCAAGGGGAATGGCTTGAACCTGCCCAAGAGAGGGGAGACTGAGCTGAGCTCTGAGGCAGAAGCTGTTCCCTGGGAGGGTGCTGAGGCGCTGGCACAGGGTGCCCAGAGAAGCTGTGGCTGCCCCATCCCTGGCAGTGCTCAAGGCCAGGTTGGACACAGGGGCTTGGAGCAGCTGCTCCAGTGGAAGGGGTCCCTGCCCGTGGCAGGGGTTGGAACTGAATGGGATTTAAGGTCCCTTCCAACCCAAACCAGGCTGGGATTCTGGGATACTGAATACTTACAAACACACCACCAAAGTCCTTGGCTGGAGTGGCAGTGAAGATGTAACGGATGTCCCCAGGGCTCAGCACTTGGAAATACAGATACTCATGGAGGCGTAAACCTGGGTGGGCACAGAGAGAGGTGAGAGAACAAAAGGGGACATTCCTGAAAGAAACAGGAGGAAATGCACCTGGATTGGGGTGCATGGAGGGGAAATACAATGGGGTCAGGGTGCAGTGAGGGGAAATGCACACAGATTGGGATGCAGGATGGGGAAATGCAATGGGGCCAGAGTACACCAGGGGTATATGCAAACAGACTGGGGTGTGAGATGGGAAAATGTAATGGTGCTGGGATGCAGTGATGGGAAATGTACCAGGATCATGGTCCACAGACATAAAGTACAATGGGTAAGGGTGCAGCAAGGGGACACGCACCTGGATCGCGGTGCTGGGAGGCAAAATGCACCCACATTGGGGTGAAGGATGAGGAAATGCACCAGGATTGGGATGCACTGAGGGGAAATCCATCCGGATTGAATGAAGGAGGAGAAATACAATGGAGCCGGGATGCAGAAGGATAAATGCAGCTGGACTGGGGTGCTGGATGGGGCAATGGAATGAGGTTGGGGTGCATGGAGGGGAAGGGGAAACGCAATGGAGTTGGGAGGCAGTGATGGGAAATGGACCCGCATCGGGGCGTGGGATGGGGAAATGCAATGGAATTACAGTGAGTGATGGGAAATGCACCCGGAGCGGGGTGCATACAGAAGAACTGCACCTGAATTGGGGTGCAGGATGGGGAAATGCACCCACAACGAGGTGCTGGGTAGCGACGTGCAATGGGGCCGGGGTGCACCGAGTGGAAACACACCCGGATTGGGATGCAGGGGGGGAAATGCAATGGGGCCGGGATGCACCGAGGGGAAAGGAGCCACGGGAGAGGGGGCAAGGACAGCTGGGGGGTACCGGGGTCGGTCGGGGGGTACCGGGGCCGGTCGGGGGGTACCGGGACCGGTCGGGGGGTACCGGGTCCGGTCAGGGAGCGGAGGGACCAGTCGGGAGGTGCCGGGACCGGTCGGGGGGTGTCGGATCCGGTCGGGGGGTACTGGGACCGGTCGGGGGGTACCGGGTCCGGTCGGAGGGTACCGGGTCCGGTCGCACCGCTCGCACTCACCACAGCCCGGGCAGCAGCAGAGGCAGAGACAGAGCCACAGCGACCGGCGCAGCATGGCTGCCCCCGGCACCGCCCGCCCCCGCGCCGCGCCCATTGGTGGAGCCCCAGCTCCGCGCCTTCTCATTGGCTGATGCTGCTGTCAATCTCCTGAGGGACCCGGCGGAAGCCTCTGCCCTCGGTCGCTGTCAGAGCGGTGTCCCCTGCCAAATAACGCTCTATCCACCAACACTGCATGATCGATTCCCCCCCTGCCAAATAGTGATCCATCCTCCGGCCCGACCCCACACCCCTGCTCTCTATGGCCCCCAGGGAGCGAGCGGCGCCCCACAGGGGGGCGCTCTAGCGCCCCGACCATAGAGCACAGCCGGCAGCGGTCGCCTAGCAACGCGCTCCCCCGCCCGGCGCGGGGAAGCTTCTGGGCGGGCGCGGTGCATTGTGGGGTGGAGGCTGTCCGGGCCGGGGGGAGCCGCAGTGAGGAGCGCCGCCGCCATGATGGTGAGTGCCATCCGTCCCCATCCGCCTCCATCCGCTGCCATCGGCCCCTCCGCTGCCCGATGGCCGCCTCCGCCGCCCCCGACACCCTCCGGGGACCGTGTTTGACGGGGTTGATGGCGGCCCCGGGCCGGGATGGGGATGATGGAGGAAGCCGGCCTGGGTCAGGGGCCTGGGATGGGCTGGGGGGGAGCGGAGCGGGCTGGAGCCGGGGTCGTGCACCGGGGCCGCGGAGCTGCCGGGGCTGTGGCTGCGGAGCCCCCATAGCGCTGGGCCCCGTTGTGTTGCTCAGGAGCAGGCAGGATGAGGAATCCCTTGGATTCCTTCTTCTTCTCCTGGATAAAGGGGTTCTGTTCCGTTAAATCCGCGCTTTGGGGGGTGAGGAACAACTCCTTCCGGTCAGTTTCACAAACAATTCCTGCTTTTAGGAATCCCGACCGTGATCCTCACACCCCTCCTGTACTCGTACACCAGCCCCGCAGCCTCATGCTCGTCAGTGCAGCAGCCGTAGTGCGGTTCTGTGCCCGCGGGTGCCTGTTGGGAGCCGGGTGTCTCACAAACCTCGGCTTGCTTTGAGCTCTGCCTCTGAGGCACGTTTGGTTTGAGCTCTGTAAGGGGCTGGTGCTGAGCGCTGGGAAACCCTGGTCTGCAGCCGCCCTTGGGGTCCTCTGTCTGCAGCACAGCTCCTTGTCGGGCCGGTGGCATCGCTTCATAGACTCAGAAAGTGGTTTGGGATGGAAGGGACCTTAAATCCCATCCAGTTCCATGGCCACGGGCAGGGACCCCTTCCACTGGAGCAGCTGCTCCAAGCCCCTGTGTCCAACCTGGCCTTGAGCACTGCCAGGGATGGGGCAGCCACAGCTTCTCTGGGCACCCTGTGCCAGCGCCTCAGCACCCTCCCAGGGAACAGCTTCTGCCTAAGAGCTCAGCTCAGTCACCCACACATCCTCCAGCAGTTGCTGTGCTTGGGGCAGCTCGGACTCTTCTTGATTTGAGATGTGAGGGGCAGAAGGCTGCTGTGTCTGTTCTGTTTAGCTTCTTGTTGGTACTGTGATACAATCACTGATCGCTGTGTAATAAATCACTGGTCTATAAGTCATTGATGAATAATAAACCACTGATCTATTTGCAGCAGTGGTGCAGGTCCCTGCTCAGTGGTTACTGTGTGTGCTGTCTTATCCAGTCAGATCACAATCAGAACTTTGCAGTTCCTCATGTGCTGGGGAAGACTTCTTACTTTGGGGGCAGTTATGGTATGATCCCAGAGGGAGACAGCTGGATGGGTTGAGAGCAGCGCTGAGGAGCAGCACTTGGGGGTGCTGGGTGAGGAGCAGCTCCCCATGACCCAGCTTCAGTGAGTGCTTGAGCCCAGAACCCCCCCGTGTGCTGGGCTGCACCCCCAGAGCGTGAGCAGCAGCTCAGGGAGAGGATCCTGCCCCTCTGCTGTGCTCTGGGGAGACCTGAGAGCAGCTCCAGTGCCTAAAGGGGCTGCAGGAAAGCTGGAGAGGGGCTTGGGACAAGGGCCTGGAGGTACAGGCCAAGGGGAATGGCTTGAAACTGCCCAAGAGAGGGGAGACTGAGCTGAGCTCTTAGGCAGAAGCTGTTCCCTGGGAGGGTGCTGAGGCGCTGGCACAGGGTGCCCAGAGAAGCTGTGGCTGCCCCATCCCTGGCAGTGCTCAAGGCCAGGTTGGACACAGGGGCTTGGAGCAGCTGCTCCAGTGGAAGGGGTCCCTGCCCATGGCAGGAGTTGGAACTGGATTAGCTCTAAGGTCCCTTTCAGCACAAACACTCCTGTGATTCTATGAATTCCCATTACACTGGGAATGATGGAAAGCATTTGGATTGTGTGAAGGTAGGGGAGTATTTAAGGATGCTGTAGGGTTTGGTCTGGGGTTTGGATGCTGTAGGGTTTGGTCATGACAGCAGCCTGCTGGGCTGTACAAGGACTTAGCTCTAGGTTATCCACAGGCTCCTGGCACTGCAGTATTGACCCTGGTGTGTGTTCTCTCTCCAGCCAACCCCGGTTATCCTGTTGAAGGAGGGCACAGACACCTCGCAGGGCATCCCTCAGCTCGTCAGTAACATCAATGCCTGCCAGGTTATCGCCGAGGCCGTGCGCACCACGCTGGGACCTCGTGGCATGGACAAGCTTATCGTGGATGATCGGGGTAAGCACTGGGTGTCCAAGTCACTGGAAATCATGTCCATATTTACACAGATCTTTGTAACAATTAAAATCAGTATTTGCTGGTTTCAGACTGCAACTGCCTCACTCCAGACTAAGCTTAAATCTTATGATAGAGGTTTGGTTTGTCTCAGTGCTCAGTTTGTATCAGTGCTCAGTTTAACACCTTGACTCTGGCCAGTGCTGTTGAAGAGAAGACAATTATTAGGCTTGCCTGAGGAACTGCTTGTTTGCTCTCTACTGGCCTGAGTTAAGGCAGCTGTGAGTTTTGTTGTGAGGTTGGGTAGATCCAATGTTAATGGGACTGGATATGAGAAAGTCCATGCCAGAAAGGAGAAACAGTGTGCATTGAACCATGTCTTCAGCTATCTTATAATTTCTATTTATTCTTTAAATGAGGCTCCTAATAACTGAAGCTACTCAGCGCTTACAGCTGAGTGTGAGGTCAGTGGATGTTGCTTGGTTGAGTTTTGCTGTTTTAGGTGTGAGTTAGGGAAGAGGCTTCCCCCCACTCTTGAAAGACTTTACTCACAGCACTCTAATCTTGCCATCCTTTCCTACATCAACCCTAGGCAAAGCCACCATCTCAAACGATGGGGCCACCATCCTGAAGCTCCTCGATGTTGTCCATCCGGCTGCGAAAACCTTGGTGGATATCGCCAAATCTCAGGATGCTGAGGTAGGAGGAGAACCTGCCTGTGCTCAGGAGCACAACCTGCAGCAGCAGCTTGTGCCTGGAGGGGCTTCTGTGGGCTTTTAACTGCTGGGAATTGCACATGGAATGCTGGTGGTTTTTCTGGTTTCTGTACTCATGCCTTCTCTTCTGTGATAGCTTTCAAGTCTGTGTCCCTGCCCATGGCAGGCGGTTGGAACTGGATGAGCATTAAGGCCTCTTCCAACCCAAACCAGGCTGGGGTTCTATGAAATCTGCTTTGCCCTTGAACCTCTTGCATGGTTTTGAAGCTCTGTCACAGCAGCTCTGCAGTGTGAGGGTGACACAACATTTCATCTCCATGCAGGTTGGTGATGGGACCACGTCTGTGACTCTGCTGGCTGCTGAGTTCCTGAAGCAAGTGAAGCCCTATGCAGAGGAAGGTCTCCATCCTCAGATCATCATCCGTGCCTTCCGCACAGCCACACAGCTGGTGAGGCAGAGCTGCATCTGCCCAGGGTTATCATGGGCTCTTCCAGACAGGAATTCTGGGCCAGAGAGCAAAACCAACACACCTTGAGGCAAAATTCATTCATGAATGGGTGTGAGGAGGCACATTAGTGATCTTGTAATGTTTTAATTCAAGCATCAGCTGCCTTTTCTGGTGTCAGTGAGCTGGTACTGCCAGTCACTGCCTTTGGAGCACTGCTGCTTCTTTTGTGTTTTCTCCCAAGGAAGAATGAATACATGGTAAAATCTGGTTCCCATTTGCCTGATGTCTACTACTCCTTAGTAAACCTTCTGTCTCATGAAGCCCATCAGTCCCACCAAGCTGAGTCTTTTATGTAGGTGAACTCCCTCTGTTTGGTTCCCCATCTCTGCTGAAGACAGTGGAGCAGCTCTGAGCCTCTTCCCAATCCTCTTAAACTTCCTTTGATGTGTTTCTTACTATGCTGGAATAGCCTAAATGCCCAAAACTTCAGTGATGTTGAAGTAAGGAATAAAAGACACCTTAAAACACAAAGAGAGGAGTCAGAGATGGGATCAGGTATGAGCATGAATCATTAATCCAGCTTTTGCCTTGTGTTTTGACAGGCTGTAAACAAGATCAAAGACATTGCTGTTTCAGTGAAGAAGGAAGATAAAGAGTAAGTTTCCCTTGGAGATGACCTGGTTGTGGAGCTGAGCTTCAGTCAGATGCTGTGAAGGTGTTTGAGTTCCACCAAGGGCAGGATAAACAGCCTCACACAAGGGTTATTCCGGAGTGCTTGGGAGTTTCCTGCTCCTCTGAGGAGATGCCCTGCTCTCACTTGGGCTGCAGTGGTGTATGTAGGCCAGTGTCTTCACTGCACATGGAGGAAGCTGGGGACCGAAATAGGTGGCCTCATTTCTTTGTTGCAGTGGTGGTGACTTGCAGCTCTCGCTGCAGTCTGGGACTGAGTATCAGATCACTTTTAGCTGTTGGTTCCTTATTTCTCTGGTGTCCCTTGTATCATCCACTCTGTTACGGAATACATTACCTGAGTTCCTGGAATCACAGATTCCCAGGTTGGAAGGGACCACCAGGATCATCCGGTCTAACCTTCCCAGGCAAAGCATGACCCAGACTGGATGTCCCAGCACCCTGTGCAGCCCAATCCTAACAGTGGCCAATGTTGGGGAATCAACACTTCCCTGGGCAGATTGTTCCAATGGTTATTCTCTTTGGGAAGCATTTTGCCTCTTGTATCCAGTTGGAATCTCCCCAGCAGTAACTTGTGCCCGTGACCTTATGTCTTTCCATGGGGCTTCTTGTACAAAGGGAGTCTCCATCTTTGTAGCCGGCCTTTAAGTACTTGCACATGGTGACAAGGTCTCCCTGAGCCTTCTCCAGGCTGAACAGTCCCAGCTATCTCAGCCTTTCCTAACACACTTCCCAGTCCTTGGGTCATCTTTGTGGCCCTTCTCTGGACCCTCTCCAGTGCCTCCACGTAACCTGAACAAAATACTTCAGAGAATGTGCCACCTTTAGAGGGTTTCATACACTTCCCACTGCCTTTGGATGAGGGAGGGGATGCTGGGCCCTGTTTGGCTCAGACCTGTGGTGTCTGAAAGCCAGCTGACCTGATCAGTGCTAGTCCAGTGCTTGGTTCTACTAGGGAGAATCATACTTTGATAGTGTGGGCTTCCTGTGTGTGCCTTGTTTTCTCTTGTCCCTAGAAGGGAGCTGATGTTTGCCTCTGTTAGAGTGGATTTGTGCCATACCTGCAGGTTTGGGAGCCTGCAGAAAGAACCAGCAAGTGAACAAGACCTGTCTCCTTCCTTTCTTGCAGTGAGCAGAGAAGCCTCCTGGAGAAGTGTGCAGCCACAGCCCTGAGCTCTAAGCTCATCTCCCAAAGCAAGGAGATCTTCTCCAAGATGGTTGTAGATGCTGTCATGATGTTGGATGACTTGTTACAGCTCAAAATGATTGGAATAAAGAAGGTGCAAGGAGGTGCTTTGGAAGTAAGTGCTCTTAGATCTGGTCCTAAAGGGGTGGCAGCCAGGGATCACAGCTTCTTTGACTGTAGCAGGAATGCAGCCTGGCTTCATAATGTCTGTCTGGGAGTTACCAGAGCAAAGCAAAGCTGTTGATGTGAGGATAAAGCTTAGTGAGTAGGGCTTTATTTCTTTGCTGCAGGTAGAGAATTTGTTCTGTTGAGCCAAACACCTTCTGACCTCTCTGTCCTCTGCAGCAGATGTTGTTACTGGGTTGGAAGGGACCTTAAGCTTCTCCAGTCCCAGCCCCTGCCATGGGCAGGGACCCCTTCCACTGGAGCAGCTGCTCCAAGCCCCTGTGTCCAACCTGGCCTTGAGCACTGCCAGGGATGGAGCAGCAACAGCTTCTCTGGGCACCCTGTGCCAGCGCCTCAGCACCCTCCCAGGGAAGAGCTTCTGTCTCAGAGCTCAGCTCAGTCTCCCGTCTCTTGGGCAGGTTCAAGCCATTGCCCTTGGCCTGTCCCTCCAGGCCCTTGTCCCAAGCCCCTCTCCATCTTTCCTGCAGCCCCTTTAGGCACAGGAGCTGCTCTGGGCTCTCCCCTTGAGGAGCCTTCTCTTGTCCAGGCTGCTCCAGCCCTCGCAGCATCTCCATGGCCTCCTATGAGTCCTGGTTGTG